>NC_056725.1:216926800-217006800 GCF_019279795.1 Protopterus annectens
TCACAAATGTTGTTTTATCATAATGTGCACATAGCATATACATATGGTGATATACATCTGGGAGGATATACACAACCATGACTTTTACTCATGACAGGAATATGGTCATATACATATAATAGGTGTATATATGTCTACATGTACATACACATGCATACTCATACATATGTCTGTATACACATCTGTATAGTGCTACTTATATATGGCCATGTATACAGCTCTTCGTATGTACATATATATATATATATATATATATATATATATATATATATATATATATACACATAAACCTCCAAAAGGCAGCAAACAAGAAGGAAACGACCACAAGGAGTACGCCAAAGACACTATAAGGCACAACCACTGAAAACTACACAATTCCAGGTCCAAGCACGAATTGCACAAAATGTTTATTTAACGTCTCACAGCAAATATGTTTTTGTTGCCCATGCAACTTCCTCAGAATGCAATCACAAACAAACAAGCATGCCCTAGTATTATATATACAATAGTTAATGAATTAATATGATAATTGATTGCCTATTAAGTCTTAAAGAAAATAAATAAAATTCATGAATTACTAAAGCATAAATAGTTTGAACATATTATGTTCCATAATATTAAGTAAATTTAATAGAATGCATAAAACAATTTAAAACACAAATAGATGTTATTCCTTTATATTTGATCATAAATATAAAAACATATAAAATTTTTTTTAAATAAAATATGTGTATAATATAATGTATTTTAATTCAATCACAATATATATACACACAATATAAATGAATTAGTTTAAATACACCAATGCATTTGAGACTTCCTTATATTTAGTCACAACAATTCTGCTCTAAGCTTCAAATAGGGCATGATGGAAATAAGGTCATTAAGACCTGGAGCCTTATTTGAAGCTAACAATATCTGCCACCATGTCTCCCTATGTGATAATCTCGCTTCCCAATGTCCTCCCCTGGAATTTTTTGATACTGATTCCAAGACATAAAACATAAAAAAGGCTGATTGGCACACCAATGTGTGTTTATAAAGTGCATTGGTACTACTTTGCTTCTGGATCTCATAATGATGTTCATATATACGTCTCTTGAGCTGTCTTTCGGTCTTGCCTACATAAAATGCCTGGCAAGACCTACAGACAGCCAAGTAGACTAAATCTGCAGAATTGCAATTATGGTATTTTTGTGAATAAATCTTCCTATCCCTACTTTCCAAGTAAAAATGTTCCTGATTAATGACATGTTTACACTGTTTACAATGCCCACAATGGAAAGTACCCTTTCTAGATTGATTGGAACTACTAACTACTGTATTGTCTATCCTTCTAGCATGTCGAGGGATCAGTTGCTAGTGTCCTCTCCTGCTCAGCTGGTGAACCTGGGAATACTGAGGCAATGTCACAATTGCCTCATGTACACAGACAACCCTCTGCTCCTCCCACAAAACACAAATACATGCGAGAGATGCAGCTATACGGCCAAACTGGAGGCTGAGCTCTCTCAACATAGGACTGGCAAGACCAGTCAGGAGGAGAAGGTTACCACACACACCATAGACCCAGTCTCACATAGCACCATTACAACCTCAAATCATACACATAAACACACAAAGACATACTCGGAGGCTCTGATCAAAAATCTACCAAAACAGCAGAGGCCACCAAAGCAGACACCCAAACAACCACCACCTCAGAACACAACACCTGCAACACATAGACCTCACAGTCAGAGTGCCAAACAGTCACAGCCCTTAAGGCCAAACACAATGCCAGACACACTAGTCATTGGTGACTCCATAGTCAGACACACTGACGTCCCACTCACCAGACTGAGTAAGGAGAAGGTCACAGTAAGCTGCCTGTTGGGCGCTAGAATCCGCCACATAACGCAAGCACTCAGGTCTCTCAACAGCAAGTACAAATATGACTCAGTCATTGTCCACGCTGGTGTAAACGACCTGAGACGTACCTCCTTGGACTACATGAAAAGAGACATTGAGGAGCTCTCTGATTATGTAGCCCAGGCAGGTATGACCCTGACCTTGAGCAGTATCCTACCTTCACCAAGAGTGATGCCACAATACAGAGATAAGATGATCAGCTTTAAC
This sequence comes from Protopterus annectens, assembly GCF_019279795.1. Lineage (NCBI taxonomy): Eukaryota > Metazoa > Chordata > Ceratodontiformes > Protopteridae > Protopterus > Protopterus annectens. The sequence goes on from NC_056725.1 coordinate 216,928,919, forward strand.
AATTGGCTTAAACACTGGTGTCATTCAAAGGGGATCCAGTATCTGTCTGCCTGGGATGACATGCTGGACAAGCCACGCTGCTTCGCAAGGGACGGCTTGCACCTGTCACCCTGGGATTCCGGATATTGGCAAAGGCTCTTGCCACCCCATAGTGCCTTTTTAGGCAAGGCTCAAATTCTAAACCTACCCCCTAGAACACAAAAAGGAAAAAACTAAGGGTAATGCTGCTCAATGCCAGAAGTCTAAATCTCAAAATGCACGCACTCGAGGCCCTTCTCAGTATGGAGAACATCGATGTCTGTGCTGTGACAGAAACCTGGTTCAAGGCTCCTGAGAGCACCCCAGCGCTATCAGGTTTTACCTCATATCATGCCCGCCCCAAAATCCGGACAATACCAAGAAAGGAGGGGGGGGTATCCATATTCATCAAGGACACCCACACCTCAAGACTGGTGGCAATGCACAATGCATCGGAGACCATCCAGGTGCAATTAACCATAGGCAAGACTGCTCTGCAAATTGTAGCATGTTACAGGCCACCCTCACAAACTCAGGAACCTCACATGGCCTTCCTGAAAACACTAGAGGGGATAAATGTATCACCAAACACCATCATACTAGGTGACTTCAATTACCCTAATATAGACTGGGAACACTACTCAAGCCCAAACACCCTAGCCCAAAAGTTCCTGGAATTCATAAACTCAAATGCCATGGAACAACTAGTCACCATCCCCACAAGAGGAGATAACATACTTGATCTCATCATCACGAACATGGGAGCACAATGTTCAACACCGAAGTATACCCTCACTGGTGAGATCAGATCACAAACTAATCTCGCTGGAGGTCCTCATCCCACCCCACCTGAAATAAAAAGACCACAGTAAAGAACTTCTCAAAAGCCGACTTCACACTTCTAAAGACTAGTGTGGTCTCCTTTAAGGCCCCCGAGCCAGCGGAAAACAGTACTCAAGCCGCTGAATCACTTACAAACACCTTCTACCAGCACCTGCAGGACTGCATGGATAAGGCAATCCCAAACAAAACAAAGACTCTTAGTACCAAAGGCAAGCGTCCAGTCTGGTGGACCCCAGCCATAAACAAACTCTACAATAAAAGGAGGAAGCTACTACAAGATAGAGCAAAATCCTTAAAAGGTAAGACACCCTTGATCACTATAAGTAAAAAACTAAGAGCTCTCATAAAATCATCCAAAGCAAATTTCGAGAGAAAAATAGCTAAAGACTCAAAAGACAATCATAAGGCCTTCTTTAGCTATGTTAGAAACCTAGGAGGAAACTCCCAGATATGCTCAGAACTAGTTCAAAATGATGTGAAGATTACTGATCCTACAGACATTGCCAACATACTGGCTGACAGGTTCAGTGTAAACTTCTCCCCTCCCCAAAAGGAGAGATATTTATACCAAATGATTGCAGCCCCCAAACATCTCCAGCGCCCAAGTGAGAACTGCTCTCTCCAAAGCAAAAACACAGCATCCATGGGACCTGATGGTGTCCCCGGCTGTGTGCTCCACGAACTCAATGAGGAATTAAACCCACAGCTAGGACAGCTGTTTAATCAAAGTCTTACCTCTGGATACGCACCAGGAGTGGCGCACTGCAACTGTGGTCCCACTTCACAAAGGCGGTGCCTCCACCGACCCTGGAAATTACCGCCCATTAGCTTGACAAGCCTTATCTGCAAAGCCATGGAGAGGATCATAATGGACCTCATAAATAAAGACATAGGGAATTTGCAGACTTTGGATCCAACCCAGTTTGGCTTTGTCAAAGGCAGATCATGCCTTTTAAACTTGGTTGACTTCTTCCAAACAGTCACCAAAGCCATTGACGAGGGAAAGGCAGTCCATACAGCCTACCTCGATCTGGCTAAGGCCTTCGATACAATACCCCACTTGGGTATCATTGAAAACTCATCAGCTTAAATGTTAACCCATACATCACAAGATGGGTTGCAAACTGGCTGAGTGACAGAACCCACAGGGTCAGAGTTGCTGGCGCCATGTCAGACTCAAAGCCTGTCACAAGTGGTGTCCCACAGGGCTCAGTCCTGGGCCCACTCTTGTTTGGCATCTACTTTTCCAAGTACAAGCAAACACAGGAGGGTTATGGCTGACAAAGTTTGCAGATGACTGCAAACTGGGCCATAGTAGAAAACACATCTGACACAGATATCCTTCAGAAGGGTCTCACAGAAACGGATAACTGGTGCCAGAGCCACGGCCTGAAGTTAAATGCCAAAAATGCATAGTCATACCCTTTGGGAAAAACAAGGTTACCCCTAGCTACCAAATAGGTGGCAATCCACTGAGCACAGAAGAAGTTATCAGGGACCTGGGGACCCAGGTTGATAGTAGTCTGTCATTCGACACCCATGTAGCTAAAGTAGTTAGGAAGACCTTCTACATTGCCCACCTTATCATGAAGGGATTCTCATCTAGATCAAGGGAGGTCATAGTCTCCCTTTACTCATCACTCATCAGACCAATGATTGAGTACAATGCCCCATTCGGGATGTATCTGACCCGACACTTGCAGCAGCTGGAGAGGCCGCAAAAGTTCCTCACCAAAAGGATAAAGGGTCTCAAAAATCTGTCCTATGCTGCCCGACTGAAAGAACTCCAGCTCTATTCAGTCGCACCGCTTGCTCAGAGGTGACCTTTGCCTAACATACAAGGCCATGTCAAACCCAGATTTGATGAATATGCTTCACCTCAAAAATCTAGATCCATCAGAGCCACAAGGGCGGGAGACTTAAACCTCAACACGGCTATTAATAGGACGTGCTGGAGGGATAGATTCATCACCCAAAGACTCCCTATGCTGTGGAACAAAATCCTGGTACATGTGAGGCAGAGCACCTCGCTGGCCTTGTTCAAGAGAAATCTTGACCAATGGATGGGAGATCGCAGATATACCCCAGGGATTACCTCAGTGTCACTGCTCGACAGAGGCACAGCAAAATAATGGGTATAGTTCCCCATACTAAAGGGGTGGCGTAAGCCACAAAACGATGGGCTAGCTTGTAAATGCCCTCGAGCAGATAGCCTAGTATGAACCTATGAACCTATGAACCTATGAACATATATATTTTGTTCCAAAAGATTTTTAATATTGCGTCCTCTTTTGTAAACTGTGTTACATGTCATGTCCTTGAGATTTTTCAAATCTGTAAAGTCCTGAAAGGTCTCCATTTCTTTCTGGATAATGCACCTAATATGTCCAGCGTCTTGGCTAAAAGCAGTGACAAATGTCAGATTAGGACTTGTAAAGTTGGAAGTGGATGGAGTATTTTGCATGCATATGTCAGCAGGCCCCCTTCCCAAAATCAGAAAAAATCTAGTACCCCTAGCTGAACTAACCTCTTCCCGAATTGATTTTATTAGAGGTATAGGATATCCCCTTTCAAGAAACAGCAAACTCAGTTTTTCACACTCAATACTGAAATGTTGATCGTCCGAAGTCATACGTGATACCCTAACAAATTGTCCCTTGACAATGGACCTTTTTTGAAATTTGGGGTGGGAACTAGAATAATGCAAATAGCTATTTGCAAAGGAAGGCTTTCTGTATACCCGGGACCCAAAGTTGTTAATATGTTTGTATAGGGTTACATCTAAGTAATTAACTTCATGAACTGAAATTTGATAAGTAAATTTTAAAAACTCAGTAGTAGAATGCAAGTAATTAACAAATTCTTCTATACATTGCTTCGGTCCTGTCCAGAAAATGCAAATATCATCCAGAAATCGGGTGTAGTGAGTCCAAAACTTGGAATATTCACTGTCTAAAACAAATTTATTTTCCCATACAGACAAAATCATGTCTGCATAGGTCGGAGCACAATTGGCCCCCATAGATACACCTGATATCTGTTGGAAATATTCCCCGCCAAAATACACATAGTTATATTTCAGAACCAGTTCCAATAAGTGCATAACTAACACCACATCATTGTTGGTAACACCTGCACATGCCCACAAAACCTCTTTGATCCAAGCCAAGCCTATTGAAGAGGGGATAACCGAAAAAAGGTCTACCACATCTATGGTCACAAACAGTAGGTCAGATCTATACAAATCATTGGTAATCCCACGTAGGAATTCCCAAGAATCCTTTAGGAGATGTTGTTTCTTGCCCCATAGCTGCTTTAATTTCCAGTCCAAAAATTTGGAGAGGTTGTTGGTTTTAGACCCCTGAGCAGCTACAATAGGCCTTAGAGGGGGGTCCATGACATTTTTGTGGATTTTTGGCACTCCAAAGATGGTAGGAACTTTAGGATGTAAATTACTAAGAAAAGAATAAAGGTCCTGCTCTATAACCTCCTGATCAAGGAGATCCTTAATGACCATATCAATCTTCTTATATGACATATGTACCTCATTTAGAGAAACAATAGTGTATTTGGTCGTGTCATTTAATAATTCATGCATTTTTGCCTCATATATTATCTGTTCCATGATAACCGTGCCACCACCTTTGTCGGGTTGCATGATCCGGACGGATGTATCACAACATAGCTCAGTGAGGAGGGCATTTTCTGCCTGTGTAAGATTGGAATGATTGTTAAACCTGCCCACCTGACTTCGTATCGTGTGAACAATCCTATTTTCCAGGTTGCTGATTTGTGGATGTAACGGAGGGTTATAGGTGCTAGATTTTCTAAGCATTAGACAAGGGGCCATACTGTCAGATCCAAGAATGTGCTGGAGATTAAGTTTACGCATGAAAAGTTTAACATCAAGAATAGTATTAACCATAATGTAATTTCTGCTAGGTACAAACTTGAAACCCTTCGTAAACAGGGAAAACCAAAGCTCAGTTATAACTGTGTCACTGTAATTGTAAATATGGTATCCATTAAGTGTGTGTTTGGAAAAATTTCCAAGTTCTATAATCTCAATGTTCCCATCCTTTACCATTCCTGATTCTGATCCCTTCTCCACCCCCTGTTTTTGGCCCCCCCAACAATCCGGGGAGAGCGTGGTGCTGGATAATGCTGTTGGCCCTGTTGTTTGTGAACCTGCTGGCGAAGACGTTCTGATCTCCTGGGTAAAAAATCAGGATCAGAATATGTCTCGTCATCAAATGGATGTAGCGGTGGGGGAGAAGAAAACTCCTGTCCAGGAGACTGTATGTCTCGTGTATTAGTAGTATCCCTATACGCTGGCTGATATGATGTACCACCCCTGGAATTGGGTGGATTGGGGTATTGCCTGCCTTCCTGGTATTCCCTGATATCTCTATTAAGCTTCCTATATTTTCGATTAAGCACTGTATTGCACTGTTGATCTACCTGTGTCCTAAGTGTATAATATTTGCGTTTTTCAGATTCAATAGTAAATTTTAAATCTGAGGTAACATTTTCATTGAGTTTAAAAATCTCTAATTGTAAAACTTTAATTTCAGACTCATTTCTTTTAATGATGGCTTTGACAATGCCAAACCCACAATCATTGAAAATCTTAATTAACTCTGAATGAAAATCACTCCCACAAATGACATTGTTAGGAAATTTATGCACATGCAAACCCTTTGGTACAATCTGTTTCTTAAGACATTCATGTAAATATAAATTATCTAACTGCAATGTCTTGTACTTGAGTAATTTGTGTTCAAGAGTCCGCATATTGTCCGCAAAGGAGATGCCAGCATTAGAGTGATTTTCGTAATTTTCATTAAACTCAAAAGCTGGTTGATGTTTAACCCACTCAGAAAATGTTGAAGCTGGATGTACTACAGGGTCCGATTGAGAATGTCCAGAGCCATTGGAAGCGCTGTCATTAACCTCTCGAAAAACAGCAGGAGTTTTTAGAAAATTACTGATATCCGCGTTGTCATTAATTTCCAAGTGGCTAGATGTATCTTTTGAAGTACCTGGTGGTACCAAACCCGCCGTACGTGGTTTAAACACTTCCAGGAGTTCACGCTGTTCAGCTAGAATGGACTGTAATCCTTGGCTGAGCGGTGTAAGAAGTTGAACTAGCAAGGTGAGTTGGCCCGTGAGTTGGCGCGTGTCAGCTGAGAAAGCCGATACACCCTCCTCCGCACTGGCGCCGGAAGCACCAGCAGAAGCAGTTCCCAAACTTGTCTCCATAACACACAAAAAAAACAACGAAGCTGCAAATGTACCCAAACCACCAAAAGGCAGCAAACAAGAAGGAAACGACCACAAGGAGTACGCCAAAGATACTATAAGGCACAACCACTGAAAACTACACAATTCCAGGTCCAAGCACGAATTGCACAAAATGTTTATTTAACGTCTCACAGCAAATACGTTTTCGTTGCCCATGCAACTTCCTCAGAATGCAATCACAAACAAACAAACATGCCCTAGTATTATATATACAATAGTTAATGAATTAATATGATAATTGATTGCCTATTAAGTCTTAAAGAAAATAAATAAAATTCATGAATTACTAAAGCATAAATAGTTTGAACATATTATGTTCCATAATATTAAGTAAATTTAATAGAATGCATAAAACAATTTAAAACACAAATAGATGTTATTCCTTTATATTTGATCATAAATATAAAAACATATAAATTTTTTTTTAAATAAAATATGTGTATAATATAATGTATTTTAATTCAATCATAATATATATACACACAATATAAATAAATTAGTTTAAATACACCAATGCATTTGAGACTTCCTTATATTTAGTCACAACAATTCTGCTCTAAGCTTCAAATAGACAAAAACAAGATAACTTTCCAAAAACTGGCGAACCAAGAGCAAGGAGCCTCTGACCAAAAAACCACCTCGTAGTTGTTAAAAGAATCCTTGAATTTATTCGGAAACAAACACAAATGCAGAATAAAAAACTTCTGTTACCATTAAGCGCTTTTCGTCATCCTAAATAGGGTGACTTCTTCAGATAAAATATACACTACAGCCTCCTGCTTATATATTACACATTAAACCATGAAACAAGTTATGATGTCATAATTAACTTGATTACTACTGTTACTAATTGGGTTATCAGCTCTTACCATTTAAAAGGGCAATAATGTTTGCTGACTGCTAAAATATAAAGGTATAAAAACAAGCTTAGTGTTACAAGATATTCCTGCTCTATTCTGCAACAATTAATCCTTAGGGCAAAATACTTTAAGTATAGGCTTTATTTAGTCTACTCCTACATGTTATTCTTCGAATGAAAATAAAGCCTTATTTATGGCCTTGTGATGGTCATAGTGAGATTTCTTCACTTAAGAAAGATAGCATGTCTTTCAACTCTTAGAAAATTTTTTATTTATTTATTAAAAAATCTTTTAAGAAATTTTTAAAGTAGAAAACTCTCTAATTTCTTTATTAGTTATATATTTGACTTAAATTGTTTTATTTTATGTATATATATGTATGAAGTTATTAACTTCTGTAATTACTTTAATATTTACCACCCATTCAAAACTTTTTTGACAATCTTAAAGTGGTAAACTTACCAGAATGTCCCTATAAGATATCTTAATAAAAGTAGTTATCTGGTGGACTTAAATCTAGAGAAATGTTATCTATTCAGGCTTTTTAACTTCAAGAGGCATTGGATATTACAATGCTCATTCAGTCCAGGTTCCATGAAGGCATTCGTCCTGAAATGCCATGATAATTCATGCTCTTCCAATAATAGGTTGTAAGGTCCCCTTCTACTATCTGGTTTGATTTGATCGAGCCCTATGAATTTAAAATTATGGTTAGGAAAGGCAGAAATATGTTTACTCAAGGCATTATCTGGTTTCAAATTCGAGATGGCATTAACGTGTTCGTATATCCTATCTCGCAGCCTCCTTTCTGTCTTTCCTATATAGAAACATGCACATACTGTGCATAAAGCCCCATATACTACCATTCTGGAATTACAGTCTAGTTTGACGTTCAAGGTATATGTCTTACTGTTGATCTCATGTTTATTTCCTTTCTTGATGTATTTACAATATTTGCAGCAAGCGCAACAAGAAGTCCCTTTGTCTTTAGTATTATATTCTCTTCTTTCCAAAAGTGCTTTTAGATTTTTCCCTTTTCTATAAGTTGTTTTAGGGAGGTTACTAGCCATTTGAGAACATCTTTTATCATATGAAAGTATAGCCCAATTCTTATCCATTAAATTTCTTATCATGTTACTTTCCAAGCTAAAAGTTGTGATGAATCTGGGAGTTTCATCTCCGTCCCTATTAGTACCATTGCCTACTCTTTGGTTGATCTCGTGATGAACTGAGCCATCATCAGGGTTGTTAGTCACCTCATTAGTTGGACTTATCCTGCCTATAATATCACCTTCATTACTGTGAATAGACTTGTTCTTTAATAAGGGGCTAATAGTACCATTGGCTCTCTTATTTATAACCTCATCTAAGATTTCTTTAAGGAATTCTCTAGGGTACCCTCTATGATGGAACATGTCCTCAATGAGTCCACACTCCATCATAAAGTCGTCTTCTCTTGTTACCATTCTAGCTACTCTAACTGCTTGACCTTTGACTATAGCTTTCTTCTGCCAGTAAGGGTGTAGGCTTGAAAAATGTAAGAAAGAATTACTATACGTGGCTTTTCTATATATCTTTGCTATGAACTGTTGGTTTACTGTATCTTTTATAAGCTCAATATCTAAATAATTGATTACATTTTCTTGAAAGTCAGAAGTGAATCTAAGAAAACTTGTCGATTTATTCATATATTCGACTAAGTCTGTTGCTGTATTTAGATTCCCTTTGAGACATATAAAAATGTCATCTAGGAATCTAGTATAGTAATTAATATTCTCTCTACACTGATCAGAATTCAAGATGTATTCATTCTCCCAGTAGGCCATAACTGTGTTTGCAAAACTGGCTCCTACTGGGGAACCCATAGCTACTCCACATTTCTGGAGATAATAATCTTTATCAAAGAGGAAAAAGTTATTTGTCAGGATAATGTCAAGCAGTGATGTAACTAGATAGGTTTCATTAGATGAGGCACCTTTTTTCACTAAGTACAAGTTGACCCATTCAAGCCCTATGTCATGTGGTATCACAGTATACAAATCGACTACATCTACAGTGAGGAAATTTAAATCCTCACTAAATTCGATGTCATTTATTTTAGTCAGGAAGGCCCAAGAGTCCTTACTAATTTGCATTTCATTTACTAAGTATTTTTTCAGGATATTGTCCACTAATTTAGCACTTGCATAGGTGAAAGAGTTCCTTCCATCAATCAAAGGTCTAAAAGGCGGGTTAGATAGGTCTTTATGTAGTTTAGGGGTAGCAAAGAATATTGGAATTTTAGGCCATTCACATTTAATATAATTATACATGTCTATGTCTATGTATCCCTCAATAAAAAGGTCACTGAAATAACTCTTCACTAATCTATGCGCACGGTTCATTTCATTTACACTAACTTTCATGTAAGTGTTGTTCACAAACATTTTAGACACTCTAGAAATATAATCACAGTGATCGAATAACGCTAACCCCCCACCCTTGTCAGGTTTAATGGCCCTCACATTAAGGTTTCTAAATAATTTCAGAAAGTCTATTTCTTCTGAAGTAGTATTAAATTTCTTATGTTTTTTTATTTTTGTTGAAAACTTTATTTTCCTTATTAGCGAGGGCCCTCAGATCTAATTCCATAATATCTTCAAATGTCTGTAAAGTTGGATCCAAGGGGGGGTTGTAGACGCTCGGAATGTAAAAAGTTGAACTTTCATGCTCAGATTTCCCTAAAAGCAAATGTAAGTTCAATTTCCTTACAAAAAGTTTCAGGTCTTTAATACTTTCTACAAAGTCCATATGTTGGTCTGGTATAAATGTATAGCCTTTGGCTAACAATTCCACAAAACAGGGTTCTATACATAAGCTGGAAAAATTATATATTTTGAAATCCCCTGTCTTGTTGGTGATAATCTTGGGGAGTCCAACCCCATTAATTATCTCCTCGGTTTGGTCGATGGTCGCTGCTGGTTTTTTGGTTATTTGGATTGAAGAAAGTCTTTTTAGGAATAGTTCCTTGATAAGCATAGGTGGAGTTGTCCTCTTCATCATAGAAGTTGGAATTGTTGCCATCTCTCCCCCTATTTCTCCTCAGACGTTGAGACCAACTGTTTCCCCCAGGGTCTGAATCATTTCTTCCAGTAGTGTTAGGGTCAGCCATCCTTCTATTATAATTCAAGTCATCAGTTTCTGTATTATCCTCGCTTACATGTGTTATATTAGCTACCCCCATATTAGTTTGGGAAAGGGGTGGCTTAGGGTAAGCTGTATTGTTCTTGTAAGCAATTCTGTCCCTTGTCATTTTCCTATTTTTATTTGCTTTTAGTCTTACTAAAAGCTGGTCTATAGTTGCAAAAGACCTATCATAATCGTATTTGTAGCGAGAAAATTCAGGACTGGAAAGAATGTCATCATTCAGTTCTTTGGTTTATTTTAATAAGTCAGTAATTTGCAAGTTATAATGTTTAGTCATGATCTTTAATAAGCCAAAGCCTTGTTCGTCGAAAAAAGTTAATAATTCCCTATGAAAGGGAGAGCCTGATACCAACCCCGTAGGGTATACATGAAAGCGTAGACCTTTAGGCACTAATTTTTCGTTAATACATTCATTGAGGTAATTTACCTCCAATTGCAGTTTCTTTATCTTAACCATTTTCGAGTCGAGAAGTTTAAGCTTGTTACACAAAGTCAAGTCACTAACCTGCGCTGTTTGAGCGTCGTTTGCCGAAACTCCCGTTTCATTTATTCTCTGGAATGTCATGGCACTGGTATCGCTGAGCCATTTGTCAAACCCGGGAATTCCAATAAGCTCTCGACTGCTCCTTCCCTCTTCTTGATTTACTCCTGTACACCATACCCTGCTCTGATTCGAGTCTGGGTTAAGGTTAAAAGTTGTTCCTGTTTGCAGGTTAGTGTTGTATTCGCCCTCTCCAATTGTAACATGCTGGCGTCGTGCCGGTGTTAAAAGGTCTTCAGAATCATTACCGGAAGCTAAGGAGGCTGTAGTGTTGAAGTTGCTAGATTCGAATCTAGCTGTTAAGTTATCCACCCGTTGTGTAAGGGCTAAAATCAATGCAGTCAAGTTACCATCATTGCTGAGGTCTTGAGGTTGTTCCGTTGGTAACGGACTGTTGTTAAAGAGGTTACCAGACGTATTTAGGTTTTCTGTGGCCATGAAGCTCCGGTTTCAAGAACACAAAAACAAGATAACTTTCCAAAAACTGGCGAACCAAGAGCAAGGAGCCTCTGACCAAAAAACCACCTCGTAGTTGTTAAAAAAATCCTTGAATTTATTCGGAAACAAACAAAAATGCAGAATAAAAAACTTCTGTTACCATTAAGCGCTTTTCGTCATCCTAAATAGGGTGACTTCTTCAGATAAAATATACACTACAGCCTCCTGCTTATATATTACACATTAAACCATGAAACAAGTTATGATGTCATAATTAACTTGATTACTACTGTTACTAATTGAGTTATCAGCTCTTACCATTTAAAAGGGCAATAATGTTTGCTGACTGCTAAAATATAAAGGTATAAAAACAAGCTTAGTGTTACAAGATATTCCTGCTCTATTCAGCAACAATTAATCCTTAGGGCAAAATACTTTAAGTATAGGCTTTATTTAGTCTACTCCTACATGTTATTCTTCGAATGAAAATAAAGCCTTATTTATGGCCTTGTGATGGTCATAGTGAGATTTCTTTACTTAAGAAAGATAGCATGTCTTTCAACTCTTAGAAAATTTTTTATTTATTTATTAAAAAATCTTTTAAGAAATTTTTAAAGTAGAAAACTCTCTAATTTCTTTATTAGTTATATATTTGACTTAAATTGTTTTATTTTATGTATATATATGTATAAAGTTATTAACTTCTGTAATTACTTTAATATTTACCACCCATTCAAAACTTTTTTGACAATCTTAAAGTGGTAAACTTACCAGAATGTCCCTATAAGATATCTTAATAAAAGTAGTTATCTGGTGGACTTAAATCTAGAGAAATGTTATCTATTCAGGCTTTTTAACTTCAAGAGGCATTGGATATTACAATGCTCATTCAGTCCAGGTTCCATGAAGGCAAACCACCAAAAGGCAGCAAACAAGAAGGAAACGACCACAAGGAGTACGCCAAAGATACTATAAGGCACAACCACTGAAAACTACACAATTCCAGGTCCAAGCACGAATTGCACAAAATGTTTATTTAACGTCTCACAGCAAATACATTTTCGTTGCCCATGCAACTTCCTCAGAATGCAATCACAAACAAACAAACATGCCCTAGTATTATATATACAATAGTTAATGAATTAATATGATAATTGATTGCCTATTAAGTCTTAAAGAAAATAAATAAAATTCATGAATTACTAAAGCATAAATAGTTTGAACATATTATGTTCCATAATATTAAGTAAATTTAATAGAATGCATAAAACAATTTAAAACACAAATAGATGTTATTCCTTTATATTTGATCATAAATATAAAAACATAAAATTTTTTTAAAATAAAATATGTGTATAATATAATGTATTTTAATTCAATCATAATATATATACACACAATATAAATGAATTAGTTTAAATACACCAATGCATTTGAGACTTCCTTATATTTAGTCACAACAATTCTGCTCTAAGCTTCAAATAGGGCATGATGGAAATAAGGTCATTAAGACCCGGAGCCTTATTTGAAGCTAACAATATCTGCCAGCATGTCTCCCTATGTGATAATCTCGCTTCCCAATGTCCTCCCCTGGAATTTTTTGATACTGATTCCAAGACATAAAACATAAAAAAGGCTGATTGGCACACCAATGTGTGTTTATAAAGTGCATTGGTACTACTTTGCTTCTGGATCTCATAATGATGTTCATATATACGTCTCTTGAGCTGTCTTTCGGTCTTGCCTACATAAAATGCCTGGCAAGACCTACAGACAGCCAAGTAGACTAAACCTGCAGAATTGCAATTATGGTATTTTTGTGAATAAATCTTCCTATCCCTACTTTCCAAGTAAAAATGTTCCTGATTAATGACATGTTTACACTGTTTACAATGCCCACAACGGAAAGTACCCTTTCTAGATTGATTGGAACTACTAACATATATATTTTGTTCCAAAAGATTTTTAATATTGCGTCCTCTTTTATAAACTGTGTTACATGTCATGTCCTTGAGATTTTTCAAAACTGTAAAGTCCTGAAAGGTCTCCATTTCTTTCTGGATAATGTACCTAATATGTCCAGCGTCTTGGCTAAAAGCAGTGACAAATGTCAGATTAGGACTTGTAAAGTTGGAAGTGGATGGAGTATTTTGCATGCATATGTCAGCAGGCCCCCTTCCCAAAATCGGAAAAAATCTAGTACCCCTAGCTGAACTAACCTTTTCCTGAATTGATTTTATTAGAGGTATAGGATATCCCCTTTCAAGAAACAGCAAACTCAGTTTTTCACACTCAATACTGAAATGTTGATCGTCCGAAGTCATACGTGATACCCTAACAAATTGTCCCTTGACAATGGACCTTTTTTGAAATTTGGGGTGGGAACTAGAATAATGCAAATAGCTATTTGCAAAGGAAGGCTTTCTGTATACCCGGGACCCAAAGTTGTTAATATGTTTGTATAGGGTTACATCTAAGTAATTAACTTCATGAACTGAAATTTGATAAGTAAATTTTAAAAACTCAGTAGTAGAATGCAAGTAATTAACAAATTCTTCTATACATTGCTTCGGTCCTGTCCAGAAAATGCAAATATCATCCAGAAATCGGGTGTAGTGAGTCCAAAACTTGGAATATTCACTGTCTAAAACAAATTTATTTTCCCATACAGACAAAATCATGTCTGCATAGGTTGGAGCACAATTGGCCCCCATAGATACACCTGATATCTGTTGGAAATATTCCCCGCCAAAATACACATAGTTATATTTCAGAACCAGTTCCAATAAGTGCATAACTAACACCACATTATTGTTGGTAACACCTGCACATGCCCACAAAACCTCTTCGATCCAAGCCAAGCCTATTGAAGAGGGGATAACCGAAAAAAGGTCTACCACATCTATGGTCACAAACAGTAGGTCAGATCTATACAAATCATTGGTAATCCCACTTAGGAATTCCCAAGAATCCTTTAGGAGATGTTGTTTCTTGCCCCATAGCTGCTTTAATTTCCAGTCCAAAAATTTGGAGAGGTTGTGGGTTTTAGACCCCTGAGCAGCTACAATAGGCCTTAGAGGGGGGTCCATGACATTTTTGTGGATTTTTGGCACTCCAAAGATGGTAGGAACTTTAGGAAGTAAATTACTAAGAAAAGAATAAAGGTCCTGCTCTATAACCTCCTAATCGAGGAGATCCTTAATGACCATATCAATCTTTTTATATGACATATGTACCTCATTTAGAGAAACAATAGTGTATTTGGTCGTGTCATTTAATAATTCATGCATTTTTGCCTCATATATTATCTGTTCCATGATAACCGTGCCATCCCCTTTGTCGGGTTGCATGATCCGGACGGATGTATCACAACATAGCTCAGTGAGGAGGGCATTTTCTGCCTGTGTAAGATTGGAATGATTGTTAAACCTGCCCACCTGACTTCGTATCGTGTGAACAATCCTATTTTCCAGGTTGCTGATTTGTGGATGTAACGGAGGGTTATAGGTACTAGATTTTCTAAGCATTAGACAAGGGGCCATACTGTCAGATCCAAGAATGTGCTGGAGATTAAGTATACGCATGAAAAGTTTAACATCAAGAATAGTATTAACCATATTGTAATTTCTGCTAGGTACAAACTTGAAACCCTTCGTAAACAGGGAAAACCAAAGCTCAGTTATAACTGTGTCACTGTAATTGTAAATATGGTATCCATTAAGTGTGTGTTTGGACAAATTTCCAAGTTCTATAATCTCAATGTTCCCATCCTTTACCATTCCTGATTCTGATCCCTTCTCCACCCCCTGTTTTTGGCCCCCCCAACAATCCGGGGAGAGCGTGGTGCTGGATAATGCTGTTGGCCCTGTTGTTTGTGAACCTGCTGGCGAAGACGTTCTGATCTCCTGGGAAAAAATCAGGATCAGAATATGTCTCGTCATCAAATGGATGTAGCGGTGGGGGAGAAGAAAACTCCTGTCCAGGAGACTGTATGTCTCGTGTATTAGTAGTATCCCTATACGCTGGCTGATATGATGTACCACCCCTGGAATTGGGTGGATTGGGGTATTGCCTGCCTTACTGGTATATATATATGTATATATAGATATATGTATATAGAGATATACGTATATGTATATATAGGTATATCTCTATATAGCTATATATGTATGCACATCCTATGTGTTCAGATATGCCTAGTTATGTTGGTATATATGTAGATATCTATAACTATATGTGCATACGTATCTATTCTGATATACCTACTACTGTCAATATATATGTAGCTATCCATATGTATATGTGCATATGTATCTCTATCTGTATATGTGTAGACATATATTGCTCTGTATATGTATATATCTGGGTGTCTATATATATATATATATATATATATATATATATATATATATATATATATATATATATATATATATATATATATATATATATATATATATATATATATATATATATATATATATATATATATGCACATATACATATACATCTATATATGTCGATATCTATATGTGTATATATCGATACAGATATCTAGATAATTATATATACATATATTTTTACCATATGTCCTGAACATGGAGTGTAGCCCTAACTCAGCCCCTATAGTCCCAACTCCATAGTGCAAGGGGATGTCAGGTGTGTATAGCAGGTATATTTGTAGACTATTGCTACTGTAATAAGGATTGTCTTCACAGACATAGTCTGTGTGGGAGGTCACATCTGCTTTTACAATGTGCACCACTGGCTACTGACAGCCATCCTAAGGGCATCATAGTACAGTACCGCTGCTAGCACGTAATGCTCCTGTGGACTACAGCAGAGATATTGGCTAATATATGTGGACATTCTGGCACACTGTGGACAGTCCAGAGGTGTACACAGAACTCTTTAGTGCACGACATGTGGACCAAGCCTGACAATGTGGATGTTAACAGCCATGTAGATGGGTATAACATGTAATGACTGGTATATATTTGCCCCTATAAGTTATGCATTCACACACCCATGTCTGTCCTGACACATAATAACTACTGGTACAGAGGTGCCATGGCCAAATACTACCCACTAGATATTGACATACATCTGTACAGCATCCCACTGCTCTGTATGACATACATGACTGTTAAGGGAGGACCAGCAGCAGTACATCTGGCAAGTATCTGGACATGACCTCTCATTGGGTACATACACTAAGCTGCTAGGCATGTAATAAAGCACTGTGCAGGCTACAGGCAGACTGGTTCAACACTGGCCTACATTTCCAATGGGGGAATGCACATGCACCTGCATATATAGCAGGCTCTACTGGCATGTCACAGCACAGAGTACAATGCATCACTGTGAAAGTGCATAACCACAGCCAATGCCTACACAGCCACAGCCATGTATGGTAAGCTAGTGTTATATTACAATATATGGACTATTTGGTCAACACCATCCTCATATGTGCCACTCACACACTAACCCTACATATACTGGGCCACTACACATTGTGGTCCGATGTCTGTCTGTGGTATAGGACATGTGTGTATATGGCCCTACAAACATGTAAGCCGATAGGGTAACATACAGTGGAGCAGCATGTAACATCAAATAGAATGGGACCAAGAACAATGGAATCTACCACAGTCTGTACACAGGCCAAAGTACATATTATCAATACACACACTGTCGACATTCACCTTACGTACACAGACCTCAGTACTGTATACACAACCACAGAATATCCAGGTGATGTCTTCAGATATAACGCCTACTATACATAACATGTGTAGCAGTCTGATATCTCACTGGCTTGTTATCACTTATGATGTCACTAATTATGGTGTACAGCACATATGCACCTCTTACTGCATGACGTATGTACAAAGGTTGACAGAGTTGTGGCTGGAGGCACATACACAGGGCCAATATTAACATGTTGCTGTGATAACCTCATACATTTACTGTTGTAACAAGGTTTGTTGCAACATATGTCCTATGAGGGATATGAAGTCAGTAATTCTCAAGGCTGTCACCATCTACAGACTGCAATCCTCACACTACCGTCTGCAGTTCACAGATAGGTGCTCTGTGGGTAACACATGAAACAAAAGGCACCACACACTGCCCAGTCTGCAGATGACCCTACAGATGGGGTTCCCTCATAAACATAGCACTGACATGGCAGTTATTAAAACATGTAGGACAGCCATATCCACACACACCCTGTTAAACCAACATTACTCCAAATGTAGTATAGCAGCATTTACAGTCTGTAGTCAGGTCAGGCACATCCCCCTCCTATGTGTTGCCCTGTTTCCACAGTGTATATTGTTATAAGAAAATCCCCAATCCATCTGAGATGCTCTTTGCCAAACAATAGAACAAGTTCCTGCTCACAGTGAATGAAAAGGCTCAACACCAACATGATGTTCCTAGATATTGGAGTGTGTTTCCATGCAATTGGCAATGGGAATGTTACCACAGCTGTTCCACATGCAATCAACTAGAGGAGGGCTGCAATTCATGCAGAGGCCATCAGCTGATCATGAGCATCAATGCTGCTGCCTAAGCAAAGCAGGTGTAGGTCTCCACATCTACCAGAGAGGGAGTGAGAGAAGCAGACAGAGGCAAGGTAAAGTCAGGGAGGAGTGGGAGAGTAAAACACAAAAATGTTTGTGTCACACATCTACCAGCACAGGGTATCAATTCCCCAACGACTATGTAGTGCTATCACATTTTTATGCAGTTATCAGATGCTCCACATAGGTTAGATGTTGAAGAGCCCTCAAAACCTATATGTGATGATGAGTGGCATCTGCAACGGGGATATGGTAGCTATACTCTAGGTGTAGTACACATGCCTATCCACATGAACAGGTGCCAATATCAACACAGCCACATTCTCACAGGGAAGCACACACACTGACACACATGTCAGGGCTAGGAATACAACTCATCCCTAGTGAGATTGCCACAACACATTACTGTGCAGGTATCACATGCACCACAGGGGTCACACAGAGGTTATATGGGCAAAGGGTATGTGGAGGTGTCTGACATTGGACAGCATGCTTCAGTATGCCAATGGGGGTTGTAGTGAGTATGAATGTGATCATATGCATCATACAACACACACACACACACACACACACACACACACACACACACACACACACACACACACACACACACACACAAACACACAAACACAGTGCCAGTACTGACATGTATGGGTGCATTGCTTCACAGGTGGGTAGTGGTCGTCTGTGCCAGACAGCTATACAAGGCTAGGTGATGGGTATACCTTGGCATCAGCCCACATGACAATGGTTTGCATTGCAGCTCAGGGGTATAGTTTCTGGATTTGCCCACACAGGTGGGTATTGTATTCACTGTGCAGTCACCTGGGTGACTATTGTGTGTGACCAATGCTGTGCATTGCTTCCCATGTATGTGTTCCTTAATCCATGACATGGATATTGCTTGGGATGTGCACACCTCCCGCATGCATGTACAGTGACATGTGGAACTGTACCTGGGGTGTCTGGCCCATGTTGTCTACACAGATTATTATCAGATGTGCCAGTCCTGGCCTCATGTGGTAGGAACTGGTAATGGACTGCAGGTTTACCCTGCACTTACATTGATAGCATGATACTGGCATTCCCTGGTGTCAATGACATCTGTCCATACAGGGCATGTTTTCAGGCATGGCATGTCATTTGTGAGCCACATTTGATGGCACCACAGGTGTTGCAGGTGTCCAGTGGGGAGCATGGGGAAGGTGCACTGTCGGCATTTATGTCCCTATTGGACAGATGGACAGGGTGCCATGCCCTGTGTTGCCCACTGCAATCACACCATGGTTACTATCAGTGGGCAATATGCAGGGTACTACCAACATACTGGCTGTTGTCTAGGCAAGTGTGTGTGTGTATGAGACATGGGCTGAGAGTGTTCTCTGGGTAATACTAGGGTTGCTAACTTTGTTTGTCTGGCCTTGATGTCAAATGTCGGGGTATGGATTTGCACCCCAGCCTCTCGGTTATTTCACATCTGTTATCCCTGTATGGTGGACATTGTGATATATACTAGGGCCACCATATAAGAAATTTGCAAAACCTGCTACACATTGACCCCAGTTGTTACACACTCACATCGACCTCGGAAACGAGTTACAAACACAGACACACACACCTGTCATGTCTGGGATTTAAACTCCTACCTAACTAGTTTATTACACTACAGCACTATGCAATTACAGGATGCACCATGGAGAATACTGGAGTACTCTTTCCCCAAATGTGTATTTCACAATGAATGATATCAGCAGGATTGCCAAAGTAGGGCATTTGAATTGTAGTGAGTGTGACTAGGCTAAAATGCATTGCTCCCTACACAGACATTGAAACACACACAAAACATCCACAACTGCCATGTTTGAGAATAGAACCCCTACCAGACTTCTATATCACACTACAGCATGAAGCTGTTATAGGACGCACCAATAGGATTACTGGAGTACTCTTTCCCTAAAGGTGTATTTCACAATGAATGACATCAGCAGGATTGCCAAAGTAGGGCATTTGAATTGTAGTGAGTGTGGCTAGGCTAAAATGCATTGCTCCCTACACAGACATTGAAACACACACAAAACATCCACAACTGTCATGTGTGGGAATAGAACCCCTACCAGAGTTCCATATCACACTACAGCATAAAGCTGTTATAGGATGCACCACGTGAATTACTGGAGTACTCTTTCACCAAAGGTGTATTTCACAATGAATTATATCAGCAGGATTGCCAAAGCAGGGCATTTGAATTGTAGTGAGTTTGGCTAGGCTAAAACGCATTGCTACCTACACAGACATTGAAACACACACAAAACAACCACAACTGCCATGTGTGGGAATACAACACCTACCAGAGTTCTATATCACACTACAGCATGAAGCTGTTATAGGACACACCATGAGGATTACTGAAGCAGTCCTTCCCAAAGGGTGTATTTCACAATGAATGACATCAGTAGGATTGCCAAGTAGGGCATTTGAATTGTAGTGGGTGTGGCGAGGCTAAAATGCATTGCTCCCAACACAGACAGAGACACACACAGATGCCATTTCTGGGATTAGAGCCCCTACCTAACTAGTTTATCAAACTACAGCAGTATAGTCATAGGACGTGCCACAGAGATTACCAGGCTATACCTTTCTGAAAGGTGTATTTCACAGTGTATGACATCAGCAGCCTTGACAAAGTAGGGCATTTGAATTGTAGTGAGTGTGACTAGCCTAAAAAGCATTGCTCTCTACACAGACGGTGACACATACACACACAGTTGCCATGTTTGGGATTAGTGCTCCCACCTAACTAGTTTATCCCACTACAGCAGTACGCAGTTATAGGACACACCACAGAGATTACTGGACTACACCTTTCCGAAAGGTGTATTTCACAGTGTATGACATCAGTAGCCTTGACAAAGTAGGGCATTTAAATTGTAGTGAGTGTGACTAGCCTAAAAAGCATTGCTCTCTACACAGACATACACTAACATGTCTGGGATTAGAACTCCTACCTACATAGTTTATCACACTACAGCAGTACACAGTTATAGGAAGTACCACGGAGATTACTGGCCTACACCTTTCACAAGGGTGTATTTCAAAGTGGATGACCTCAGCAGGCTTGTCATAGTATGGCTATGGTGAGGGTAGTGTGTGTGCATGGGCCATAACCCAGTCATCTAGAGGTTGACACACTACATGCGGGCGCATGCAGGAATATATTCCACAGATGCATGTATACAACTGCTAGATGACTACTTCCTTGTACAGTCATGTTGCACAGTTAGCACTTGCACCACATAGGCATAATGCTGACAGATACCAGTGGCTAAGGTCTATAGTAAGTGACAGCCGAACCTCATGTGGTTGTAGCCATTTGGCTGTGTGCTGGGTGGGACAGGAGTCAGAATGGATGGCCACGTGTGACAGTCACTCTCTTCCACACATCTGTGTATGTCTACTTTTTGCTTATTATATTGTGTTGTCCATGAACATATGCCTGTATTCCTATCCATTGTGTGTGCAAAGTACGAGTGCTACATACTGAGGAGTGTCTGCACTAACATCTGCAACTGCTAGATGTGTCTGGTCCACTGTTGTTTGCAGACATGGCCTTTATTTGTTTAAGTGTGTCAGCATGCTCAGTATGACCTTTCGGTATGTTGTTGGCTGACATTACCTTCATTTCTGTAAGTGTGTGAGCATGCCCAATATGCCCTTCTGTATTGAATGTGTGGATCGATTCCAGGTAGTTTGTACTGCAGTGCAGACCTTTGTGTTGTACACCTACAGGTAGCATACAGTTTCTGCAGGGTATCCATCAATAATTTGGCAATATGGGGACAAACTGTGCAGGGAATAGTGTTGTGTACTGTAGGTGATTGTGTCTGTGCTGCTTCAGCTGCATGGTACTGCTGTTAGCAGAGATATTCAGACATGTGTACTGTTATACACAGTAATGTTTTCTGTCCTCATGTACTGTCAGGTGGACATTCTTGCTCACAGTAATGACTTGGGGGACAAGGGTGGCTGTAGCTGTGTCCAGGATTGTGGGCAGACACCTACATATTCATGGTAAGTTATGCCATTCTGGAGGGGGAGCTGCAGACACTTGGTGCTGGGTTTGTGTATCCAGTTCAGTACCTTGGTACAGTGCTGGCAGAGTATCTCATACTTGTCTGCCTATAAACATGGCAGTATGGCCTTATCTTGTTATGACAATGCCTCACAGCTGTACATATTTGCACAGGTTAGCCAGAGGCAGGGGCCATGGGTCAGGACATTTACCCTATTGTGGTGTACGGGAAGGTGTATAACCACCCATTTATGTGTTTGCAGCCAGGGATAGTGTGTGCACACAGCTTGGTGTTCGACCCTGCACATTCCATGCTGCCCATGCTCCCACACCCCCCTCTGTTATTCTAACCTCTTCCATACATTATGCATACATTCTCTGATACTTTCCCTAAGGGTGTCACCACATCACAGGTGTGTGCTAGTGTTGGTCCCCAGTTCTTGCAGTGGGACAAGGTGGATATGTTACTGTAGTTCATCCACATGGCCTTGCATATGGCTTATGTGGAGTGTGTTATGTTGATATTTGAGTGTCCATGACATAACATGCATTGGCAGAATGTGTGAGACACGTGTCTTTGACAGGCGCCTGTGGGGCATTAGGTATTGGGCAGGCCAGATGTGGCAGGCCATTGAATTCTGTCAGTCCTACAGTCCCAGACCACCATACAGTATATTCTCCTGGGGTGACAGGGTAGGTGTGATAGCCATTCATGCCAATACATTCTAACAGTCTTGATCACTTGGTGTGGATGCTGGCAGGATGCTACCTACAGCTAGGGATACACCTGCATGGGACACCTGCACTGCATGCTGTAGTCTTCCGCTATTGCCATATACAGGTGGGGTCTTACTGTACCCATTCCCCACAGCAGGGATATTGCCAGAGAGGTGCCTGTGGGTGGTGTCTGTGTGGCTGGGTGCATGTATGCTATGGACAATACTTGAATCTGACACACAAATATGCATGGGGCATTACAGTTATGCTGGCATGTGCAGATATATCAGCTGATTCCCAATACATCAGTCCTACCTCCTTTGTGATCTGCAGGTGTTCAGGCAGACATCACCGGTATCCCCTACTACAGGTCCAGTTACTGTGATGCATACCTATATGTACAAATCCAAGGGTGTCTCCATTTCACATTGACACAATATATACTGCATGTCTGGGGTACTTTCCCCTGTGTACTGCTTGTTTACCTAGCCCAACAGCCATGCCATGTCATTCTTTCAGATGGTGATACATATTACCACCATACATTTACAATGGCTTACTGCTAGCATGTGTTATACTGGTGGGGATTGTCTTTGGCACTGCAGTCATGAGGGCTTGTCCCTGTCATCAGCATTAGTGGGCAATGGCCACCAGGTCTTACATCAACATGCATACATACTGACCACTCTCACACATCATGATACATACACTATCCTAACACACACAGACCTGTATATTGTGCAAATGCTACAACCTATTGCTACCTTGGCCACCTCTGGGCATCTGTGCTCCACTCATATTATACCTACTCATACATGTTACTACATTTCTACACAGGATTGGGGGGCACAACTGAGTGTTACTACATTTCTACACTGGATTGGGGGAAGGGGCAGACCTGTCTGTTTCCACATGTCTACATAGGCGTGGGGGGGACACACCTGACTGTTACTACATTTCTACATAGGATTGTGGGGGAACACACCTGACTGTTTCTACATTTCTACACTGGATTAGGGGGCACACCTTACTGTTACTACATTTCCATGCTGGACTGGGGGTAGGGGCACACCTGACTGTTTCTACATGTCTACGTGGGAGTGGGGGGCACACCTGACTGTTTCTACATTTCTACACATGATTGGGGGGCACACCTTACTCTTTTTACATGTCTACATAGGATGGGGGGCACACCTGGTACTTGCACACGTTTGCTATGACTGTAGTGGTATGTCAGATACTCCATTTCATACTGTATTCTAACCTATCATACTGACTAGAGGCATATCAGTGTACTACAGGTCTTAGCTTTCGTTGCCCTACATATTAGTGTCAGACTTCCTACCCTTCAGAACTAACATCCCACTGCCTGACCTGCTGTAGTCTGTCTGTGTAGGCCTGGGGAGAGGTTACCCATAGGCATCATTCAGAGAATACAGCACAGGCTCTGTTTGGGTTTGTCTACACCTGTCCTGCTGACTGAGACTGTTGTTGGGTATGTGAACCTCCCTGACTGGCATATGTGAGTCATATGGATGCACATCTTGCCCAGTACATTTCCTGCAGCAGGTTTTGTCATCCTGTGTAGTACTGGCTACTATGGTGACTACAGTATGTGTTACAGATGTTATGGTACCACTATGGGTGTCTACTATCTGCTGCCATAACATTCAGCCACCCAATTCCCTTGCATGCTCACATCCATACCATAGATACAGGTAACAACACATCCTACTCTATTTGGCAATTGGTAGGTTGATTGACTTACCTTGTGGGTGTGCCAGGATTGAGGGTGGTGCTGAAGGGCTGCCTGTGTCGGATGCACATAGTACACTCCCTATACATGGTTGAGCACAGGTACTGTCATGTTTGGCATCCCTTTTACTGTATGTGCGAGTCAGAGAGAGAGGTGTCATTCCCTGGGTCCCTACTGTGCCAGTGTCTGTGCTATGCATTGCCTCTTTGCCAAGGCCAATGCATACTGGGCATGCCTCCATCTGCCTATTGGGGCATGCTGTGGTTGTTACTCTTCCGAGTCACTCTGTGCCTGTGCAGGCCTTGGGATTGGTGGGGGGGCTGTGTGGCTCTGCCCTATGCTGTTCCTGCTGCAGCTGTTTCCACAGGATCATATTGTGTAGCATGGCACATACCATAACAATTTGAGTACATGTAGCTGGTGAGTACTGCAAGGCTCCACCGGATGTGTCCAGACACCAGAACCATGACTTCAGCATCCCAAACACACGCTCTATTATAAATCTGGTCTGTGCGTGTGCCTCATTATGGCATTCTTGTTTAGGTGTGTGTGTGTATTTCTGATGGGTATCATTAGCCACGGCTCCAATGTGTAACCAGCATCCCCCACTGGGTGACCATAGGGGATGTCCCCACTGGCAAATCTCTGGTATAGCTGCATCAGATGCCAAATGTGGGAATCATGATAGCTTCTAAGGCAGCCAACAAACACATTCATTAGAATACCCTGGGCATCGCACATGACTTGGCAGTTGATGGAGGGGAGGCCCCCCTGTGGTTGATGTAGGCCCTACCCTGATCACTGGGTGGTGCTTTGATGCATATGTGCATGCAGTCTATAGCACCCACTACCTCAGGGTGTTTTGCAATTTGGTGGAAGGGACGCACATTGCTGGCCAACACCTCACGGGTATTGAGGAAATATACGTGCTCACTGGCATGTGCTGACAAGGCATCCAGGAACTGGTGGAATACTCTGGATGCTGATGGTTGTGAGATCCCCATGATATTCCCAGTTGAGCTTTGGGAGGTACCTGTGGCTAGTATTCCTAGGCCTACACACAATTTGGTATCCACTGGGATGGGTTCCACTTAGTCATTTTGGTGTGTCAGGCGTGGCCGGCACAGATCGACAGTTTGCTCTAAGAGGTCCATGTCCAGTCTATAGTGCTCCATTATCTCCAGCTCATGTAACCCCTAGTAGGTTTCTCTGGATCTGTACACTTTTCTCCGTCTCCTCACTGTGGGTTGATCGGCAGCATTCACATCCTCACCACCCTCAGCCTCTTGCACATGTTGTTCTATGTTGCCTGCTACAGCCCCTATCATTTTGTAGTTTTGTTTGTTAAAAGTTCCCTGCTTGTATACACCAGTGATGAAGAGCATGGGAAAACCCAGAGAGGAAGGTGTTTGCATAGTTTATAGTAGTGTTTTGGGCTGGGCTGGTCTGCTGCCTGTGTAATTGGCTGATTTTGATACATTTCACCTGCCAGCTTTGCTAGTTCTCCTTGATTCCCTTCCTACTGCTGTTTTCCCTTCCCATTGCTTTCCTGTTTAATCCCGGGGTTGCACCACACAAACAGACTGCTCCAATGTGCACAGAGCTGCTATTTCCTGGTTTAACTTTTTTTTTTTTTTTAAAACCCTGTGCGCGGTGTGCACATCCGCTTAGGCAATGTAAAGAGTGCTAGGCAGACTCAGACACACCCCCTTGCTTAGCTGTGCTTAGCTTGGAGAAGACCTGAGCCACATGGCTCTAATCTGCTTACAGTATGTCTGACACACACCCCTATGATGTCAGCTAACTCCCAGGCTTGCACCAAGCTATTCCTGCTCTTATACTGTTGGGACCCGACTAGCATGCTGGAGAAAACTGGGATTCACTATCATTGCCCTCATTTGCATAGGATTGCCTGCTAATGTGTAGTTACATGTCTCACACTGAGCCTCCCTCTTAGCAACCACTACTCACTGTCCATGTTGTCTTCTGCCTGCCATTGACTTTAATGGCAGAATAGTGATTTTAGTTAGAATGCTTATTTTAGGTTTATCTTCTTATTTTTCCCCCAATCCCATTTGCGCACTGCTAGCCCTATGCTTAAGCAGCCGAGATTGGCTAAAAAAAAATAGAAGTTGATTTTTTTTTTTATTTTTTAAGCTGTTTGCAATGCCAATGGCCTTATACTTGGCCATTGGCATGCTTCCTGACTGATATGCAGCCTTTATTTGGAGCTGTCATGGCTCCGTCTTGGATTTTGCATAAATGTACTCAGTTACTAACCGAGTACATTTCTGCAGATTACACTAGTCCTGCATGACCAGTTTCAAGCTTCCTGGATCACAAATTCACCTCATTTGCATGGATTTCTACTGCAAATGGGGTGATTTGCATACAGGAACTTAGTCCATGCAGGACTAGTGCAGGAGCGCTCATGCACGCCCCTGCAGGCTATTCCTGGATCGCACGGCAGACATATTGCCTGCTAGAGCTTCTGAACTAATCCTGCATGCCATACAAGGCTTGCAGAATCCGGGAGATTATCTAAACACTTTTGAGTGAACTTGATGTAGCAAACTGCATACACATTGCATCTACTTCTGTAATATCCAAAGACCTAATCAGGGTCTCTATCCTGTGTGCTTATAATAAAAGTAGGTAAGAATGGTGATCAGGGGTGTCCTTGTCTGGTGCCCCAATGCAGTCCTATTGACACTGACAAAATGGGAATTCATTTGCGCAGGCAAATTCTTATTTTATTGCACTTGATTCTGATCAAAAGACTATTGATTCTTCTTAGGACACCAGGCAACGCTGTTCATGTGAAGTGAAATATTTAATTTATATGTCTGATTCTTGAAGTTCCAAATCTGTATTAGTGCGAAACTTCTTAGTGTAAGTTATATTTAGTTATTTTCAGAAATTAGTCTTTGTAAATGCTGATTTAGGATTGACAGATGAAATGCCTTGATTTTGCAGGACATTTTCAAATATATATATATATATATATATATATATATATATATATATGTGTGTGTATATTAATTGCAGGACATTTTCAAAAATACACACACACACACACACACACACACACACACACACACACATCTATACATATATATATATATATATATATATATATATATATATATGTTAAGGCAGCATTAATGTTAATGAAAGTTTCTAACAGATGTCAAGAAACATAACTCAGTATACACCTGTTTATTGTCAATTTCTTTTAGGTGTCAGCCACAGCTGCCACTAATTGCATGTTTAGCCTTAACGACACTGCTCATTTAAAATGCCATACACACCATGGGGTAAATCTAAATTAATGTTTTCAGAATTGCTTTATTAGCAAAAATTGCATTAACATATGTTGCTAGGAACCACATCCTTATTAATCACAAGAAGGTTATATGATAAAATCAGATCTCATTGGCTTTGGATTCTAATCATAGTTGTTTTCTTTGTACAAGTGTATAATTAATTCAAACTGCATATGCAGGTGAAAAAAAGTACTGTAAGTTATGTGCAATAGATTTGTGTTTCATTTCTCTTTTATTAACTTCCATGAAAATATTTCAGTATACCTTGTCAAGTGTCTCCTCCTATTGAACTACTATTTATAGCAAAAACAAAAGGAAGAATGGGAAGGAGGAAGACAGAATGTACCCCGAGATGCCTTACCACACTGATCAGCTAAGGTGACACTATATTTTCCTGAGTGAGGAGAATGAGTGAAAAGATCAGAGTGGATTGATGACAAGGAAGAGGAAAAATATAGGAGGTATGTGTATCTGAAAGAGAGTTGAAGAAATGGATTACATAAATAGGGGAACAGACTCTGAGAATTATGGCAAGGAATATTGTGCCTCCATTTTTACATAGTATAGACCACACATGTACTGCATAATCCAACTCTGTGAGGGAGCAGTGAACCTCAGTTAATTTAAATTGAAGAAAGGCTTCATGTGTGTGTGTGTGTGTGTGTGTGTGTGTGTGTGTGTGTGTGTGTGTGTGTGTGTGTGTGTGTGAGTGTGTGTGTGTGTGTGTGCACATGCGCATTTGTGTGTGTGTGTGTGTGTGTGTGTGTGTCAGTGTGTCTGCTTGTTCCTTTGCGTATTAGGGAGCAAACAATTTGGATCAATAGCACTAGCTTATCCTGACATTATCTAGCTCCTTTTTTGCCAAGATAGTATTGATTCTTAAGACACAGTCTGAGCACTTTGCTAACTGACTGGAGGCAACAGCAGCATAATGATTTTAACAGATAAAAGATTATGATTCTTTTGAAGATGCACCTATGATGAATAATTAAAAAAGAGGAAATGGCATTTTCATGGAGAATTTCCACTGCTAAACATTGTCGACATGCCAATTAGGAGGCTTAAACTGTTAAAAAAACAGCTTGTTTTTTTTTCTTATGTCTATGTCTTTCTGTTAAGTTCCCATGTTTAGTGTTATTTAGAATCATTTGATTTACTGATGACATGAAAACAGGAAAGAAATGACATCATAATAAATATGTAGGCAGATTGAGAACCCAGCTCTTATAATGACATTAAAAGCTAAGTTGTGTTTTTTTTTTAGTTTGAAATGGATTGGAAGATGATGTCAGTGATACAGGTTTTATAGAAAGTGACATATCTGAATAAACACAAACATGCATTGTATTTGTTTTGTTAGATCTACAAACATTCAAAAAACAGTGCTATAAAATAGTTCCAATTTGGTTAAGCTATGTTATGTCATATGTGCTCTGCTGCAAAGTTTCTCATATGGGAAGGGAAGAACATTTGGGCTTAACTGATCAGAGACTTGTGATGGTAAACTGAATGAGTGATGTGTGAACCATTAAGCTGTGAATGCCACCTTTGCAAATTAGTTAGAGGTGTGACTGACTGAAAAATGCCTGCCTTTATCCATTAAATCAGTCATGTTCTTTATTTGTATAATTATAAAACTTACTTAACAGTACTTAGCATGTTCTTATTCTCTTCCTTTTATCAAGGTATAAGTTCATCATGGGGGGGAGAAAGTAATCCCATCAATGATAGTGTCAAGATCGATGACATGCAGTGTATGTGCCAGGTGCATGTGCTTGGTTTTGCTTTTCAAAGGTTCGTACGTGTTGTCTGGGCTAATGACCACAGGGCCCTTTTTAAGCCTAGTCATGCATCCAAAATCTCTGACAAGTTTTGTTACCCTTGATAAGTGTAAGCAAGAGCTTGGGAGGTGAAACATTTACAAGCAAGGGCCTAGGAGATGAACCATTTATCAGCTGCTTGTGTCCATTAGAAAAATAAGTGCTAAACCGGAGAAGAATTTCCTGTTCCCCATCCAGTTGTCCAAGTTACACGTGAATTGGGTTAGGGAGGAACTCTGCTTCACATGGATGGGACCCTGTTCCAGAGATGGGGTAGTCTCTGGGATACTTACCTGTCTCTCCAGCAGGTCCTATTTATATCACAGGCAATGTTTAAGTCTTTAGAATGGCTAATTTTGGTGCTGTTTGTTTTGTGGATATGCAGGAGGTCCATCAGAGTGGGCTTTGACAATTCTCTGTATGCCAGACATAGATCTTCCCTCAACAGCCTGTAGGAGACAGAATACAGGGATAGGACCTCAAGGTAGTCTGCATAGGACAACCCTGTGCTCTTACAGTGAGGAACCTCTGCAGATGCTCCAGTTGTTGGATATGCCTGGTTAGGTGCATACCAAATGGGACACTGTACTCAATGATAAGTCTGATGAATGCTGAATACATTGGAACAATGGCTTCCTTGGACCTAGACGCCATTCTTTTGTTTATAAGTTGCACAGCATAAAATGACTTCCTCACTACTGTAGACTCATGCTGGTCAAAGGCTAGATTACTGTCTATGTGTGTCCCAAAGTCTCTGACGACAGGGTCAACTTCTCGGAGTTTCTTACTATGTTCATGCTGAAGCCTTCATGGTGTGTGTGTGTGTGTGTGTGTGTGTGTGTGTGTGTGTGTGTGTGTGTGTGTGTGTGTGTGTGTATGTTTGCATGTGTGTCTCTGCATGTGGGTGAGTGTGCAGTGATGTGTACAATGCTTGAAGAAGGCAATAGAGCATTGCACACTCTAACATTTGAGAGCATAAACATTAATGCATGGTTGCCACCAGCAGCCACCAGATATGGGGTTATGGTTAAATAGGATAAATCCCAAATGGCTGCTTGGGTGATTTTGACATGTGACTGGTTCTTGCCTCTTGTTGGTCCAATTGATTGTAGAAGGGCAGAAATCTGGCACGCTATGAAAGATCGAATAAACATGCTGTTATTCTACTCCCTTTACAAGAATTGCTTTAAGAGTCCCAATTTCATTTGCTGATAAGGCTTTAAAGACATATGCTTGGAAAGTGTAATGTTAATCTAAAGACAGCTTTGCTTGCAGTAGTATGTGTACCAATTATTTTTACTCAATTGTAGCATCAAAACAATAAATACATAATATTAAATATTGAGTAAAGCCAGGATTTATAAAACTACTATACATGCTGGCATTAGTAACTATGTGTATAACATGAGCAATTACATATTACATAGACAAACATGAAAATGATCATTATGTGGAAAATGTGGCAAACAAATACAGATTTTCACATACAATAAAGAAACAAAAGCTGTACAGTAATAACTTAGAAATGGATATGGCTTAAGCCAAGGTTTATGTAACAGTAATAACAATAAAAATGAAAAACAGTGATGACATCAAGAATTTCAGTCTTAAGCTCATAACACGGAAAACACAATCAAGAAAGAACATCATAGGCAAACTCATATTGACTCATTATGTTGGCATGTGTAGGATTATAATGTCACTATTAAATAAATCAATCTCTCAATAAAGAATGGCTGACCTGGAAAATGGAATGTACAAAATGGACTGACTACTTTGGAAACAGGCACTACCAGTATCATTGATAGTAACTGTGGCATGTTCCAGAATCAGGAAGGGATTAAGTTTAACACTTGCAGCTATCTAAAGCAATTAGCATCTTGTGCTCTTACTCCAAGATGTCAACAGATAATGCCACCCCAAAATCTAAATAAAAGAAATGTACAGCAAATGTATTATGCTGCAAGTTATATGACATACAAATTCCCAAATATTCTTGATATAAGGGTAGCCCCAAACTTTATGAAGCCTGTCAGTTTTCATTAAGATACATACTTCACTCTTTATATGAGCATAGCCTCACTGCTGACTGAAGGCAGGTGACAAAGAATGATGTCATCCATGCTGACCCAGCAGTAACGTTTGATACTAATTTAAGAACTGTCATAGCCTCACTGCTGCCTTTGAACTGGTGTCCAGCAACCATCTGGCATCAAGACATCCCGAGACTGTTTCGATGCTGTCAGCCCAGTTAGCTGGAATTTTGTAAATAATTCTATGTCATTTGTCAATAATGCTATGATTTCTGCAGAGCTGTATGTTATGTACTGAGCTTCAAGAATGTAACCACAGTGTACACTACTGGAAAAGAACAGAAATGTATATAAATCATATACCTGTGCAAATGTCTGTTTCAATAGTAGAAGCTGGAACATACAGAGTTAACTTGCAAGGCTTCAAGAAAATAGGTTGGAATCACAATGTTTTATGATTGTGTTATCTCTGAGTTTCAATGCAGCAAGCAGACACAATGTCTAGAGCTAGAAGTTTTTCTGTTGTCTTGAAAGTAATTTTAATTACTAGGTTTAAAATGTGAAGTGTTTTATTGCTTCTTAGCAGCTGCACAGCTGAGAGATGTGTACTTCTTAGCCTGGGAACTGAATGATGTCATGCATGCTGACCCAGCAGTAATGTTTGATATTAATTTAAGAACTGTCTCAGAGAAAGACTGTCATTTTGTATCTTGTCTTTGACCTAGAAACATCCATTCAGCACTTGCTTGCATGCTGCTCTGTAAGTCTAGGGTACAGTAATTTCTCTTAGATATAGATAGAAATATAGGAAAGATTAGTTTATATGTTTCCTGTATTTATTTGAGACTGTACTGCAATGTTACTTTAAAATATTTCCTGTGATTCTGAACTCTGTAGTTACTGTGTTGATTGAGTATTGTCTTGTTCTTTTATTATTTATTATTAAATATATTTAAACCTTTTGATTGTGACTGGTTTGTTTAAAGGTATTTAAGCTCTCAGAGTACTTACATATGTATTTGGTGACACTGTACAGGCCACTCTTAAATAGCCTTGCAAGTCTTGGTCACACTTACCTTTGAATAATAGTGGCATTACACAGTAGAACTGGTCACCCTTTGTAATGGTCTTAAGTAGCTGATAAGTAGGGGTTGGTGGCAGCGATAACTACCTTATAGTCTGGGCAGAAGGAGCATAGCTAGTAAACCTGTGCCAGCCTTTCCCAGGAGTGTCTGTGTGTTTGTATATAAATCAGATATCAAAGTGTGTGTGTGACAGCTACTTGGGTGGGGACACAAAGCACTGGTTAGACAGAGAAGGTGTTGGAGGTCTTGGCTTGACCCCTGAGCTGAGATCTTAATCCTATAGCTGTGCCAGTAGGGAGTCTTATTGGGGATCTGGGGAAAGAGGGAGAAACCAGCACAGGACTGACTGTGATCTCTGTGTGCTTTTAAGGGAAATTGTACTTTACTGTGCGTGTACTTGTCATCCTACCATTGTGTATGTCCCTCACTGTTTCCAGTGCTGAGGACTGAGGATCCTTGATTACTGGGCCAGTTCAGGGGCATCCCAACTGTCATGAGATTTCATGTAAACTAGGTTAAAAACACTCAAAGAGTGTAGAACACATCCGAAAACAAATAAAAATAACAAAAAATGCAATGCCACAGACAGTCATACAATCAGTCCAAGTTAATTAAAACTTGGACTGTTTGTACAGCTGGCGATGGTGTTTTTTGTTATTTTTATTTGTTTTCATATGAGATTTCATGTGTTTTTTTTAAAGAAGTTTTACAACTACAGTAGCATATGAGACAGGATGAGATTTAAGAAAAGTCACAGAAGTATTCAGCATGGAGACTTTTAAGCCAAGAACCACTGTTTTCTCTGTACCAAACTGATGCTCTAAAAAACATTACAGTTATCATGCAAGCACAAAATCTTGTCATTAACCTATCTCTCTTTCTCAAGGAATATGGTAGACAGGTCAGACAATGAGTTACCTTTCTGAACAGTGAGGTTAGAATAGCATCACAAGCTTGAAGGTGTTTCCAGAAAACTTGGAAAATTGTATTTTTCATGTAAAAATTCAAAAGCTGTAAATCAAGACTGGCCACTGTCATGTGTACAAACAGGGCTTACTTCTTTATCTTAGTCAGCCCCTTTTCCACTAGCAGACCATGGAAAATGTCTTGTCACAAAACCAAAGGGATGTAAATATCATTACTGCAGAAATCTTATCAAGCATCATTATATTTAGTTCCTTCGTGGAGTACACCTGTATAAAAACTTTGTTCCAGAGAGATATTAAATTAATTGTAAGTAACTGCTTAGGAAAGGAGTAAGGTGAATGCCCAAGATGTAGGATGGAATTCTTGGAAGTCTCAGCTGCATGATTGATAGGGAATAATTCATCTTAGAAAAGTCATCTTGCAACACAGACATGGTAGCAAACTGTTGCAGTATGCAAGCTATAATGGATAACTCTCTTTCATTGTCTGTAGACAGGAGCATTAGTACCAAGACCTGTGAGCCCAAAGGGGCCCTGCCCTGAGAGATTGCAGTTACTAAGTAGAACTCAAGACAAGCGTTCCACAGATAAGACAAGAAGAGATGGCGGAGAGGGGGGTATCCTTGACTTATGCTTTTGCCTAATGAAAACTAGTTTGGGATACACAGACTGGTTAGGTTTCTGGCTTTCAGATTTTTAGAAGAAATATGTATGACACTGATACAGGACTGAGGAAAATCAAATACCTTTAGTACCCCAGCACTCTAGTGGACGGACTCAAAAGTATTCTGAAAGTCAACATAAATACAGACTGCAGAAGAACTGAGTATGCCATCTTTCTGAGATAATGTGGTAGGATCTAACTTAATCAGTGCCTCAGCAACTTTTAACAAATATCACTTGGTAGAATGTCATAAGACTTGGCAACGAAAAATGAATACTACTATCCCAGGCAAAAGCATACAATTTAGTACTGCAATAGTGACCAGGGTAAGAATACATGGTCCATACCTCTCTACTTCTTAGTGCAAGAAGTCTGGACAAGGCTTAAAATAATGGGTGGTGGGACAAAGGCCCAAAAATAGGGCAACTTTTAAATATTGTTCTTATAAACTTAGAAATTGGCTAAGAATAACAAGATTTGTGCTAGCATGCATTTTCTGAAGGATATGAAGTCTGAAATCCAAATGTATTTCATTATTTAAAATGTTATTACTCAGAGATTTTCTAAAAAAAAAAAAAAACGTGCACATTTTATGAGAATCAGACCAAAAATATGAGGCACAAATCTGGATATTCTGCAAAAATCTGGACAGTAGATAATTATGACCTTTCCCAGAATGAAAGCAAAAAAAAAAAAAATGTGAGGTTGGATGGATGGTAGCAGAAACCTGTACACATCAATAGTTAATCCATAAGGGCTAGGCAGCTTGCCATTGGACATACACCACCTGGAATCTTTAATTTCTAAAGAAATGATCTCCAAATAAAGGGTGCTTATTTCTTGGTGAAAAAAATCAGCAACTTTAGTTGTCTGAGGAAAGCATAAGTGGTGATTACATAGAAGAGTTTGAGTAATTCAAGGAGGGTGTATGACACTGATAATGGTATTCTAAGTAGAGTGTAATGACATAAGATTTTATCTCCCATCCATCATTACTGTAATGGCCATCTCTGCACTTCTGCCCATAATCAAATGAAAGAAAATTCAGGTTATTGTTATTGCTTTCTGTTACAGAGCTGCCCTTTCTACATATAACACACCTCTGTATTTTTTCTAAATTACTAATAGTGCTTTCTGCTGTCTGTCACCCTTCAAATGTACAGCATTCTTAAGTTTAGAAACCACTCAATGAGCATAAACTCATTAGATAACCTTCTTTAATGTTATGGTCCAAAACTCTGAACAAGAATAAGGGGCAAAGCCAAAAAAAAATAATAATAATCAGGGACAACAGACCGAAATAATGAACACATTTTAACAGAGTTTTCAAGACATGCATTTTTTTAAATGTGCTTATTGGTTTTAACATACAATCACTAAAACATAGTAATTTATACACGCAGTCGACAAATAGAACATTTTAACATTCATAAAACAACAAAAGTATTTACAAAGACATCCACAGGTTAATCCATCATCTAACATAACTATAATACATTATAAAGGTTCCAAGTCTTTTTTTAACAAACTTTGAAAAGTATCCCACATATTATAACTGGTTGTTTTCCTAGAAGTTCTTGATTTAATAGTCATTAGTTCCATTTGACATACCTTTATCAAAAATTTTAAACTCATTAAAAGAAGCAGGGGTATCTGATATCCAATTTCTAGTTATAATCTTTCTAGCCACTGGTAGAATTGACCATAATAGGGGAGGTTTAACCTTTTTAACACATTGTGGTATGGGGATATTGAAGAGGATTAGTGATTTAGAGATTGTAAAATTATCTGTAAAAAGAGCCTGCAGAAAATTGTTAACTGATGTCCAATATTCCTTCAGTTTTATACAATCATGGAACATATGTGCCCAGTTAGCATTTATTTCTGTGATACATCTCTTACATATATTATCTTTTTAATTTTGCTCATTATTAGAGGAGTTCAGAAGAACCTATGTAAGAATTTCCAGGCATAAAGTATCCATTTAATTGAGGAAGTTGTTTTAGAAGTTGATTCCAGTTTATGACTTTTATCTTGCTGTTCTGGGAGTTCTCTATTTATGGAATTGAAGCAGTTCCAGTAATTTTCTGGACAGTTGAAAGTTTCATCTCTTATAAATTTGTGTATGTGAGAAAGCTTGCCTTTATCTGAAACCTTCTGTGTAAATTTAGTATTATGTAATATATCAGTGTTGGAACAGATTCTTTAGTTATCAGTATTATCAAGTCTAGTTTTTTAGAAAGATATTGTCTGAAAGCTTGCATCTCTAACCAACAAGTTTCATTCAAATCAAATTTTTGAGTTAAAAAATCTAGATTTTTAACTTTATTATCCTGCAGCATCTGATGCCAGTACATTCAATTATTTTGCCTGAATATTAAAGTTTTATCAGGGTTAGATGATAAGAGTATACCTTGTGTATAAGTTATGGAAATAAAATGAAGATCCATTCCTTATATTTGGGATGTTTATATATAAAGTTACGAAACGTAATAATAATATTTATTGGGTAATTTGATGTGTCTCGGCGTTATGGGTACAGTGCAAAATTTTTGGAGTATCCATAATATGGGATTATTTATAATAATATTTTTGTGGGTTAGTGGTATACTAGTTAATTCCATGCCTATTAATTCCCAATATTTTTTTCCATTTCACAACATATGAATTATCAATTAGTAAAGCTACAGTTTTGATAACAGAGGATATAGAGTATAGATCAAAATCAGGAAATGCTATACCTCCTTAGGACCAATTATTGATATGTGTCCTTAATGCTACTCTAGGTCTATGAGGTGCCCAAAAGAATTTCAACATTAATGTGTTTATTTTTTTAATAATTGTTTTGGTAGGTCGGAGTATTGTTGATTGTATTACATCATATATAGATGTAGATACAGATATAATATCTTCGTGAATATAATCATTTTTATAATTTTAAGTTTTTCTTCCATAGAAAATAGGATATTATTCCAACTTTTAAACAGGGTTTGTATGTTTTCAAGACATTTATTATAGTTATATTGAATAATTGATTTAATATATCTTGCTAAGATAATTCCTAGATAAGTTATATGACCTGAATTGGGTATATATTTATGATAAGCTTTTTTAAAAAATAGTTTTCCTAACTATATTGGCAGAATCTTTGTTTTTTATTCATTAAATGTCAGACGTGAGATTTTCTTAAAGTCTGCCATTGTGTCAAATAATGACTGTATAGGATAGCTGTTTCCTGTTGATGTAATTAATGCATCATCAGCAAAAAGCTGAATTTTAGATACTGTATTTTCATTTATTTTAAATCCATCTATGTCATTACTGTTTTTAATTAAATTGGCCCAGGACTCCATTATTAGGGTAAATAATAAAGGGGAGAGTGGACATCCCTGTTTAGTTCCTTTCAATATGGGTATCTTTTGTGAGACATATGTGTCATTTTTTATGAATGCCAGTGTTCCTATATATAGATTTTCAATCAGATTTATGAATGCATCAGAGAATTTTATACACCTTAGCAAGATAAACAAGTAGTCCCAGCTCACAGAGCTCCATTTGTTTGGTAGTTTTTTTCTTTGAAGTTGACTATTTTAGAATCAATTCTATTTTAGTTGCCAGTTCCTGCATGTTTATTAGTAAGTCCTGGAGTTCTTTCCTAAGGGTAGAATCCTGGTTGTTAGCTTTACTGTAGTTCATTCTGAGGAGTTGAGATGAGTGAGAAATTTCCAAGAAGATTTCTGACAGGAAAATCAGTCAAGTTTTCTTTTTTTTTGGATATTATTGTAGAAAATGATATTCCAAATGATTTTATGAAGAAATAAATTCCATTAGACAAGTTTTGATGGTAAATTTCCCTGTTTATGATGTTGTCTTGGTGGAACTACAGAAATCTGCTGCTCTCTTGTGTTCATCCTTGGCCACTCCTCAAAACATGCATTTTTTGAAGTATATAGATTCTGTCTTTACTCATTGATTGCAATCCTTGGTGATTTGCCTAAAACAGGAAACTGTAGTTGGAACATGCCACAAATATCAGACAAAATCAGAGACATTCTGCAAATTCAGGATCAGTTCAGAGCTATGCTAGCATCTGCTATGACAAAATGTACTAGCAACTGTAGAATGACTGCATTTCCAGTTTTAAGAATTCCCACACATCAGTTATCATATTTTGTGCACCTTCAATCTTTACAAAAAATGTTTTAATTCAAAGAAAACCATTTGGTTTCTTTGTTTGAAAAAGTTAGTGATTCAACCCACTAGGCTGTTGTGGGTTTGCCTTACATTTCCATAGTAATACACAAATCACCTGCCTCATAGTGAGAGAATGTAGAGAGAGCTGCCAAGATAGTTGATACAGAGTAATCAAAAATAATGTTAAACTAAACAGTAGTCTGTCTTCCTTTTGCTATTCTTGGAGAAATGAAAGCATATCCTGGCTCTATAGACTTAAGAACTCTCCAGACATCTACTAGGCTATTATTAACCATGGAGTTAATTAAAGCCTGCTAAAGCCTTACATTCAAGTCACTTTTTGATCTGGACCTGTCTAAGACAGAATCTACTGAGTCATTAAAAATATTAGCCAAAATAGAAATGCATTCATATAATTACATGCAGTAAAGACCAGAGAGGTTATTCCGACTGGTGGCATAGAAATAGATTGACAACTTATCAAAAGGGGGTCATGCATTTTGGCTAATACCCCATGTACTGTCACAATCCTTTAAAACAGATTGCATCTTCAATCATGTTTTTCATGAACAGCAATTATTACTTCTCTTAGAAGTAGCTGTGAAACTACAGACTATAAATCATTTTCAGTTTGAAAAAATAAAGTTTTCTTGTGGACAATCTTAATTTTTTGCAAGAACAGTACATTATCTTTGTACTCCTTAATGAACTCACGCAACTGATGACACTTATGCTCAGGAATTAATCCTTTTAGTTTTAAATGCTGCACACTGCATACCGACCCAAAATACAGAAGAGTTAAGGTAAGCAAACAGTAAAATGGAAGTTAACCAATTGGCAATGAACACTTAGTGATTGAGGACCTTGTCTGAGTTTTAAAGTACTGCCCTGTTCCCCTTATTACTAAAAAGGAATATGAGCCTTACCCAAGTTGATATCTGCTTGCAGTGCAGAATTCAGGCAAGGCAGATCTTTTAGTGAAGAAGTACAGTGCATATCAGTCTGATAATCTTGAACCGACTGTAAGTTATCTGCCTTTTCCAGGCCAAGAATGCATATATTTGGAGTGACATAAAGAAACAAGGTCTTTCCACAATTTGGTTTTAAGGGTGCTGAAAACAGATGTAGTGTGGGTCCATTCTTCTCCTGCCTAGAAGCTAATATTTGGCAGTGTAGCAGCATATTTTTGAGTCCAGTGTTGACTCTGGAATAAGTTTGAAGCGACAATGGTATGACTTTGCCCTAATGATAAGGAATGAGGGGGGCTGAATTATTTACTCTTTCTTCAAAGAAAGCCTTCTGCAAAATAAAGAGCTGTTTTGGCGCTATCAGACTAAGAATTTTGTGAGTTCAGCATAACCACATCAAAATACTTAAATATGATGGAAATATGACATTAATGGTGCTTGCCTATCCCTGCCAAGGCTTTCTTTTTATTATGTATACAACTACCAGCCATATCCTGGTATATGTGGCCCTTGCTCTCCTTTCCCTTTCTTGATTTTGGAGAAAATTATTACAAAGTCTTAGTAATTTCACAATATAAAGATTAAATCTGTGCAGATCCACTGTTCTAATGATGGATTTTAGTGAGCAATTACCTCTTTCAACAACAGCAGAGGTTGACAGTTGCAACACACATGAAGATTTATCTCATGAAATTCAGTAGCATTTTCTTGTTTGGGCTCTCACATAGCCCCAACATACATAACTTATTTCTCTGCAGATACCTCTGGGTTCAATTTAGATGTTTGAAAGTCCTTTTACGTGAATATGAAAAGAGTGACACATATTGCGCGAACCACGGAAATGCCGAATGCCCAAAACCGCAAAATTCAAAATGTCGAAGTGTCATGGTTGGCTCATCTGCAGTATAGCTCCGTAAGGTAAGTGTGCGATAGTTACTGACCTTAGGGTTAGGGTGCGGGTTAAGGTAAGTGCATAGATAGGTAATGTATGTAAGGTTTAGTGTAGGGTTAGAATTATGGTTTTGTTAAATGTATGTGTGTGGATTATTTATTTTGTTTTGGTATATCTCTGTAGGGTAAGTGTGTGATAGTTACGGACCTTAGGGTTAGGGTGCAGGTTAAGGTAAGTTCATAGATAGTAATGCATGTAAGGTTTAGTGTAGGGTTAGAAGTAGGGTTTTGGTGCTTTACTTTAGGATTAGAAGTAGGGTTTTGGTTAGTGTATGCATGTGGTTTATTTATTTTGTTTGGGTAGGAAGTATGTAGTGGGAGGTGGAGTTGGCCAACTATGGGGATTCGACTTTTTGAATTTCGTGGTTTAGTGCATTCGGCATATTCACGGTTCGCGCAATACGTGTCGGTGTTTTTGTGTTCGCTTAACAGGATTTTCGCTAATATAATATAGACCGGATACCTCTCA
Organism: Protopterus annectens; assembly: GCF_019279795.1. NCBI lineage: Eukaryota > Metazoa > Chordata > Ceratodontiformes > Protopteridae > Protopterus > Protopterus annectens. The sequence goes on from NC_056725.1 coordinate 216,969,674, forward strand.
AGGTCCTCCCATTTTTTTCTGAGTTACTAGGGCCATAGAAGTGTTTGCAGATGAAACAGCAATGTGAATCTTTGTAATTTATAACTCCAGGGCAAAAATGGTTGACTTAAGCATTGATGTCCTGCTGGCTCAAACTTAAAAATTTACTTGATTTGACTTTATTAACATTTTTGGTTTGGGGTATCTGAAAAAACTTGTTATTGTAGATGAGTAAGATATTGCAGTTTGCCTGTCAGTACCTGCCACATTAGGCTTCAACTGTGTGGTTTCCAATAGTCAACTCACAGCCATGAGTCTTAAGCACCAGCCTCATACACAAAATGTTTACTACTAATGGAGTAGATGGGTAGGGAGAGTTCAAAAAAGCAGTTAGGGTGTGTATAATGTTGACAAGCAGTTTTATAAAAACAATGTTGATAAGTATGTTTAAATTCATAAAGGGAGAGTGACAAGTCCTCTCATTTGCAGAACACCACATAAGAGATGAGTCCTTATAATGGCAAGCTCTGCCTTCCTCGTGCATTACTTTTGTGAAGGTTGAATGTTCTTTGAGGGTATCAGGAAATGTGTCATACTTGCCCACCTACTGTAGTAGGCATGTGATGACTGTACCCAGCGCCTCTGTGCAGCCAGTGTGTGACACCTATAGAATCACCAGTAGGCTGTTAAAGTCCTCTGTTGCATTGATGCAAAATGCATTGGTCCCTTTCATTAAGATAGATGGCATGTTTCATTTACCCATTAAAGGTTAGGGCCATGTAACACATGTTGTGCATGCTCTGCAGATTTACCCTGTCCATTATTAAGTGATAAGGGAGCTTGTAATCAGTTTTTCATCAAAGTACTGTGTTATACAGATGTGGTTGATATACCTATGGTGGATCGAGTAGACACTATTAGAGTTATACTTTTCAAAAAATTAAAATGTAAGTATTGTAATTTTAAAAATATTAAAAGACACCAACAGTTATTTTGTAAGTGGCAAGAATTCATCTGCATCCCCTTTTGGGGAACTTTGCCTTCTACCCCCCCTTAAATTATATATACCAACTCCATGATCACAATACAGTTGAGAAAAAAGGAAAATTCCACTGAAATGGCACCATAGGTTTGCACAGTGCAACATAAAGCTTTGGCATTCATTTTTCAATAAAATGACCAATGAAGAAACAGTCATCAGTGAAGTATAGGTAAGCCAAAATGTTTTTTGTCACAACTTAGTAACATGTGTAGCATCAAAGCCCATCATGTTATTATCATTAAAATTAGAACATATTCTGCAGTCCTGACACAGCTGGGTTTGCATGTTATAATGCTTGTCAATCCTTATTTGGCTTGGGACATGACATTTTATACTGAACATATGAAGGGTTATGCATTCACATTGTATGTGCTGTTCTGCTTTTTGCTTGCTTCCACAAAACAGAGCACCCTTCTATTGTGCAAAATGCAATTTTATGAATCTCAGACTGTTTACGGAATTTTAAAGAAGCTCAGTGAAGCTTAATGAATTGTATAACTTATATAGAATTGTCTGTCCATGATCAAATTGCACATCTTACTGTAGCCAAAAGCACAACAGAACATGTATGAATAGAACACTTTATGCATTAGATGTGCCTATAAAGCCATGAGGAAGAGTATGTATAAAGCTTCTACTTTAACTTTTACAAGCTAACATCTCTCTCATTGTCTGAAATTGTTTGGGTTCTCCTCTTCTGTGCCTAAAGAATGGATATTTTGGCACTTGTGGAAGGCTACCATACTTCAGAAATCCACCAAACTCAGGTTTTCCTCAGTATAGTTTTGCTGGAGTGCATAAGCACATATCTTAAGTATTTCAAACAGCAAGCCTTTAACTCATTAACACAATTGAGGTGTGGAATGTCACACCTCTAGCGGCCTACACACAGCTTGTATTCCTGAACATTTTCTGAAAAATAAATTTAAAAAGCATAAGACTGAGATAAATGTAAATTGTTTTGTTAACAGTAAAAGCTATTAAAACTGCACAAACAACGTTATCAGTAAGAAGTACTCTTTACAATGATAGTGCATTCATAGACTTTCTATAAATCATGTAATATATCATAATGCACATAATCCCCAAATTATATGTTTTGCTAAACTTTCACAAATTCTCATTTCTTGGAAACTGTACAGCCTAGACATATATTGTTAGAACATTTTTGTTAGCTGCTTTTTGCTGCACAGCTGTTTTGCTTCCTTTCTACATCATCGCCAAGATTTTACTATCCTTATGCATAATGCACAATTGCTATTATGATTTTATTTTTGCATGCACCACTATGCTATTAGCAATTAAAAACAAAACATTTATTTTGATTTATATTTTCTTATATATTGTCTTGATGTCATTATTAGTGACTCTTCATGAAAAAATATTTTAACACGTTCACATAACAACAAGAAATTCCTCTATGACTGCATGTTTACTGAGACATCTATGGAAATTATAATTAGCAATATAAATAAAATTTAATATCTCTTGAAATGTGCAAGTTAAAGTGCAAATAGACGTTTTCTTAACATCTAACATTTCACTTGATGTCACGCAACAGTTTGTAAGTCACTTGATTTTTGAAGTATTAAGTACATATTGAAATACTGTTTATTTTAATAGCTAACAAACAATTAGCAATATATCAGTAGTACTGTGATATAAGTGCTAATTTCCAATGAAGTTCCTTGTCTCCTACCATGGCATACCACACCATTCCCCTGATTAACATGTAGGTCTCTTTATGAAAATATGACTAATATGTGACAAACAGTGATTCATTTCTCTGCTGCAGAGCATCCTAAAGTAACAGTCTTACTGTCATTTTGTTACTACTGCCTATTATTAGCTGGTAAGTTGCTTAGTTAAAGAAGCCAGATCCAAAAAGACCAGGATGTCATTAGGACCTACAGATGTGAGCTGGAAATACACAAAAAAGCATTTCAGGCTTGAATGAGTCAATGGTACCTCCTTCATGTATCGCAGAAATAAAATCTGAATCATGAGTATCTTCTTCTTTCAGCTTTTCCTGGTTAGGGGTCGCCACACCGGATCATCTGTCCACTCATGATTGGCAGTGGAGTTTTATGGTGTAGAGTTGCCAGCCCAGCGCCCTACCTTCCAAAGAAGGCACACACATGAACACCTAGGGCAAATTTAGAGTGTCCAATCCACCTACTTCATGTCTTTGGGAGAAAACTGGAGCAAACCCACACAACCACAGGGAGAACATGCAGACTCCACACAGAAGGCACCCCAGCCAAGAATCGAACCGGAAAACCTCTTGCTGTGAGGTGGCAATGCTAACCGCTGCACCACCCATGAGTATAAAAACTTCCAATCATGTTACTTTCTATTAGGTCTCAAATCCTGAAATTATTGTGTTAACACTAGTGACCCTCTATACCTGATGAAATTCTATTATATTCTGTCAACTGCTAAATAAAATCCTCTGTTGCATGGCACTTATAGATACACACACACACACACACACACACACTCACTCACACACACACACACACACACACACACACACACACACACACACACACACACACACACACACACACACACACACAGTATTTTCTAGCTGCAGATCTAATAGACCTGCTGCTTCCATACAGAGCAAAGTCAAACTGCAGTTTCCCTCCTCACTGGTCTGCTTTGAAATAACATATTAGAGCTTGTTCTTTGAATAACTCTGTTGTGCTATATTGATTCCGGTATACAGCTGTGGGGTAGAGCACATGGCTAATTTACATTAACCACACTCTCCCACTGCCATATCTGTGTGAGGTCTTATCCAGCAATACTGTAGTGCTCAGTGGTTTTTATCACTCTTATAATGCACTTATCAATCTTGCTAAAAATAGGATTGCAGAGTGTATGTATTGCCGAACACTCTAATTTTATTTATTTATTTGACATTTGTTAACTGGGTTATTCCAACTGGGTAGAGACCCTTTTTCAGTGGAGTCCCAAGGAGAATAGCTCCAAAAAACAGTTACATACAATTCAAATGCATACAAGAGAAAACAATTATAAAAGCACAAAGAATACAACTTTTTTTTTCAGAGCATGAATCAAAAATAGTATAATTCTTTACAAAGCATGTTTTAGGACCTTTTTTTTTGAGACAGGAATAGTATGAAAGATGATGAGTCAGAGAAGTGGCTTAGTGAGGAATGTATAGAAATGCAGGAAGAGAAATAATATGTAGACAGTATGAGATAGGAATATAGCTAAAGAGAGAGCCAGAGGTGTAGAGGAGAGGCAGAGAAATAGTCTAAGGCAGGAGTAAACAAGATCATAGTAAGTAGGAATTAAGTGAAGGACTACAGTAGATAGGAATTAAATGAATGACTACAGTAAATAGAAAGTAAGGAGAATACAAGTAGAGTTTAGTCAAGGGTGTAGAATATTGCGTTTAGAGGGGGAGTAATGATAATTTATCAATGTTTTCATAGTCACTAACAATAACATCAAGTCATTAACTCAAAATAAATGTCTTATTTTAATTGCTAATAGTATAGCAGTGCATGCAAAAAATTTAAATCATAATAGCACTTGCATCAGTTATGCATAAGGATAGTGAAATCATGGCAAGGATTCAAAAAAGAAAAGTAAAATAGCTGTGAAGCAAAATGTAGCGCCATCAGGGTTAGGTAATATGACCCAACTGTGATTAAGCATGCATGAGTCATAACATTGTATAGATATGCCAGGGATAGGGCTGCATATGAAGGCAATTCTCAGGTAAAACGAGCATTAATATTGCAAAAAGGGGATTGTGCTATGGCAGTGCATGTGATCACTTAGGCCTAATAATAATATGCATGTCACACCACTATGACAATACATGTATAAAGTACAGCTCCTCGTAGCCCAGCCAAGAAGTGAGACAAGCAGCAAGTCCCCATTATTTTTATATTTTAAATGGGAAGGGAATGGATGGATAGGACAGGCAGAAGGAGAAATGTGCAAGCAGAGGATCATGCAGAAGGACAAGGGAAAAATGGTGGTGCAGAAATAGCATGAAGGGCATTTTTTTGTGGATAGCTCCCATGTTTTATTTTGTTTTAAGAAGGTTAGAGGGCGGTGGGATGATAGCTTGTAAGTTTTGAGTAGGAAAGAGAGCATAGGGGTGATATCAGGGGCAGACAAACAAACACAAAAGACAGATAAAGACAAAGACAAACAAAGGAGGTGTTGACAAATGGGGGGGGGGTCACAAATGACAGAGAAAGTCAGAACAACAGGGAACATGTGATAATAGGGAGAATTGGCCAAAAAATGGGGGGGGAGGCAAAAGCAAGCAGAATGATGGGCAATAGTTTGGGGTGAGAAATTACTGCCAAGCTGCACAGCTATATATTTAGCAGAAGTCAGTCACCTCTGTAACCAGTTCCATGGCTGACCCCAAACACTACTTGCACAGTGGTAGAGGCCATGCAGCAGTAAACTCTGCAAATCAAGAGTATTTGCTCTGAGGTGATACTCCAAGTGTCTAGCCACTAGTCCATCACAGCTGCATCCTGTCCTTCCACCTCCTGCCAGGTGATTCAGTAGCCCCCCCCCCCCCCCCCCAGTGATGTCTCCAATCTGTAAGCCTGCAATGCCCCTCTCGAGAAATTATACCAGAGGTAGCATGAGCTCTCCATGTCGTCACCCTATAGAAAGGCTGTACTGAAGATTGCTGCGGGACCCTGCAGGTCATGGTAAGATGGTGAACTAGATACACAGCATGATGCCTGTTTCTGCACCATATCTAACTCTATGGCTGACACTGCATAGAACAGGAATGTAAATGGTGAGAAAACAGAGGGCAAATAATATTATAAGTAAATATCCTTTTGGACTGTCCCTGCATTATTAATATGAAAAATATAAGGGTTAAAAGCTATGATGGGAATGTAAGGCTAGACTTCTGAGGATCCTCACAGATCAATACCTAGTAAATATCTATGAACCTATGAACATATACTAAGAAGATAATGCTGTAAAGAGTAAAGCATTAAGCTGTACAACACCAGTTCGCATACCTCGCAATGTCTTTGCTCAACAGTTTTGGATAAAGACAAAAATAATGGTGGGACAAAGGATAAGAATCAGGGAAATTTTTCAAACATTAATCTAATTCACTTGAAAATGAATAAACTATCACATTTTGCATCAACATACCTTTTCTGAACAATAAGAAGGATGAAACTCTAATGTCTGGCATTATAGAATGACCATAACCTGCAGTGGTTTTCCAGAAAATAGAGGAAAAATGAACTTTCCAAAAAATTAGGGACAGTTGAAGGGGATGCCATTTTGCAGTGTAGGCACTGGAAGATGTAAAATCCTGAAAGCTAAGTAGTGGCAACACAAAAACAATCTGAGACATACCCACATCCAGTTGAGATGAATGTGCATTACAGGGCAGGATATGATACGGAGTATCCTATCTCCAGTGACCAGCACTATAACACAGGGCATGAGAGTCCATCAGTGGAGTGCAATAGGCAATGAAGCTAGGTAGATACAACCCTACTTCAGAAATGATGCATGCAGCCCTGATGAAGTTTTGAGCATGTGGCATACTCCGTGTGGCAAATGTTGGGAAGCATGGCACTGGGTGACAGCAAGCCATGTATAACACACCTCAGAACATCAGCATGAATAAGTAATGGACACATAAACCCTGTAGTCATACCTCTCAACTATGCAGATTTTCACAGAATGTCCAGATCTTTTGGATCATATTTTTGGCCTGTTCCTCATGACACTTGTGATTTTCCTGGAAAATCACTGGGGTGATCTCAGGATTTAAGTCACTAAATAATGGCATGCATTTGAGTTTAAGACTTAAAATCCTTCAGAAAATGTATGTTAAAACAAACCCTATTACTCTAGCAACTTTCTAAGTTTATAAGCGCAATATTTAAAATATGTCCCTATTTTTGGGGCTTTATTCCCCCATTTTGTAGAGCTTTGTAGAGATTTTTTTGCATTAGGAGATTGAGAGGTATGCCTGCGGTAATACTGCACCATAATATATGCCAGCACATGTAAATTACTACATAACAGCCCAACTGTCACATGATCAAGCTATACCATGCATAATCAGCATGGTCATAGGTACGGCTGGAACTGGCAGCCAAACAGTATGCTGTGTCAGGTTGAAAACAGCAGTGTAGATTACCTGCACGGTATTCAGATAGCACACAGCAATGAACTATACCAAATGTCTATTTACTAAAGTGGACAGCAGAAACCTTAATTGCACTGTCACACCAAAGGTCAGTCATTCTGCAGTACCTAGTCACTGTCAGGAATGCATGACAGTAGGAAGGAGTCATCCAAGGTCAGTCATTCTGAAGTGCCCAGTCACTGTCGGGAATGCATGACAGTAGGAAGGAGTCATCTAAGGTCAGTCATTCTGAAGTGCCCAGTCACTGTCAGGAATGCATGACAGTAGGAAGGAGTCATCCAAGGTCAGTCATTCTGAAGTGCCCAGTCACTGTCGGGAATGCATGACAGTAGGAAGGAGTCATCCAAGGTCAGTCATTCTGCAGTACCTAGTCACTGTCGGGAATGCATGACAGTAGGAAGGAGTCATCCAAGGTCAGTCATTCTGCAGTACCTAGTCACTGTCGGGAATGCATGACAGTAGGAAGGAGTCATCCAAGGTCAGTCATTCTGCAGTACCTAGTCACTGTCGGGAATGCATGACAGTAGGAAGGAGTCATCCAAGGTCAGTCATTCTGCAGTACCTAGTCACTGTCGGGAATGCATGACAGTAGGAAGGAGTCATCCAAGGTCAGTCATTCTGAAGTGCCCAGTCACTGTCGGGAATGCATGACAGTAGGAAGGAGTCATCCAAGGTCAGTCATTCTGCAGTACCTAGTCACTGTCGGGAATGCATGAGAGTAGGAAGGAGTCATCCAAGGTCAGTCATTCTGCAGTACCTAGTCACTGTCGGGAATGCATGACAGTAGGAAGGAGTCATCCAAGGTCAGTCATTCTGCAGTACCTAGTCACTGTCGGGAATGCATGACAGTAGGAAGGAGTCATCCAAGGTCAGTCATTCTGAAGTGCCCAGTCACTGTCGGGAATGCATGACAGTAGGAAGGAGTCATCCAAGGTCAGTCATTCTGCAGTACCTAGTCACTGTCGGGAATGCATGACAGTAGGAAGGAGTCATCCAAGGTCAGTCATTCTGCAGTACCTAGTCACTGTCGGGAATGCATGACAGTAGGAAGGAGTCATCCAAGGTCAGCTCATTCTGAAGTGCCCAGTCACTGTCGGGAATGCATGACAGTAGGAAGGAGTCATCCAAGGTCAGTCATTCTGCAGTGCCCAGTCACTGTCGGGAATGCATGATAATAGGAAAGAGAACAGCGCAGAAATTTGTAATTTCAGCTGGAATGACACATACAGTAGAGCAATGTAATAACCAACGGATAATTATTTAGCATCATAGCAGAAAATGGCAGTTAAATCAGAAATATACAGATTTCACAGCAACCCCATATTCATATCCTGACTTGGACAGGAGTGTATCCTTCCTGTCACAGAACAAGCGATTCTCGTTTATTCCATCAGGTGTTGAAAAGTTAAAAAAAAGAAGAGAAAAGAAAACAGCATAGCTATGAACATCCATAAATGCAATTAGGCATAATGAAAGGCTTACTTTTATAAAATCATTTATTAGGTACTCATGCTTAATGTAGAACTCAGACTCCTTCTCCCTAACCTCATCTTATCATTTTGCTGTGCCAATGCCTCCACTGTTACTAGACCTTCTGATGCCCATGGCTTTACTTTCCACTCTGGCAAGACAGTGTCAGGCATCTACATTGTACTGATGGTTCTCTTACAGTTCTCCAGCAGGAGATCCCAGTGCTGAAGGTGCAGAAGATAGAGAATTCTAAATGTTTTATTTCTCTCTAGCACCATGGTGGAGTGCTTCCAATCTCAGCCCTTCCAGAAGTAATAGCCACTTGCCAAGTTAATATCAGGAGTGAAATGATAGCAGAAACTATGTAATGTGCATAGATAATAAATATGCCAGTGGGATGTATCCTAATGCCATGCCAGACTAGCATTACTGTAACCAATGTGTCAAGTGGTGTCACAGATGTGTCCAACACAAATGGCTCTGTGCCTCAGCTAACATGTGCATGGTAAGCGAGCATGCCATCATGCTGAAAATCACAGAACTGAGGTGCCATTGCACCCTTATAGGCCATCAGGTGAATTGCCATCTCAAGGCCATATGGGTGATATGGAGCTGTCCAGGTAAGTGCATGGGTAAGCATGGACCCCACTGCACATTGTAGGGCTATTTATATGCCATTGTAAAAATACAGTGCAGAAATGTTTCAACAAAATTGTTTCACTCACCTAACTTCTGTGCTATGAGGCCCATATTAGTTTGCTATAAACAGCCTACACATTGCAGGTTTACTACAATATAGCAAATGGATTTTCAGAAGTTATTATTGGAGTGTTCTAAAATGTCAACATTATTCTATATTAGTGATCACTCACTAACCTACCTATTTAGACAAAAATCCTATATTCCAAATCAACCTACCTTTAAAATCACCCGCAACAAAAACATTTTAATCCAGTCAATTTTCAGGCTGAGCTTCACTGGTCACCCTTAAGGCACCTGCCAATTGACGAAGCAGTATCCCATTTTAACTCCAAATTCCTACAAATTTTAGAATTCCATGCCCTCTCACGCTCCATAAGAACTAGATGCAAAGCAGCCCCATGGCTCACTAAAGAAACCAGACAACAAATCCTACAAAGAAATAAAATCTGGTCCAAATGGAGAAACACCAAAGACCCAATTGATCAGCAGCACTTTAGACAACTAAGAAATGCAACCAAAAAATCAATACTTCAGGATAAAAAAAAACTATTTCTTCAAACTCCAACAAAATCACCATAGTCAACCCCAAAGCTTCTGGTCAGGCATAAATAAACTCTTACATCCAGGACACTCCAAAACACCCACCCTATCTGGTCTCTCCCAAAACTCTCCAAATGAGATTGCTGATGCTTTCAACAGCTTTTTTACTGAAACTGTACAATCTCTAGCTAACTCCCTACCACCTCTCAGCCCTACCCTATCGTCCTCCCCCACCACCTTACCACCTACCTTTCACTTAAAACATATTCCTACAGCCCTCATCTATACTCTGCTTCATAAACTCAAACCCTGTACACCCTCAGCCGATCTCCTACCACTTGAATACCTTCAAACTGCTGCTAAAGCTCTTGCCTACCCCATCTCTGTTCTAATTAATAGAACCATAACTGAAGGCTCCATTCCTTCACTATGGAAAATCTCTCACATAATCTCACTTCACAAAGGAGGGAACTCAACTGAACTCTCCAACTTTCGGCCCATAGCCCTACTATCACCACTAGTCAAAATTATGGAAAAATGTATCCACCAACAAATTCTTGACCATATTCTCCAATATAACCTTCTAGCTGACTGTCAGCATGGTGTTAGACCATTCCACAGTACCACCACTGCTCTCCTATCCTTTACAGACTGTATTAATAAACATCGTAACAATAATATGCTCTCCTCTGCTCTGTTCATTGATCTCTCTAAAGCTTTTGATATGGTCAACCATCAATTACTACTCAATACACTCAACTCATTCTCACTTGACACACAGGCATTACAGTGGTTCAAATCCTATATGAGGAAAAAGCTCCCCTGCACAGAGGAAGCTGCATGGCAAAAACATGTAACAAAAAAATAGAAATAGCCAGCAACAGGTAGATTGCGAGTAATAATAGAATTTAATGGTATTAAGACTGCATAAAACAGACCGGTTTCAGCCTGGATTTAATCTGGCCTTCTTCAGTGTTTTTTTTTTTTCAAATCCTATATGCACAATAGACAGCAAGCTGTCCTTTGGGATAATAACCTATCCAAACATCTCCCTATTACCCTTGGTGTCCCACAGGGCTCTATCCTGGGACCTCTACTTTTCTCCATATTCATTAACGACCTTTCTACTAATCTACCTATACCTACCTGCATACAATACGCAGATGACTCCACTTTGATTTGTAAAGCAACCACTTTATCTGAACTCCATACCATCACCCAATCAGTATTCAACCAAGTAGAAAACTGGTTCCAACAACATCATCTCCTCCTTAATGCCAAAAAAAACAAACTATTACTATTTACTCCAACTAACAAATCCACCCCACTAGACTTCTCTATTACCTCCATCAATAGTACAATCATAGCTCCTGACCCAACTACAAAACTCTTAGGTGTATTGATTGACCACAACCTCAACTTTGATGCTCATATTAATGCCACCATCAAAACTGTAAACAGAAAACTTGGATCCTTATATAGGATAAAACCTTTTCTTATGCCAGAAGCCAGAACTACTATTGCCCAGACCCATCTGATCTCCACTCTCTTCTATGCCTCCCCAGTTTATACTAATCTTTCCAAATGCAACCTAAACAAACTGTCTACTTCTTATAACAATATTGCCAGGTTTGCTACTGGGTCCTCATTTAGAACACATCACTGTCTAAACCTAAAACTTCTAGGATGGCTTGAACTAAATAACCAGCTAAAATTTCAACAACTCTCCATTACCCATAAGATTCTGTACCAGCCTAGTAATACTCCTATTCTCAGTAGCCTCATCTCCCCCTACACAAACCTTTCTAACCTTCGCTCAGCAAATAAACTACTGGTTACCACCCAGAAATCCCACAACAAGGCAGGTGATTCTCTTTTCTCTAATTCTGTGGGGAAGATTTGGAACATACTTCCCACTAAACTTACATCTCTTTCGTCATTACCTCTCTTTAAAAATCAACTAAAAATTCACTTAAAAACACAATGGCTTTGTCCTTGTACTAACCCTGACTAAACCCCCTCCCCACCATAACCTTTTCTATATATCTCCTCCTTAACCCACTTTGAAGTATTTAGCAATTTCATCACTCTTCCCCATCCTAGTATCTTATTCCCATCATGCTATCACTGAGCATGCTACTTACTACATATTCCTTCCTCAGTGAACTCTTATCTTCCCACCTCGTACACAAACCAATCTATTTCTTACACTATGACTATAATTACTTCCTCATGTACTTATCCTCCATAATTTCTCCTGCATCCCTGTCCTCCATAATTTCTCCTACTTCCCTGTGTTATACACCTTTCATAACCTTTTTATACACCTTTCATAACCGTTTTATATCATTTCTAAGGCACATTCATACCCATTATACTAATATTGAATGACCTATCTCTTTCCCTTGGTCATAATACTGTATTTTACCTTATTAAACCCAGTACTCTAAATCTGTATATTTTTAGTTCTGTATAACTTAAGTTGATGAATAATTTCGTATTTACTTTACATATTGCATGTATCTTTTTTGTATTGTCTTGATTTTATCTAGTTTAAAAGTGGAGCTTTTCTCCCTGGGCCTCTACTGAAAATGGACATGTATCCAGTTAGACTAGCCCAGTCAACAAATGTAAAATAAAATAAATAACATAAATAAATTCTACTTCAGCTGTAGTAAGGGCACGCAGTCCAGGAAAAGGATGTGCTAACTAATCAACATACTAATCATACCTCTCAACTGTACAGATTTTTGCAGAATGTCCAGTTTTTTGGCTCATATTTTTAGTCCGTTTTTCATAAAATTGTGTTTTCCGGGCAAATTAGTGGCAAATCATTAAAGATTTAAAGTTAGAAAATAATGATAGCCATTTGAGTTTCAGACTTCATAACCTTCAGAAAATTCATGCTTTGATAAACCTATTATCCTATCAACATTCAAAGTTTTAAGAGCAATATTTTAAAAAAAATTCCTATTTTGGGGCCTTTGGCCCACTTTTACTTATGACTTTGTCCAGATTTCTTGGTCTAAGAGGTTGAGAGGTATGACATACGTACCTCTTTGATTTTGTGAGTGTGAGTCGACAGCAACCTGCAGACAGTTGGATGGACAAAATGGATGGATGGAATGGGGAATGTGAGCAAATATGGCACAGTTCCTTTAGCCCACTAGATGAACAACTGAAGGCAATGAGTTCTGGAATAACCACAGTTGGTGACACAGACAGAGTGAAATCAATTGGACTAAACACACTTAGATACAATAGCACTGCTGAAGCTGACAGAGAAGGGGATGTAGTGGGGGATGAAACCCAACTACCTAATAAAGGTTGCACATTTGTTTGTGGGACAATTGATGATGCTGGTTGCATGGACACTAATCTGTTTAGCCAGATTATAGGGCAATTGTTTCACAGTATCTCAACTGTTTGTCCCAGCTAGACTGCTGTCAGGACATGGCCTGTATTAGTAGTCTATAGCCAGCTACTATTGCTTAATAGGTACAGGATTTACTATATCTGATGGTGCACATATTTTTCTCTTGCACTGACTATATGTATACATCCCCATGTACAGGAATGAAAATGGAAACAAAACTACAACAGCGGCTTGAAAAGCTCCACTCAGCAGAGACATAGGTGTTACTTCATGCTTCACTTCCACATGGAAGGCACCTCCTAAGCACTGATAAAGCTAACAAGACCTTCCAGGAATATGTATGATGGGATATTGTTGCAGTCGTTAGTGGGTAGAATGGATGAATAGAACACATAGACAGAGCCACCTACAGCTCTGATGGACAGAGGCAGTCAGTAAATCATCCCCTATATAAATCAAATTTATAGCTCACATTTGGGTTGCATAGCTAGGCTTATAAGGGTCCAAGTAATTATTAACCTAGTATACACCCATGAACCTATGAACCTATGAATATGATACTGCATGTCTCCATGAAGGCCCAGGCCACTGTATGTGAGAGGATGTCCAAAGGTGAGGGTTCACCATCACAGTCATCTCTCATTGTCACAGAAGGGTTCTTTATGTTCCAGTCTGGGGGGCAGCAAAAGGACAATGATACCTTGTGGAGGCCTGGATATGTGGACTGAGCTGGCTAAACATTGCATGAAATCAAGAGGGTTAGTATCACCTTAAGTCACTACTACTAAGATCTACTGGCACACTTATAACTTCAGCTTCTAGATGTTAAGCATCACCATGGATCACCATAGCTCTCCTACAGGTATATGTGAGATGCAGATATGGCAGGCATGTGACAAAATGTATGCCTGCCTTCATTTTGTGCATAATATCTTCCCAGCAAAGATGATGAAGCAATGCAGTGTGGCATTGTCAAATATCAGCAATTATGCACATGAGGTTTTATATGTCTGTCTTCACAGGTGCTACAGCCATGGACAGGGCATGCCTGATGTCAGTGTAGACTCGAAGCCTAACAATGATGGTGGCCTAAAAATGGCACAACCTGAGATCACAGTGCCACTCTCAACAATGAATATGGTTGAGGGCAGATTAGCATCCATGTCCACTGAAACAGCTATGTTGCTTTTGGAGCCTTTCCACATCTCCACTGGGTATGGAAGGATAGAGAATGCCTGGCAGCCCAAAACAGCTGTGGAAGGATAGAGAATGCCTGGCAGCCCAAAACAGCTATTACCCTCAATTACCTTGTCATGCACCAGCTGCTGGTAGCGACATCACCACTGAACTTGACAACATCACTAGGGAGCAGCATGCTGATATTAGTCAATGCCGTGGCTAAAACACAGTGCCTGACATAGGTGTTACACTGGGCATTAATCAAATGATGTGCAAATTGTTGATCCAGGCACAAATGGAAGCCTCTGACACCATAGCAGAAATGATTAATGTACAGCACATCATGCATGACAGTGTAATTGAGGGCATACAAACTCTGGGATCAACTGTTTGGCTCTCTGGAGAGATATTTCACAGTCATTTATATCTCTATGGGTCCTTTTGTCTGAAGGCACCAGGATCACTACCATTCATCTGTCTGCCAGTGTCCATTATGGGGAGAACACCCAGGGTAGGCATCGCATAGCCACATTATCCACCTCACTAACACCACCTGCCAAAATTTAGTCTGGTGTGTTGGACAGGGTTACCATCATAGATATAGCCTATGTGGAGGCCATCCACATGGCATGTCCAGGCAGTTTGTGGCTATGCACTTCTACATCATCCTTACAAGCATTTGTTATTGGTAGTGCTATTCCTCAAAGTTGCTGCCTTGGCAGAGGCCATTCATGGTTTACATCAGTCACATTTAAGGGAAGCCACCCCTGTTATATCCATGCATTACCATCTGCTGCAGCTGTGTTCTATGACACCAATACTGTGCAAGCACTAATTACATCTGGCCAACTGCCTCCTCAGGGACTTGAACCCTTCACTTCACAGCTCCTCAACTCACTAAGCCATGTAACACAATCTTTTCCACATCCCTAGTCCATCCCCACTCCATCTGTGTAGCCATTGCTAATTGCTAGCACTGTTTTCCAGCTCACTCATTTATATGATGACAGCTGTGAACTACCAACACTGCTGTGTTACATTTGCTAGGTTTTATCTGAATCACAACATGATTAGTCAGTGCACTGTACTACATAGCTAGTTTTGGTATCACATGGATTAATTTTAATCTTTGGTATCGCTATTCTGGATCACATTTGTGGACCATGCACTGTCTGTTTGTTGTGCAGCACTGCAGATGCAGCTATTTTCTTGCTTCAGGTCACTGGATCATTCTGAAATACACCATGAGAGGAATCTAGGCAATGGAAGTGGGCCCTCAACAATCTAAACACACAATCATCAATGTTTTGGGCCTCTGGCAGAGTTTTATGTCATCTTAGACATGTTCTGTGGATTCCATGTCAGTTCATAAGCCATGACTCCAAGACATATCTGGTATCATCAGTAAGATGCTCCTGTGAGAAATTTCCTCAAGTGTATTGCTAGCATAAGGAAAATATGTATCAGATACAGGAAATGTGGGAACTGCCAAAATGGCACGCCAAAGAATTATAAATTATACAAAGCGCATTACATTCCACTTGGCCTTTTATGGAATGAACTCCATTTCAGGTGATGTTCCAGTAGTTATGTGGACCAGTCTGGGCCTTGAAAGCAATGTGCTTAGAGGCAATAGCCCCTGCAACTGTAGTGAAATGGGCTATTTCAGAAAACACTCATAAGGAAGGGTTTCTCTCCTGTAAAACGTATGGGAACCATGTGTGCTTCTCCACATGCTGTAGCACAACATAGTGGAAGTGGTATGGTATTCATGAGGTGGATACCACAGTCCTTACATAAAGTTCCCTTATGGCTGCAGATCCATACAGCAAGGATAGTCAATGCTACACATACCTTAGTGTCCACAGAGACAGGCAGTCCACATATCCAATAGGCTTCCATGTGAGGACTGCACATATCTACTAGATCCTGTATGATGTATCTGCCTGCACAATAAGATTCAAGTATATCTCTGTTATTACAATGATGGTAAGTTGGAAAATTAATCTGTTACACGATGATAATGTTTCACATTGTTAGGAATGCTGTCTGTGAGTTATGTCCTTTATCAAATGTTTTCCAGCTAATGCACATGCTAATCCTAGCATGTCAGTGTGGTCGGTCATGCTATTCACCAAGAAATGTACAGATTTACTGCCTAAAGTATTGCATCTTGCAAATTCTATACATTTCTGAATCACTCCATCATGTTATTTATGATCATTTGCATTTGCAATTGGTCTCATTAAAATAGTATTAGTTATTTCCATGTTTTTATATCATCTACATATGATGATGATTGTGGAATTTTCCCTAGTAGATTGACTATGCTAACTATGTCTCAGAATTCACTCTACCTTGCGCAACAGTGTACAATACTTTATTTCTCATTGTGCATTGTGCTAATTGTTTCGGAATCTCAGCCTGAATGTGTAACAACATGATCTTTGTTCATCAACAGAGAACAACATTTATAAAAGTCTTCAGAAATCTGCAACTTACAATTAAAAAAATCAGAAGGATGTTTCATAGTTTGGGGAATTATTTAGATATTAGTAAAAATCAAAACATTTTACTGCTTTATATAATGCCTGTTGGAAAATTTTCCATTCATTTTAAACAGTTTAGCTCAAACTGTACATTTCATTATGACATAATATTTGACAAACACGACACAGTAATGACTATAATGGATTTAAAAACCAAGATGTCATTAAGGACTGGTATTCAAAACCAAAGTTTTCCAGGAGGTTTTTAAGATACTTAAACAATTATTTCAAAGTCTTAGTAAGATTGAAAATATCCCATAATATGTGTTTAATGTCTACAGAGTCATGTTTGCACATGTAAAACATTGTGGTATAGGTAGAAAGTATGAAGCCAATTTAGTTGGATGGTTTGAATATTGTGATTTATCATAATGTGAATGTGCATTAACTTGAGAAAGGAAATATAACAAATGTGTGATATCTCAGAAGTTAAGCATGTTTAGTTATATGTTATGTTTTTTTTTTATTTGGTTTTAAAATGGATAGATAAATCAATTATAAAACAAATAACTATTTACATAAGTCTACAGCTGATCAATACATCAAAGTTATACATGCAAAAAACAATTACTATTTTTCAAGCAAGTCTTTAAGTTTAAGCCAAGATTTATATGAATGTGTAACATTCTCATCTTTATAGTATACACTTTTTGCCATACTAATAAATTCAACACTAGAGGGGTAACTTTACTTTTCCAGTGCTTAGTAATTACTTTTTTGGCTATAGCAAGAATGAACCAAAGAAAAGGCACTTGGGTTTTTGGAATTATCTCAGGGATCAGAGCATTAAATAAAACTAAAGATTTAGCAATATTACATCTATCTGACCATATATCTTAAATGAAGTTATTAATTTCTTTCCAAAATGGGAGATGACTTCACATTCATATACCATATGTATCCAATCAGCTATTATTTCAGAATCACATCTCCAGCAGTTAATGCTATTTGATTTATACATAATTATAATTTTTGTCAGGAGTGACAAAAGCTCTATGTAAGAATTTCCAAGTGAAAAAGTTCCAGTATAATGAAGATGTGGATTTATCTGTACAGTTTAATATTCTTTTCTTGTATTTTTCAGAGAAGTCTTCATGATTAATTTTGGAGGATGAATTCCAATAGGTACTGTCTAAATTTGTGAAATCTAACTTATGAATTTTATAAATTTGTGATAAATATGATTTATTTTAATTGTATTATCATTGATATTTATTAAGAATTTCAATAATTTGGGGAACAATTTCTTATCTAGGTTAAATATCTTATTTATCTCTGTGTTCAAAAAGTCACAAAATATTTGTAAAATTAACCAGTTCTCAAAATCTTGATTGTATTTGGACCATAACATTTCAACAATATATATATATATATATATATATATATATATATATATATATATATATATATATAAGTACCATTTAAGAACTGATGCCAATAAATTACGTTAGTGTGTTGCTTCAATGCTAGCATTTTGTTGAAGTTATGAGTTTCTAAGCAGTTGTCTGTATATGTATTTGGAAACATTGAAATATTAAGTATTTAATACAGTGGGTAGAATATGTGAAATTTTGGAAAGAGGAAATTATGTTATTTAAATAGGGAATTTGAGAAGAGGGTACAATTACATTTATGCAAAAATATTTTAATAACCAGATAAAACTATTAGCGACTATTTGTTTATTACTTCTTTTTCTTTTGCCTGTTCCCATTAGGGGTCGCCACAGCGGGTCACCTGTTTCCATTTCTTCCTGTCCTCTGCATCTTGCTCTATCACACCAACCACCTGCATGTCCTCTCTCACCACATCTATAAACCTTATCTTAGGCCTTCCTCTTTTCCTCTTACCTGGCAGCTTCATCCTTAGCATCCTTTTCCCAATATACCCGGCATCCCTCCTCAACACATGTCCAAACCAACACAATCTCTCCTCTCTGGCTTTGTCTCCAAACCGTCCAACCTGAGCTGACCCTCTAATATACTTATTCCTAATCTTGTCTACCCTCATCACACCCAGTGCAAATTTTAACTACTTTAACTCTGCCACATCCAGCTCTGACTCCTGCCTGGTTGTGATATATTTATTAATTACTAATACTATTTCTTGAGGTATTTGTTTCCATTTTGAATCATAAGATGAATTATCCATAACCATATAACTTTTACAACTGTTGAAGTAGCATACAACTGAATATCAGGTAATCCTATTCCACCATTATCCCAACCTTTTCTTTACCAGTCAAAGGAAACTTGTTTTATTACGATGCCAAAACAAATTAAGTAAAATATTATTTATCTTCCTCATCACATTTTTTGATGAAGATATTGAATCAGTGTAGGGAAATATGTAATGGCTAACCATGGCTACAGATGAGTCTGAGGCTCCCTGGAATGGTCCCCACCACTGTAGTAATGTTGTGAAGTGTGTCAAATGTGTAATATGTAATTTCAATGATGTATGTGTCCCCTGCTTTATTTTAATTTTTTTTTTAACTGCATGTTGGCTCAGCATGGCATGGAGTGCAGCAATGCCAAGCTGTGCTCAGCTATAGACAGCTGACACCTGCCAGACATCTAAAAATAGGAACCAGATGTAATCAATAATCATAATTACATCTATTTGTATTTTTTAATTTTTTTTTTAATTGCCATTTGCTTGGCGTGGAGTGCAGCCAAGCTTAGTGGAGCTCATAGATACATAGCCAACATTTGCCAGACATCTAAAATAGACACTAGATGCAATTATTTATTTATTTAAAGTTTTGTTTATGCATGTTTGCATGGCATGGCACAGTGCCTAGCAAAGCTTGCACATAGCTTAGTAGTATATGTGAAGGTATACCAGTTTTCATAATATCCAAGTAGCTAAATTGGTAGAGTTACAGCTATATGTGTAGTAGGTCATGGGGTTGAACTCATAGCAGGCAGTACATATCTGTAATGTGCTGAACTATTTTTCTATAATTTAATAAGAAAATTGCAAAATATGGCACTGCTGTACTGTGTTGAGCCCTGCTCATTCATGCTAAGCACCGCAAAAACTTGTTAGTAGCTGCTAATGTTTGCACAGTGCTAGGCTTCGCTTAAACCATGGTTTTTCTAGTTTTTCTACTTCTCAACTCTGCTTATCTGGTTTGCATGGTGCAAAGCGATGGGACACTTTTCTGAATATTGCTCAATTACATGTAAGGGTGGGAAAGCAGCCTATATTAAGTACAATAGGCAGGAATTCTGCAGAATACATTGGAGTTCAATCAACTGATGGTATGGCTGGTGGTGTTTGGGAAGGTATGCACTTTCCAGCACAGTGGTGAGACATTCAGGAGTCCAGGGTCATGGTTGGGCTCCTTGTAAAAAAACATTATGATAGGCTGCTGCAGGGTGGTTTCCAGGGCTCAGAGTGTAAGGTGGAGGCCTGGGATGGGTTGGCCAGAGAACTCTCCAGTGTTACTGGTATCCCCTGCACAGGTGAGCAGTGCTATCACCACCATGATGACTTGAAAAGGCAAAATAGGGGAACCTTGGACACCTGGGTCCAAGAAGCATGGCAGGGAATGCCCCACAAGTATCTAGATATGTTGTCTACTGTCTTAACAAAATGCAAGCTGAATGTCTGCAAAACTGGTATGCATAATGGTGTGCTTTTCTCCCAACAGCTGGAGATGAGAGGGCTTGCAATGTCAAGTACTATGCTGGGTGCCTGGCCAGGTTGTGCCGTGAGCATGGTAAGTATGGATGTATTATCCCAGCTGTAGTGCAATAACCATGAAAGAGTAAAGCATTAACTGCAATTAAGTATATACAATAACATCTATAGTGTAATAAATGTGGAATTAGAGCTGTAGTGCAATAAATATGGAATTAGAGCTGTAGTGCAATAAATGAACAATAACAACTGAGTTCGATAAAAACAATAAACAATACCAATAACAGCAAGGAAAATGGTATACGACAGAGTTGTCTTGTCATAACCTTGCAGTAGAGCTGCATGCATTGAGTCTGTAAGGTAAGGTTGCTGCAGTCAGGTATAATACTGTAATAGCTGTAGAATGCAAACCTAATGGCTGCAAACTGTATTGCTTAACTCCTAGTACTGCTCAATGCTGTCTCTAGGGCAGAACCAGTTACATAATGCTCTGTCTTCCACAGACTTCAGGTAATAAAGGTATATGGGTGAGGTAGCCCTATCCATGGCCATATATTGTGTGTGGACTTCACAGATATTTCAAGCCAATAAAAATAATATATGTTCACCAGTATTTTTGAAAGTGAAATAAACTGTATTAATATATACAGTATGGTTGTATGCCATGCATGTGTGTTCTATTGTCACTGCAGTCTAGTATAATGCTGTAACAGTATTAGAATGCTATACGAATATCCTGTAACTTGTATTGCACAATTCATGGTATGTTTCCATGTGATCCCCAGGCAAGTATCAGTCAACCTGTAGTCAGCAGCAACTCAGTAGCTCAGTCTGTTCAATCCCTTGTACACAGGATATGTTGCCACACACAGACCTAGATTCAAATCCAGTGCTATGTAGCACAACATTTTCAGTGTCAGGTATGTGTTGCTAATATTTTCTCTCTCCCCAAGAACACAATAATGCTATGGGTGAGTTAGCCCATATTATTTGCAGATATTGTGTTTAGATCTCACAGTATGTTACACTCAATACCAAGAATATGTTCATCAACATCGTTAATTCAGAAATAAAACTGCGTAATTCCAGTATGGCTGTAACTCTTGCATGTCTGTACTATGCTGCTGCAGTCAATTATTAAATTATTTGCAGATTTCCCCTGCAGTCACAGCTAGTGGGTTCTATTCCCATGCCTGCCAACTAACCATGACGGCCATGTAGTTTAATTACTGTACACTAACATGCCTCAAAAGTGTCACGATTTCTCATAATGTAATTAAAACTGATTAATCCATCTGTCACATGTTTACCAGATATAATTATTACCTGGAATGCAATGTATTACCAAATCCATTTACAGAACATCCTGGTAGTCATATAGGTCCATATTAAGCGAAACCATTCTGTGTAGTTCTGTACCTGCATATGTTAGTGCTTGGCCCTTATTGTCCCATGCTATCAGCTTGAGAAGTATGTATGTGCTACATCAGCTATAGGAGAATTGTAGTCACTGTAATCACAACTCTCATTACACACCTGTAGAAGAATGTATGACCAATATTGTCATAGATATCATCTGCAATGTCACTAATGGAATGTTTTTCCCTCTCTCCCTCATCCCTTATCTTCATTTATTCATTCATGTAATGTATTATTATGAATTAATATTAACATAATTTGTTTAACTATATTTTAGAAAATGTGGTTGATTATTGTTATGTCTTATTATGAATCAATATTAGCATATTTTGTTAAACTAACTATTTTGTTGACACTATGGTTTACTTTGTACTGGCATGCTGTTACCATTGTGACTGTTGTTACTCAATGTTGTGTTACACATACTATACATTAATATGTATGTGGATTAATAAATATGATGTTCTTCTTCTTCTTTCAGCTTTTCCCGGTTATGGGTCACCACAGCAGATCACCTGTCTGCTCATGATTGGCAGTGGAGTTTTACAGTGCTGAGTTGCCAGCCCAACCTTCCACAAAATGCACACACACACTCACACCTAGGGCCAATTTAGAGTGTCCAGTCCACCTACAGCATATCTTTGGGATGTGGGAGGAAACCAGAGCACCCAGAGGAAACTCACGTGACCACAGGGAGGACATGCAGACTCCGCACAGAAGGCACCCCAGCTGAGGATCGAACCAGAGAACCTCTTTCTGTGAGGCGACAACACTAACTGCTGCACCACTGTGGCAACCCAATAAATATGACGTTCCATTCTGTTAATATTAACAATGGCTTGTTGCTACAAACTGTAGCTTATTGCTTTACCTCATTTCCCAGAGCACCTCAAGGTAGGCCAGCTCCAGCTGATCCCCCTACCTTGCCTCAACTGGCCATGGCACTGGGTTCCAGCACATCTGTGAACCAGACTGATGGTGCTCCCTCTGCTGCCCCTGCACTACCTGCTGTGTTGGGTATTACCAGCCCAGGGGAAGGGGCTCAGTCCCCATCTGGGAGCAGTGGCAAAGAGAGAGTAGTCACCTGGGATGAGCTACCATTCCTGGTGCACAGGATAGTCCACCGTGGCTATGACTATTGCCTACGCCAGATTGAGGGCATGCTGGCTGATCTGGTGGGGCAGCCTCACCCTGGTTCCTAGCCCCCAGCACAGCCACCCTTGTATGCAGTATATTTTGCCACTCACAGTTCTGGGTTCAAAGCCAGTGTTGTGTTGCATTTCAAGTACATTATTGTAAAGGCAGCAATTAATGAATCACTCATGCACTCTTTATCCAGACAAAACATTGCAAGTGTAATAACTGTTTTTCAGTGCTGGAAGGCACAGGCCTGCAGGTAGGGACACACTTCACTTATCCATATAGCATATGTATATGTTGCCTAGTATTCTGTCACTTGACACTGTCACCTAACATCTGTTCCATAAACACATGCCATACTTGGAGTGTAAAGGGTACCCCCACCCTGGCTCTACAACAAGGATGACACAGACGCACCTAAGCTTGTCATCCTCCAAAGTGTTCACACCATCTGCCTATGTCTATTACCTACAGCAGCAGCTGCAGCCTGGGCTATGCACAGCTCTGTGTAAAGGTTTATAATACAGACAGACCTACGCTTTGCAACAGCATAGTCTCCTCACCCCAGTACTGTCCATCTCAACCGCTAAGAAAGGGGCCCTGGTATACATGAAGACCATCTATATTGCACAGTGGTTGCATGTCATTGGGTAATGATAATGCAATTTAGCTGCGCAGGCTGCAATTAGCATGTCAGAGCCATAAACTGGCTTACAGGCAATTGTCTGCTAATGAGCAGTATGTTAAAACTGCAAGCAGCTGGCTATGGGAAAACAGTCTGTATGACACTTTGTCACACAGAGCATGCCTTTGTGAAACTTTACCAGACACACATTTCAACAGAAGAGTACTGCACTCTAGCAGGTATGTAACTTTTTTTGTGTATAACAGGATTCAGATGGGAGGATAGAGGTTTGGGGAATAGGGATTACAGCAGTAAGCCGGTCTTAGACCTGCAGTAATGATGTCAGTTATATCCTGCTAACTTACACCTACAGGGAACGTACAATACAACAAGGTGACATTGTCTTTTGTCAGTGAGGCACACTGGTGTTGTTGGACTGTCCCTATATAGTGGTTGTTGTAGCACACTGTTATTTGTCTGACACTGCTTCTATGACATATTATTGTGTGGATGGCCTTAGGGAACACACCATAGTGGACTGGAGTGTTGGGCGTATGATCATACAGCAGAAGCTTTCTTGGCACACAGGGAAATACCTCAGTAATGGTACTATCTTGGTTGTATTCACACATGTAGTATGTTGTCACACTGTGGGTTATGACATGTGTGAACAAGCAGTGGTTAGTGCCGGCCACATCTGTATCACATAATCAAAGCTTCAAAACATCGAATCTGATATGGTTGAGACCATATCATCAATGTTTTGAAAGTTTGAATATATAGAAAAACACAATAAACAAAAAAATAACTTACCTAAACATTTCAAGCAGGGAAGCAAGCACTCCTGCACCCCCATGTGACAGGCTGTGCCTCCCACAACCTCCACTACTTACATATAGCAACTCCAAGATCGCACTACAGTGCAGTAAAAGGAAATCTTCCCTTACGGAGATTTCCGTTAAAACAGTTGATGTTTCAAAACTTTGATGATATAGTGCCGGCCATATCAGTTTCGAAGTTTTGAAACTTTGATGAAGCAATATAGACCCATGCCAGCCATTTTGTACTTGCTGTATCTGTACATAATGGATGTCTATGTATATATTCCTGTAATGTGTTTCCCTTTTGTTATGTTTCAGGATTAATATCTCATAGAAAACATGTCCCTTTCTCAGATGCTGAGAATGAACTGATACTTGAAGTATTAAAGCAGCATCACCACATACTCCTATCCAGGGGGAGGCATAACACAGAACAGCAGGCTGCATTGAGGGCAGACCTTGTCTGGGAGGAGAATGCCTGTGGCCACCAGGGCAGAACATATGAGCAGGTTTGATACCGCACTACCAACATGGTGAATGCTGCAAAATGAAGGGCAACTTATGTAGCCAGGGACCGTGCCATCACTGGTGGATGACCAGCAGTGGAACAACCACTCACTGCCCATGAGGAATTCATGACAAACTTAGGGGCGCACAACATATCCCAAGCAACCATCACACCATACCTCATGAAAGTGGGTGCCTCAGTGTCCACAGCAGAGGAGTATGCAGGTAAGCTTACTGAGATCGCCATTGCAAAACAGCAGCAGTCATTCTGTCAGGCTGTACATACCTTTACATAGGTGTCAGGACTAAGTGCTTTGAGGGGGTGGGGTTTAAGCTCCGTTGTACACTCATACTCAGAATATCACCAATACATCAAGTAACACAGTAACTACTGTAAATGTGAGATATATTCAGGTATTACCTTGTTATGCTGCAATATGTGGCGGTACTGAAATTACCTCACTCTCACCTTTTTACATCTGTCAGGTGTTGTACCAGGCTGTGGCCCTGTTCCTGGTAAGCTTGATACTCTATTGCTATGGAATATATATATGCTATGAAAGTTAAGGACCAGAATAATGGCCTATGTACAATTAATGTTGAGTGTACCCAGAGTAGAATGTTGGTGTGTTCCAGTCTGGAACATGTACCTAAGGTTCCTAGAGTGGTTAATCATAGCACTGCAGTTGATCAAACAGAAACAATTGGTGCAGTTATAGTTAAGAGTGAATACACCTCCTGGATTACATGAGGCAATTAATTCAATAAGCCTTCTAAAAACAGAAAGGTTGACAGTACATACCATAGACATTGAAATGTATATGTCTATATATTTGCTAAGATAGGTGCCTGGGTGCTACATGTTGTTTCATCAAGTATAGTGTCATATTCCATAACTAAAAGATAAATTATACTGGCCAAGTTTCATGTCATTTACCTGATGTGCTTGTTATAAAGGGCTTGAGTAGAATGCGTATTTTGTTGTGAGGAAGTCTGTTGTGCATGACAGTGGAGATGAGAAGAGATAAGATTGGTAATGCAGCTGTGGATCCCCATTATTATGGGTTTTTGTGGGGTTTCCATACATAATAGTGCGGGTACTGCTTTCATCTTGGTTCCACAGGTGACTGAGGGGGTTGGGACCTCTCCCCAACACAACCTGATGTCAGTGTCTCTTCTGACTCTGATGATGATGGTGGCCACAGTGAGGCACAGGTGGGGTTATTGGGGGCTGAATCTGTCCCTGAGGTTGACATACCTCTTCTGCCCCCATTGTCACTGCACACAGTCAGTATGCCCACACATACCCAGTCCTCAGAGGCCACAGATATTGGGCAGTCAGAGGGTGGTGACATTGAACAGGGCAGTGTGGCAATTATGGCTTCAGTGAGTGTACACACTGGCCATAAGCAGACAGCTGGCAAGGTCCCACACAGACTGATTGACAGGAGTGCTCATAGGAGGACTGTTGTCCATCCACCACCTGTTGCAGGTGTCACATCATGGGTCACTCAGCACATGTTTTGGGACATCATGGAGGCACAGGCACATTCTGAATGGAACACCAGATGTATGCTTAGGGTTATGGATGAAGCACTGTCTGACATCTGTGACTGCCTCCACAGCATTGGGGACATCCTGGATCAGTTTACTGATGCAGTGGACAAACAATGGACTGAAATAGTGTCTGTCTTGGACCACACATTGTCTGTGCTGGATCATGTGGTTGGGGTTGGGTGTCAGACCCATGGACATAGGTCAGCAACATCATCTGCTGAGATTCATATAGCCATACACAGTTCTGCTCCCATAGTGCAGTACATCCAGTGCTACAGACGGGAGTTTGCTGTCCACATCATGATATGGCAGGCCATGGGCTAATGGTCCTGGGTGGTCCCTTGAGGGACACGGTCCTAGCAGTGCAAACAGCAGTCACTACCTGTGGCATTGGGTAGCTCTGCCTCACAGGACAGGGCTCATCCCTCCTCTGGGACTGATGGTGAATGGAGTGTTGTCACCAGCAATGAACTGCCAGGACTGGAGCGGACAATTGTGTTCCATGGTTCTGGATGCCACCTGTGCTAGATGGAGGGCATGCTGGCCACCCTAGTGGGAAAGCCTAGCCCTGGATCCCAGCCTCCACCACTACCATCACAGGTGCGGTGAAGGAGCAGTGTTAACAGTCCCATGGGTGGGGACTTGAGTCACGCTGCTACCTTATGGAGGTACCTGAGACTGAGATTCCACAACACCCTCTCCATCCAAGATGTTCACCCCCCTCTTGTGTCACACACCACCCCTGTCTGCTGTCTTGTCTGTCTGCAAAAGCTTCCTCACCTTCCCAACTTACCTCCCCCACATATACCTCTGTCCATTCCCCAACATTCCACTCTCACCTTAAAAAATGAAATGGGCACCTGTCCCAAAAAAAAACAAAAATGATACCATCCCATACACAGCTCTCTGTTTTGCACACTTTTCCACCAGACACATGTAATTTGGTCCAATTGACTTGAAACACAGTTATGTTGTCCTCACCCCTCTGTCTGGGAGTGACAGCTCAAATTCATCTACAAATTCTGTCAAAGTACACAGTTATTGCTGTACAAGAAATGGATAGCTATGGTTCTTTCCTACACCCCTCCTGCACATATCTACCTGCCTTTCACTATGTTGTTCTCCTGGGTCTATATTACCAAATCGAAAAACCCTTCACGCGAATACCTAAACATCAACAACTATAACGCGAATCGTGAAAATCCCGAACGCACTAAACAGCGAAAAATAAAAATAACGAACTGTCACAGTCGGCCAACCCCATCACTCGCTACATACTACCTACCCAAACAAAATAAATAAAACACATACATACACTAACTAAACCCTACTTCTAACCTAAAGTAAAGCACCAAAACCCTACTTCTAACCCTACACTAAACCCCACATACACAACTAACTATGCACTATCCTTAACCCCTCCCTAACCCTAAGGTCTGTAACTACCACACATGTCCCCTACATACATACACCCAAAAAAATAAATAATACACATACATACATTTAACAAAACCCTACTTCCAACACTACACTAAACCCCACATACACAACTATCTATGCACTATCCTTAACCCCTCCTTAACCCTAATGTCCGTAACTACCGCACACTTCCCCTACAGACATACACACACAAAAAATAAATAATACACATACATACAGTTAAATAAATCCCTACTTCTAACACTACACTAAATCTTACATGCATTACCTATCTATTCACTTACCTTAACCCACATCCTAACCCTAAAGTCCTATCTATTGCACACTTACCTTACGGTGCACTTCGACATTTCAATTTTTGCTATTTTGGACATTCGGAGTTTCCGTCTTTTGCGCAATACGTGTCACTCTTTTTGTATTCGCGATTACGGTCTTTTGATCTGGTAATAGGAACCCATTCTCCTTGCTTGCACACCATTTCACCACTGTCCTATCTCCCCTTTTTTTCTTTTGTTTAAAGATTTTTATCACAACACTGTACAATGTGTGGTGTTGTGCAGCATCGGAAATCTCAGCTATATGGACCTATATTGATATATGTGTTTTAAATTATTATAAACACGTACAAAATAAATACCTGTTCCCATTTCAAATCTGAGACCATCCCACTTGCATAGCAATGCATTAACCTGCCATGCCACACATTATAACAGGTAGTTTAAGCAAAACATAGCAATTGCAAGTTACCATAATTAAGTATGTGTAAGCAGAGCTGCACATACCGCTGTGTCGTGAAAACTTGTTGAAAAGGTAATGGAACAACTGAGAGTGTAATTTTGAGTCTGGTATAGGACTACACCACTAGAAAGCCAGACAGAAACTAATGGATGTAACTGAGGTCCTAATAGCAGGTAAATGGGCATTTTTAACAGCAACATGTATGAGTACACCTGCTAAAACATTAATGGCAAAATACATGTTCAGCTGGGACTCTGGTGGATAAATACATCCCTATAAAGCTAGGCACACAATAATGGATGTAATGGGGGTATATCACAGACTGCATATGTGCACTTATACCTTCACAAATACACATGCTGTGACAGTGATTCAGTAGTTCAGGCTGTTAAATCCTTTACAAACAGTAAGCTTTGCCACACATACTCCTTGGTTCAAATCCAGTGGTGTGTAGAATTTAAATTACATTATTGTGAAGCCATCAATGAATGACTGAGTCGTGTGCTTTTTATCTACACAATGCATTAAAATGAACTGTCTGCTTTTCACTGATGGAAGTCACAGGCCTGCAGATAGGAACACACTTGACATATCCCTATAGCAACACTATAAGTGTGTAAAGTATCAGGTCGTGCATTAATATGCATTCACAGAGGATTTTAACTTATGTAATGCAAATAACGCCCACTAATATTAGAGTGCAGCACACAATCCTTTCATAGTGATATTACAGATTAGCACAGCTGCACAATTAACATACACATATGGAGGTCCTGCTAGTAACAAGGACTGCCAGCACACAAGTTCCAAATGACTACCATAATGTAACACATGGCCTGACAGTTGGCCAAATGGTTGACATAATGGTATATTTACTTCCATGTTGCTCAAGCATACAACAAATATGTTGCCTAGAACTCTTAGTAATACCTTTGCCTAACATACTTACCT
This sequence comes from Protopterus annectens, assembly GCF_019279795.1. Taxonomy (NCBI): domain Eukaryota; kingdom Metazoa; phylum Chordata; order Ceratodontiformes; family Protopteridae; genus Protopterus; species Protopterus annectens. The sequence goes on from NC_056725.1 coordinate 216,999,551, forward strand.
TAAACACATGCCTTCATTTGCAGTGGAATGGGTACCATTACTCTGGCCCTGCCTCTACAACAAGGCTGTTACAGCTCCCACAGTTACTCCTAAAGCTTGTTGTCCTCCAAAGTGTTTACACTCTCTGCCTATGCCTATTGACTGCAGCATTAGTTGCAGCCTGTCGCACACACATCTGTATGTAGCAGACATACCCTCATCTATGATGTAGTATTTTGACCCCAGGAGTGTCCAGCAGAACATATCAGAAAGGTCTTCTTATCTACATGAAGGCCTTATATCTTGTTCATTGGCTGCATGTCATTGGCTGATTAAACTGCAAATCAACTGTGTTGGCTACAATTAGCATTTCAGAACCACAGATTGGTTAAGAGCCAATCACCTGGTAATGAGAACCATGTTAAAAAAGGCAAACAGCTGGCTAGGGGAACCAGTCTGTATGAGACTTTCTTCAGACAGTAAATGTGTTGCCAAAAACTTTATATATCTGCACATATCAACTGAGGAGCATTGAACTCTATCAGGTATGTAAACTTTGTGTTTACAAAATGATGCATGTTGTGACTTTCGGCTTTTCCCGGTGAGGGGTCACCACAGTGGAACTCCGGTCTGCTAATGATTGGCAGTAGATTTTTACATGCCAAGTTGCCGGCCCTGATGCACAACCTTCAACGAACGTACGCCCATTCACGCATGTCTCCACACAGAAGACACTCTAGGTGAGAATCAAACAGGACATCTTACTGTGAGGCGACAACGCTACCGCAGCACCACCACCGCAGTTACAAAATGATGCATATGTGTGAATATTCTTAGAGGGGAATGGGGATTACAACATTAAGCCTTTCTTAGAACTGTAATAATGACATGTCATTGATCTCTAGATTTGTTATGCCTACAGAGGATGTACAATACATCAAGGGTGGAATGTGTTTTGTCAATGTGGCAACTGGTCTCATGGGAATGTCCCTTTATAGTGGTTGTAATGCCACACTGCTACTTGTTTAGCACTGTTGTTTTGACATATTATTAGGGTGTTGTCCCTAGGGGACACATTACAATGGACACCTGTGTTGGGTGTGTGATCATACAGCAGTATCCATCATGGTACACATGGGAATAGCTGACTATTGCTAATATTTTAGTTGTAGCAACATGGTTAGTATGTTTGTACACTGGAATATGACATGTGATCAAGCAGTGGATACTGCCAGCCATTCTGTTCTTGCTATATCTCTACATACTCTACTTCCACATATGTGATCCTGACGTGTCACTTTTTGTTGTCTTTCACGAAACATGTATACCAGATGCTGTACCCCTTTTATGGATGCTGAGAATGATATAATCCTGGAAGGCCTCTGTCAACACCATGAACTCTTACTGTCCAGGGGGAGACAAAACAGGGAACAGTGGGCAGCAGTGTGGGCTGGGCTTGTCCGTGATGTCAATGCCATAGGTCACCAGAGCAGGACATATGAACAAGTTTGATACCATGCCACAGATACGATTAATGCTGCACATAGAAGAGCAGCCAATATAGCCAGAGATCATGGTGTCAATGATGGAGGGCCTGCAGCAGAACAACCACTCTCAGCCAATGAGGAATTCCTGGCAAACCTAATAACACATGACAGCTCCTAGGCTTCCATCACACAGTATATTATGGATGTGGGTGCTACAGTTTCCATGCCAGAGAAGTGTCCCAGTAGGCTTAGTTTGATCTGCATTGGAATACTGTAGCATTCAGTGTGTCAGGGTATAGATACTTTTATGTGGGTGTCGGGTATTTGTTCTTTGGGGGGTAGGAGTTTAACTGCAGTTTGAATCTCATGCTCAGATTTTGGCCACCATAACAATTAAAGTAACTACTGTAAATGTGAGCTGTATGGATGTATTACCCTTTTATAGTGCAACATAGGGTGGTGTTTATATTACCTCTCCCTCAACTTTTCACAGGTCCCTTAAGAATCGGACAAGGCTGTGGTCCTGCTCCTGGTAAGCACAACAGTGTTTTGTTACAGGTGTATATTTACTGCACTATATTCCCTAAAATGTCATCCCAGGCCTGCTGGCTGGATTGCTGAACTGTCAGCATGATTGCCAACTGCACAGATATTTTCTGACTCTACACACTTAAAAGTCAAACCTAAGCCTTGTAGATGTGATCAGACTGATAGATGTGACAGTATTGTAAGGACATTAAAGATTGCCATATATGTCAACTGTGCAGAGTCTTCACAAATGCCAACAGTGTACCTCATTGTTGCTGGTGAGATTGATGTGTAAAAACTTTTTATTTACAAGTAACTAGATATTTGTGGGAAAAGTAATACCCTTATGTCCTACTATACGAGGTTGAGGGTTAAACAGGTCTGTAATAGTGACAGCAGTGTATACAGCTTTACATATATTGCAACATAGTCCTGCATAGCATAATAGTGCAAGTATCAATGTACTGCTTTTCCCTTTCTTAACACAGGTGACTTGGGAGGGTTGGACTTTGTCCCCTACACAACCTGATGTCAGTGTCTCTTCAGACTGTGATGATGATGGTGGCCAAAGTGAGGCACAGGTGGGGGGTTCAGCGGCTGAATGTGTCCCAGAGGTTAACATCCCTCTTTGTCCCTCATTATTACTGCACTCAGTCAGTATGCCTACACATACCCAGTCCTGGCAGCCACAGATATTGGACAGTCAGAGGGTGGGGACATTTAACAGAAAAGTGTGGCAACTATAGCTCCAGTGAGTGTAGACACTGGCCCTAGTCATGGAGCTGACAAGGTTCCACACAGGCGGATTGATAGAGGTGCTCATTGGAGGTCTCCTTTCCTTCTACCACCTGTTGCAGGTGTCTCATCACAGGTCACTCTGCATATATTTCAGGCTGTCGTGGAAACACAGGCACATTCCAAAAGGAACTCCAGACAAATACTCAGGGTTATGGATGTAGCAGAGTCTGACATCTGTGACTGCCTCCACTGCATTGGTGATACTCAGGATCAGTTCACTGATGCAGTGGAAACAGGGTGGTCTGAGAGAGACTACAGAGTATCTGTCTTGGAACACACATTGTCTGTGATGGAACTTCTGGTTGGAGTTGAGTGTTGGAATCGTGGCTGTAGGTCATCAATTACATCTGCTGAGAGTCCACGTGGCTGTGCACAATCACCCTCCCATAGTGGCAGTACATCCAGTGCTCCAGAGGGGAGTGTGCTGTCCATGCCAAGACATGGCAGGCCATGGATTTGAGGCTTTGGGCATTCCTGTGGAGGACACAGTCCCAGCAGGCAGTAGTGGCCATCATGTACTAGCTTCCTTCTGACCTTGGCCAGGGAGGTGGCAGTGCAATGCCTCACAGAGCCAGTTCTCATGTTTGGGAGTGGAGACGGTGAACTGTCAGCTCTACCATGCATGGTTCAAACCTGTACAACATACACACATGTAGGGCTAGCACTAAGCTTGACTGCATTCAGCCACACACTCACACACTGCTGTCAAATTCAGGTCACCTACAGACACACATGGCACATTTTCATGGTCCATTTTGCCTGCTTCCCTTCCTGACTCACACACATGCTTTCAACCTATTGGGTCAGCCTAGCCCTCCTGCACCTCCACACAATACCCTGTGCAAGTGATGATACCTGTCTCACATCCTTGTTATCCTCATCATCAACGCAGGGAAATGAAGCTATGTGTCTGATGCACAGGGTGACTATATAAATTAATATGTAATCATGTAATGCAGTGTTTCTTTGCCATGCCACATGTACTGGTCACTGAATATACTGTATTCTGACATTTGTAATGAGTAAACCACATCATTTTGTGTACCTTATGTTGTATGATGTTATGGCTGTATACTTACACAATGAAAGGTGTGCCACTGGCCTGTTTATGGTTCAGTTTCAGAAGTCTGCAGGGGACACCTATGGATACACAGAAATAATAAACACATAGACATCACAGCAAACGTGTGCTTCACATGCATGATGAGCTTGTTATATATAAGGTGTAGTGTCTGTGTTACAAACTTGTCTGTCCAGCATGTACTATTTATACCACAGTGATGGTGCAGGTGTGTAGAACAGGCAGTACATGTGTTAGTTCTGTCTTGGATAAGCAGTAAGTACACAGTGAGATTTGACACCTCCATGTATGGCAGCCATACACATCCCCTCCAAAGCATGTAGGAGACAGACTACACATGTAAGCTCTTGACACAGACTGCGACAGGCATGTTATCTGCAATGTATATTTGTTTACCATGGAACCTGTGTTGCTACTACAGTTGTAAGATATGCCTGTATGGTGACATAGCAAAGGTGCCAAAGCACTCAATGATAGGTGTGATGTACATTCCATGCCTTTCTGTATAGGTTGTACAAAATTGAATGGATCTCTACATCTTTCTAACCAGTGAAAGTCAAAGGCTACATTACTCTCTGTGTCCATAAGTCCATGTGTAATGGTTCAACTGTGTGCGGTGTGTTGACACTACTATATTTTACAGGAGTGGAGGTCTTCCAAAAGGATAGTATTGTGCAGTCCTTGGCATTTGCTATTTGTCATTGGCTCTGACAACAACATAGTGTGTGTCTCAGGCCATCCAGGATAATTGTTAATTCTGTGTGGGATTCAGTGACAGCTCCTAATATGCAATCACCTGCTAATGTAGTCAGTCTGATAGTGCTCATGACTGCAGAAAAAGGAATGGCTACAAGGGGTACTCCACTGACGATGTCTCAGGGAAGTCCACTGGTGACTGACATCATTGTAGCATAGGTCTACCCAATGATAACTTCTCAGATTATGACTATTAGACACTTGGCTATCCATCAGCTGACATACCACTCTGTAAATAACCTATACAGTTTTCAGCAAGGCCTGCTGGCCTAATATTGTCAAACATGTTGTCAGGCCATGGTAGGTGGACTGAGTCATAATTTGGTCATCCATTGCATAGTGTAACACTCAATGATGTCCACTGGTTAGGGTAGGTAGGCATGATCTCCCCTTCAGCAAAATAAACTGTGTTTGGTCCAGTGTCAGTAGGTGTATGACATTGTTACTGATTGTAACCATACTAATTCCTTTCATGGATTTACATATCAGATGACTGAGAGATCTGGGGACACTGCTTGGCACTGCATGTTAGTTGTCCTTTGTGCAACTAAGTATTGAAATTACGTCCATCATGTTCCAAGAAAAGAGTCATCCAAGGTGTCTGTAGAGAGCACAGACAAACAATGGAGGCAAGCATGATATGTAAACCCTATGAAGGTAAGGTGGAAGGTTTTGCACAGGTATTCTGCAATTGGATTCTACTCAAGCAATGTGTACTGAAAGGACACAATTACATTGTGAAGAATGTGGAAAGCAGGGGAGTCCCCTGAATTGCTGGTGCCTGGCTACTACTACTGCTGGTCTCACCACAACAACTCTTTCATGGAATACCATGCTATGATACTTTTTCTGTCATCACACAAAAAAATTACTATGAAATTCATGATCAGAAGCAGGACACAGGCTGTTTGTTCATCCACATAGTTTTCCCACATCATGAAAGGCTTCGTAGGCCTCACATACACTTCTCCAGGTAGATGCCTTGATTAGCAACCTGAACAATCAGTTGGCATTTGCATGTATTATTCCTTCTGTACCAGGGTTGGTAGTATGTCACTAGGAAACTGACCAGGTGGTGATTAGGAGCATAGCTGCAGCATCACAATATAATGTGCAATGTCTAGTGACATAGATGTTCAGGCTTGCTGAAACAAGCAATACAGCAGTAGTGATCCATCTTATGTGACAGTTTCACAGCACTTCATACATCCTGCCCTTCAGTAGATTAATGATGGATATTTGCTTGACATGGCTGTGAGGCCTATTGCAGAGGACTGGCAAACTTTGACCAAACTGTGTCTACTTGCCACGTCCTAAGTATGTCATATTATATAGTTATGCACCCAGAACACATGTCTGTGTTCCCAAATCATGTCACACAACAACCAGTTTTCTGTCTAGTTGATTAACAGGCTTTGTATGCTTGCAAGGCCAATGTAATGTCAGCAAAATTGAGCAAGTCGACCTTCATAAAGGTGTCATGTTACATTTCACCATCTGTCATGACACTGCCTTATGATGGCGTGCTGTGACATACACAAAAGCATGACTGTATTGCTAATAGCACTATCAATGACTGCTGATGACATGTGGAAAGTATACTCACCTCTTTAATCTTACACTACACAAACATAATGCATGACAGATGTGACTGTACTTCAAACCTTGATTCCATGGTGTCTCACACAGCAGTCAGTACATATGGCAATGAGCATTTTGCCAACATGCACAGCTCACCTCCTGCACCACCCACACCCACATCACACACAACTGCATGTGTGCAGCTCTTTACCAGACACATTCCCCAATAACAGACACCTCAGAAAATACTACCTCTGGAGAGCACAGTGCACATACTAGTGCAGGCACCACTGTCTCACCGGTCAAAAAAACTGAGGCAAAACACAAAAGCAAACCTTTTATTCATAGGTGATTACATCTTAAGACACATTGATGTCTGTGTCACCAGGTTACATATAGGAAAGGTCACAGTTAGCTGTCTGTGGGTTGACACAATACTCAATACCATTGCCACAATTCAAGGGATATCAGGTAACATAATGACAACATCATATTTCCTGCAGGTGTGTACAACTAGGGACATACATCACCAGACTATATGCAGACACATTAGACACTCTGTGTCTCTCGCCGGTATGCTCATAGCTTTCAGCTGCATTTGACCCTCACCTAGAATGATGGCTCAAAACACAGAAAATGATAGATGCCAATAATTGCCTTAGTGTGTAGTGTCATTATAAGGGGATCCATTGCATGTCTGCCTGGGATGACTTGCACAAAAGATGTCATTGCTTTGCCAGAGATGGTTTTCATCTCTCTCCCCTGGGATTTTGAGTACCGGCCAAGGCTGCTGACACTCCCAGAGTGCATTTTATAGGCACTATCTGGAGGGAAAACCTTCCAATGAGAACGTCATCTTCATACAACATCATGGTTATGCTGCTACATGCTGGAAATGTCAACACTAAACCCCAGTCTGTGGAAGGTTTCCCTACCTTGGAATATACAGACATTTGTGCAGTCAAAGACACCTGGTTCAAGGCTGTGGACAGCACCACAGCCATACCAGACTACACGTCCTTCCACATGTTGAGACCTCA
>NC_056725.1:217011800-217296800 GCF_019279795.1 Protopterus annectens
GATAGGTACAGGTCATGTGGGTTGCCTGGCTTCAAGTTTAATATATGTATGTGAGTAGGAGTAAGGTGTCAGTCCCTATATCCCTAGGTTGTCATTGAATGTGCTCTATGTTGTCTCTTAGCCCAAAGCCAGGGTGTACTGAGCATTGCTATGTCTGCCTAAAGGGACATCAGCTGGGGACTCCTCCTCTGAGTCCTCCAGTGATTGTGGCTGTGGTCAACTAGGTACTGGTGGGGGGCTGTGTATCTCTTCCCTTTGCTGATTCTACTGTAGGTGCTTCCACAAGATTAGATTGTGTAGAATTGCACATACTGTGAACATATGTGCACATGTGGCTGAAGAGTACTGCAGGGCTCCACCAGATATATTAAGGCACAGGAACTGTGACTTCAGAAGCCCAAACACACTCTCTCTGATGTTCCTAGTTTGTGTGTGTGCCTCATTATGACATTTTTCCATGGGTATGTGTACATTTCTGATGGGTGTTATCATCCATGGTTCCAGGGCGCGACCAGTATCCCCCAATAAATGGCAGTGTGAGATGTCCCCTCTAGCAAACATCTGGTACAGCTTTGATGCATGCCAGATATGGGAGTCATGATAACTGCCAGGGCTGCCAGCACAAGCATTCAGGATAATCCCCTAGGCTTTGCACACAACTTGATAGTTGGTGGAGTGGTACCCCTTGTGGTTGATGTAGATTCTACCCTCTTCACCATTTGGTGCCTTGATGTATGCGAGTGCAATCTATAGCACCCAGTACTTCAGGGTAGTGTGCTACATGGTGGAAGTGTTGCACATTGCTGGCCCTCGCCTCAGCAGTGACGGGGAAAGATATGTACTCACTGGCATTTGATAGCATAGCATCCAGGACCAAGAGGAGTATCCTGGATGCAGATGTCTGTGAGACCCCTATCATGTCTCCAGTTGGTCTTTGGAAAATATCTGTAGCTAGTATCCTAGAGGATACACATATCTTTGTTTCCACTGGGATGGGTTCCCCTCTGTTGGCTCTGGGTCTGAGCTGAGGCCAGCAGAGCTCAGTGAGTTCTTGTAAAGTCCTCCTTGTAGCACTGTACAATCTCTAGCTCATGTAGCTCCTGGAAGGTTACCTTGGGTCTGAACACTTTTCTCCTTCTCTGCCTAGGCCTATTGTCAGCAGCACCAGCAGTGTTGACTTCAGGATCTAGCACATACAGATGTAGCAGACCTGCAGCAGCCTCTAGCATTATCTCAGTTAAAATTCTCAAGTCTGTACTCCAATGGTCCAGAGCATTGGGAGAAAATCAGAATGTAGGTTGTATGCATACTTTATACAGCTCTGCTATAGATGCAGAATGTGTGAGTGGCAAACTATGATGCATTCAACCTACCTACAATATAATTAGCAGCAGTTAATGACCCTATTTTAGTATGCAATGTTGTGCACAGCACCGTGCTGCGCAATATAGCATATGCAAAGGTAAAAAATTCTAATTGAATACATCCAGTTTACAGAACATGCTCAGCCAGGCAGCGCACCATGCAAACACATGCTCCTAAGCTTAAAAGAGCTTAAAAGTGAGGGAACACACCCCCTGCTGTCAGCCACATCCTGTGTAAACATTAATATGGTATAAGACCCTACATGAAGGGGATATGCAGACATGATTGCTCCTTTCTGGTATTCAGTAATCCACCTCATTTGCATATTTATCTGTGCTGACAGCCTGAAAACTACACACTTCATAGCCCTATCACCTTAGCAACAGCAGCAGTGCACCATTGCAGGGACCCACACCAAGGTCCTATAATACATTTCTGTCACATAATACAGAATTCTTTTTTTTCTATTTTTTTTTTATTGTTCTATTAAACATGTTTGCACACTGTGGCGTGTAGCCCAAACATGCTGGGATTAGTGAAAAACATATTAATTTAAGTTATTCCCTTAATCTTTCTGACATCCAGAATAATAGTTTTGCTCATATATGTATGTGGTGTTACATTTTCAGGGGATTTATGTCTACATTTCTATAATTTTACACCTCCTTTTGTCTGTCTAGACTCCTGTAGACAGAATTTTTCCACATACACTATGGACACTGACACAAAGTCTGAACAGTTGCCTTTCTGCTTGTTGGATTGCTCTACTTGCCTCATTTGCATGAGATTCTCTTGCTTATGAGGTAATTTGCATGCCATAGAATTTTCCATGTTTGCGCAGGATGTTCAGCATCACTTAGGTTAGTGTCTGTGTAAGCATCGTGGCATGATGCCATATATGAAATATAGAAACTGTGTAGGCTTTATTAAATTCCCCTCCATAATTTCACATAACAAACCAGACTAGGCTGTCCTGTGCTACTGACCAAAGATAAAAGAGTCATTTTGCTTAGACATATAAAGAATTTGAAACTTTATGAAATGGTTATTTATCTCAGTGATTTGGAATTCCAGGATTTGGAGGCAACATTACACAGTTGGCATATTATATTTGTAGCAGCTCTTTCACATGTATAAAAGTTTGCTGCAGTATTGGAGTATATTTGTCACTTCATTTTGCAGGAAAAAAAAAAACAAATAGTAAAAGGCTCACCTTCACTTTGCACATTCTTTTCTAACTTATTAATGCATTTTGGAAAATCAGATTTTTATAATAGCCCTTTATATTGCGACTATGTAAGGTAATTCATTTACTGAAAGAACAGACTGTGCATTTGTACTGATAATTCATAGCAGATAAGACAGCACTGTTTCACATTTTGCATTTTCTCAGACAGCCATGGTACATTTCCATATAAATAATTATTAGATTTATCAGAATATTAGCATACAATAATTTGATGAAGTGCATTAGGCAGTTATGATTTCATTTTGTACTGTTTGTATCTTAATAATGATCACTTAATTCATAAAAGTGATACAATCATCCATTTTGGAACAGAATGATTTTTTTGTTAATAGTTATGATTTAATTAATTTTGTATTTTCAAGAAATCAAACATATTAAAATACTTCACCTCCCATTGGAGTAAAATAATGGTTACTTGATTTATATCTGGGTGTTTCTCATTCTGTCGTTATATTTAAAGATCTTCCTGTCCCAATCAATGTTTCTGCTCCACAAATCACCTGACAAATTACTGAAAAATAGTGTTTTCCATTTAAAGAATATAGAATTGCATCTTTGCTTTTTGCTTTCTGTGCCTTTGAAACTGCTAGTACAAATTTAGCTGTTTTAGACATATTCAAGAATCAACTTCTGTAAATGTTATTCTTAAAGTTTCAGCTCTGTGATACAATAAAATGAAATGTTCATTTTAACAACTGGATGGTGATAATGTTTTATAACTTGTGATAAAATAATTACAGTTTTACTTCAGCTTCCATATTTATGTTATAGCTTTCAATTACCTAAAGTGATTCATTTATAAATCACAGAAAGATTATCAACATTATTTGATGAGTGGCAGAAGCTTTCAGTCAGACATAAATATTTAATATTAAGCTAAGAATTTGAAGTCTACACATTTGATATATTTATATTTTGAAAGAAAGTGTTTTATATAACTGCAGATTTTTGAACTGTCACACTATGAAATGTTAATTTGCATAATTTTTACACATTTACTCTGAAGGTAGGTTTACAGTTTAAAACAAATATGTCATATATATGAAGACCTCTCAACTGCCCACATTTTTGAAGAATGTCCAGATTTGTGCTGCATCATTCTGATCTCTTCACAGAACTTGTGGTTTTCTGGCAAACCATTGACTATTGAAGTCACTAAATAATGAAATACATTTGCGGTTCAGACCTTCAGAAAATATATGTTAATGCAAAACTTATTATTCTAGCAACTTTCTAAGTTTATAAAAGAAGTATTAAAATCTGTCACTGATTTTGGGCCTTGGTGTCCCCCATTATTTTTGGCTTTGCTCCTAATTCTTGCACTCTAAGGAAAACTTGGATTCTGCTCTTGGACAATAAGACATTTGTTACAATTATTGAGAAGTTACGGGAAAGACATTTATTGGCTAAACACTATAAACTGATTGTTCTGTAAAGAGCTTTGCTACAAAGAAGATCAGAAGAACATGTAAAGTAATTAACTGGTTTATGCATGCTGACATTCATTTTACCGCTGGTAGAAAAACATTTATCCAGAGCTGCTCATTGTTTGGTGACCGTGCCAGAGATTTTGACAGATTTTGCTAACATCTGAAGGCATCCTTGGGAAGACAAATTATATTAAGTATTGTTTTGCACTTGCATTGCTTGTTTTCTTTATACTGTGAACTGTTTACTGTTTTTCTGCACTTCTTTAAAGTCTAAAGTCACATTTTCTAACTAATGTAAGGGCTACTATTCTGCATTTAAATGCACTGTATCTAGTGATTTTTAGCTAGTTTCAGGAATCTGTTTATGGTTTCTTAGCCCTAGGGCTGCAAACCAGTCATTTTGCATTAAAAGGACAATGTCTGCACTCTTGTGGCAGGAGAGCGCTGATCTCTCCTATCTGAGCTGGAAATTGCCGGTGAAAAGCTTATTGTGTGCTTACCCAATTGGTCTTAGGGCATAGTTAGTGCAAAACTTGTTTTTTTTTTTCTGCTTGTATATAAGCCATGCTTTTATGCAAAGCTGATCTTTGTGCAGCAGCGGTTAGTTGTTGTTGTGTCTTTCGGCTTTTCCCAGTTAGGGGTTGCCACAGCGGAACTCCGGTCCGCTAATGATTGGTAGTTGATTTTTACGTGCCGAGTTACCAGCTGTGACGCACAACCTTCAATGAAGGTACACCCATTCACGCATGTCTCCACGCAGAAGACGCTCTAGCTGAGAATCGAACCGGACAGCATCTTACTGTGAGTCGGCGACGCTACCGCAGCACCACCACCGCAGTATATATGTATAGCAGCGGTTAGTGAACCCTTGTATATATTCAATCACCAGAAGTTGGAATTTCCCTATACAAACTACCTCAGAACTTTATCTCAGTCCTGTGTTACTCATGGGGTAACCAGTTTGCACACTGAGCAGAATTTATGCATTTAATTATAACTATTTAGGCCTACAATTACATTATTACAGCACTCAGGGCTATTGCTGCTCATAGAGCATCTGGTTTGGGGGATGGCCAGCCTCTCTGGATGGGTAAGCCATAGATTACACCAAGTAAGCACACATCCCTCACCCAGTTTCAAACACTCCCCAGTCTTGTCCCTTGCAAAGGACATATTAGGACCTGCAACCATGGATAGGCACTTACCTATTTCTGTAGCTAGCTTGGTAGACAAGGGGTATCCTGAGGTAATGTAGCAATTTCCTTATGTACACTGACAACCACTTAATACTTGAGCAGACAGATACAGTATGTAAGAGATGTAGTTATACTTTGCCACCAAAGGCTAGATTCTAACATACAGACATAAAAATCAGTAAACAGGTTGCCAGCATCACATAACCCAATATTTTGGTCATAGGAATCTCCATTGGGAGACACACTGATGTCCTTCTTACTAGGCTGGATAAGGAGAAGGTTACAGTTAGTTGCCTGTCAGGGGCCAGGATCTGCCAGACCATGCAAGTATTCAGGTCACTTAATCCCAATTACCAGTATGACTCAGTCATAGTCCATAGTCCATGTGGCCATAAATGACCTGAGCTGTACCTTCTTGGACTATATGAAGAGAGACATAATTAAGCTCTCAGTATATGTGTCACAAGCAGGTATAAACCTACTATTGAACAGCATTCCCCTGTCTCCAAGGATGATACCACAGGACCAAAGGAAAATTATCAAATTTAACGGGTTCCTATTACCTGATCGAAAGACTGTAATCACGAATATGAAAAGAGCAACACATATTGTGTGAAAGATGGAAATGCCAAATGACTAAAATAGCAAAAATTGAAATGTCGAAGTGTAATGGTTGGCCCGTCTGCGGTATAGCTCTATAAGGTAAGTGTGCGATAGATGGACTTTAGGGTTAAGATGTGGGTTAAGGTAAGTGAATAGATAGGTAATGTATGTAAGATTTAGTGTAGTGTTAGAAGTAGGGATTTATTTAACTGTATGTATGTGTATTATTTATTTTTTCTGGGTGTATGTCTGTAGGGGAAGTGTGCGGTAGCTATGGACCTTAGGGTTAGGGAGGGGTTAAGAATAGTGCATAGATAGTTGTGTATGTGGGGTTTAGTGTAGTGTTGGAAGTAGGGTTTTGTTAAATGTATGTATGTGTATTATTTATTTTTTTGGGTGTATGTCTGTAGGGGACGTGTGCAGTAGTTATAGACCTTAGGATTACGGAGGGGTTAAGGATAGTGCATAGTTAGTTTTGTATGTGGGTTTTAGTGTAGGGTTAGAAGTAGGGTTTTGGTGTTTATTTTAGGTTAGAAGTAGGGTTTAGTTAGTGTACGTATGTGGTTTATGTATTTTGTTTGGGTAGGTAATATGTAGAAGATGGTGGGGTTGTCCGACGTTGACAGTTCGTTATTTTATTTTTCGCTGTTTAGTGCGTTTGGGATAGTAACAGTTCACGTTATAGGTGTTGACGTTTAGGTATTTGCATAAAGGGTTTTTCAATTTGGTAATATAGACCCAATTTAACAATTGGCTTAGCTACTGGTGTTATTCTAAAGGGGTTTAATAATTTTCAGCCTGAGGAGACATGGCTAACAGGCCACGCTGGTCTTCACATGTCACCACTAGGCTTTTAGATATTGGCCAAAACATTATCCACCCCTATAGTGCCTTTTTCTTAGCCACTGCCAAACAGAAAAACCTTTTAGCATATCAGAAGATACTCAGGACAAGCTAAAGGTATAACTGCTCAATACTAGTAGTCTACAACATGAACCAGGAAACCCATACATCATACCTGAAGTTACGTGAATCACACACCATCCAGCCCAGTCCCATATTCATGGGTGATTTTAACTACCCCTCCATTAACGGGGAGGCATGCAGGACCACTAAAATGCAGGCCCAAAGATTTCTTAACTTGTTAAACTCAAATGCCCTGGATAAGCTAGTCTGCACTCCACTTGGGGTACAAATATCCTAGATTTGGTACTCACAAATATGGGAGAGTGCTGCAACCACCACAAGTGTGATGTACTCACTAGTAAGGTCAGATCACAAAGCAGACTCCCTTGAAATAAAGTTAAAATTAGACCCCCACCTAACTCAAAAAACTTTAAGAACCTTTCTAAGCCTAATGTCCTCCTATTAAGTGATGGTGTAGCTAGTTCCCAAGCTCTCCCAAACCCAGGAAACACAGAAGCCTAAGCAGAGACATACATAAAAGCCCTGTAAAACCATAAATACAACTGCATAGAAATGGCAGTAGCAGACCAAAATAAGCACAGGTCAGACCGCAAAACTCAGCCACTTTAGTAAATCTCTGGTATTAATAGGTTGTACACTAAAATAAAGAAAATTCTGTTGAGAAGTAAGACAGAATGTGTACAACAGATGAAAAACACTCAGTAGTCTAAACAAGTGAATCAGGAAACTTGTGAAGTTTCTGAAACAGACTTTGAGTCAAAAATAGCCTCAAAAGTTATGGATAACCATAACACATTTTTCCATTATGTCTGCAGTCTTAATGGCAACACCAAACAATGTGCGGATTAGTTGTAGATGACATCACCTATACTCAGCCAGAAGATATAGTAAATTTACTGGCCAATAAATTCATCTCAAATTCCACCACCCCATTACCACCAGTTCTCCTCCAAGAAATATCCTTCACCACTCCCCCACCAATTATAACCAAAGAGCAGATTGCTACTGCACTCTCTGAAGCTATAAATATGGCTTCAATGGGGCCTGATGATATACCAGGTTGCCTCTTAAACAGCTTGAATCAGAACCCATCAGGCCCATTAGGATCTCTGTTTAACCACACAGCCTCCAGACTGGCTTTGGCCCAGTAGAGCTGAGGACAACAACAATCATCCCTCTGCATAAAGTGGAACCATCTACTGACCCAGGAAATTACAGACCCATTAAGTCTGACTAATCTTATATGAGAAAGTTACTAGGGCCATGAATAATGGTAAAAGAGTGCATTCCACCTACTTTGACCTGGCCAAGGTATTTGACACAATTCCCCACTCAGGTATTAGAAATAAACTCTCAAAACTGGGAATAAATCCCTATGACACTAGATGGTTAACCAGTTGGCTCACAGACAGGACAGATGTGGTTAAAGTGGCTGAATCCAGATCTAGCAACAGGCCAGTTGCTAGTGGTGTGCTACAGGGCTCAGTGCTATGATGACTCCTGTTGGGAATATACTTTGTTGAAGTCAAGGCTAATGTGGAAGGCCACTGGATGACAAAGTTTGCTGATGGCAAGCTGGGGGTAATCACTGAATCCCCCAGTGATGTAGATATTCTTCAGGAAGATCTAAATCAGTCAAATGATTGATACCAGAGCCATAGCCTAAAACTAAATGTGAAAAAATTAATTATCATATCTTTTGTGAAGTCCAATACCCCCTACAAATTACAACATTAACAGCACACAACCCTAAGAGTAGACTCAGAGGTGAGAGATCTAGATACAGAGATAGATAGCAGCCTGAACTTTGCCATGTGTCCACAGTGGTGAGAAAGTGCTTCTATGTGGTACAGCTTATAAATAAAGGTATGGCATCCAGATCCAAGGAAATTACTGTCCCACTGTAGTCAGCACTCATGAGACTAATAAACAAGTACAGTGAACCTTTTGGCATATACTTGGCTTAGCACTTAGGACAGCTGGGGTGACCTCAAAGGTTCTTCACAAAGAAAATACAGGGTGTAAACAACATGTCCTATGCGGATAGACTAAAAGCCCTATCCCTTTATTCTGTCTCCTACCAGATATTAAGGGTTGTCTTGTGCTTATCCTTCAACGCACTCACAGATCCAGCCCTGATGGAGCTGCTACACATCTGCAAGACAAAGAGCATGAAAGTCATCTGATCTAGGGATCAAAACCTAGTCAATGAATCAAACAAAACATGCTGGGTAGACAGATATGTGTTTCAGAGATTACACCTTTGGAACAGGCTTACTATTCATGTTCTATTCACATTCTTCACAAATGACCTCCATACCTCCACGCAGCATGCATCTATAATTCAGTATGCAGATGACACTTCCTTAATCTGTGCTGCACAAAACATTCCCACCCTCCTGCAAACAACTCAACTAGCATTCTCTGACGTTGAAAACTACCTTACCAAAGCCCAACTTATCCTCAATCGGAAGAAAACTCAGCTTACGATTATAACCAGTTCTAACAAAAACACTAACAAGTCAATTCACTATCTACTCCACAAATGCTACTCCAATTGCTCCAGTGGCACAGGCTAAGCTATTGGGAATAACCATAGACTCCCACCTAAAATTTGATAGTCATCTCAACTTGACTATTAGAAAAGTACATGCCAAACTGGGGTCACTCTACCGTATCAAACCATTTCTTACCAATAACACAAGATCAGCCATTGCTCGCTCCCAACTTCTATCCACCCTACTCTATGCATCTCCCATTCTGACTAATCTCAACAAAACTGAACTAAGCAAAATGGAAGCCTGCTATAACAGAATTGCCCGCTTTGCTGCAAATTGCTCATATATAACTAATCACTGTACTGCTTTGAGACAGCTCCACTGGCTTGAACTGCCCAACCTCCTAACCTACAATCAGCTCTGCCTCTGTCATTCTATCTATTACCTCCCCAATACGTGTCCTGCCCTCAAAAACCTAGTACAACATCACTCAGCCAAAAGGCCTCTTAGATCATCAAGCAAACTACTACTAGAAGTCACCAACAGCTACAATAGCTTTGGAGATGCACTATATAGTAGTTCAGTGGCTAAAAAATGGAACTCTGTCCCTACTAGCATTCAAAACACATCATCCAAAGCCTCCTTTAAAGACCTCATCAGGCAACATCTCAAGCAAAATTGGCAGTGCCATGATTGCTCCCCAGGCTAGTGAAAGCAGATACCATATACATACTAAATCTAGAGCACTTGATAATAGTTTTCAATCTTACTCACAAACACTGGCTAATCTACAATGTATGTACTGTACCTGTGTACTATGTATGTATTCTACCTATGTTCCAAATTTCAGTTGTACACCACAAATCTATTAATTACCTTTATTTTTAAAATTATTATTTTTTTGTTTGTTCTCTCCACTGTAACTGTTTATGTGCCGCATACCACTTTAAAAACATGTCTCTTGTAATTTGTGTGTATACTGATCATGTCTAAATAACTAAATGTGTCTGTAATTTTTCTTTGTGGACCTTTTCTCCTCGGGCCTCTGCTGAAAAAGGGCCTTTTCAGCTCAGTCAGACACCCCCGGTTAACAAATGTAAAATAAAATAAATAAATAAAATAAAATGTTAAGCAGGGCCTTTCTGTGGCCCTCGCCAAATGCAATTTTTGTTCAATGGATGAGGAATCACAAATTCCCTCTTGTGCTAGTGCCAGTTTGTAAAATATTCAAGGCCTATGTCATCCTTTTATGTCTAGGGGTCATATATCAAGTTAAACCAGATTATACTGGCTAAGCTTGTAAGGGTTCTTAAGCCATTAGCCTAGTAATCTCCTATGAAACTATGAGCCATAGTGTCATGATCTCTCAATGGATGAAAGGCTCAACCCAATCATATGATTTTCATGCGAGTACTGAAATAAAAGTTACATTAGAGAAAAATGCAACTATCAAGGATAATACAGAATCACTACTGGCAATGGTGAACTTCTACACAAGATGAAAGCAGTGAATGATTTTTGTGAGCAGAACTGGAAACAAGGTGTGCAGGGCCCATTCAACTACAGGCAGAGGACAACTATACAACTGCTGTCAATCTTAGAGCAGGTAGTTTGCACATTGAGTAGCACTGCCATAACAATTTAGTATTATATAGCCTAGTCTAGTTTCTAACCCCAAAAGCACCCTTAGTAGCCTTCTGTTAACGCCTTGCATACCACATCCTTGTAACGCACCAATTAAAAGACCCGACGACATGCATATGCAATTTTTCAGTTTCTCCACAGCCAGCTTTATGGATATGGTTATCTTGAGGCAATGTAGCAATTGTCTCATTTTTAACTGGCAACAAATCAATCCTTAAAAAATAGATACAGCATGTGAGAGATCTACATCCCTAATGTAACTGAGGGCAATACGGTTGCATACAAGCACACACAATAAAACCAGGATGTCAAAATCACACATACTACACCCATCACACATAGTATCCACCACATACATAGAACAACTTATGCTAAACCACTTAAATGTAATCTTCCCAAACTGTAAAAGCACCCAAAGTAAAATAAAATGACACATTTATTCAAACCAAAATTGAGCTCTTTCATCCGTATGTAACAATGACTTCTTTAGAATTAAAATTTTAAACATAGTACTGTTTACATTTCTTAATAATATGTCTCGTAATAAATAACTAACCAATCAAATTTTACAATAACTTCCCAATTAAAAACACTAGTCATACATTGTAAAACCAATAAACACTAGTCATTCCATCCACCAATAGAGCTTTAGGGAATAAACACTAAAACCAATAAGCTAGTGTCTCTTTCTCTATATAAGTTTGGTTATTGCCCGCAAATCTCAGAGCAATGATAAACCAGTAAGAATATACAAAAAAAATTGACCAATAAGAACACGTCAAACTTCCTGAGCCAATAAATAATACATTTTACATCAACCAATAAGCAAAATTTGCCCTTTAAATTGGACAAGTGTATCATGTAAGCACTAAGTTAATAAACTAAATGCCATTTACATTTGAGCTGGTCAAACAAACACTAGTTGATTTTATGTATAAAAAGCATTTAGTTCATACCAGTCTTATACAGCTGTAATAATAATTGAATGTAGTTGTTCCAGCTCAAGTGTGGTCAACCGCTAGACAGTAGTCTTTCTATCTACCAACAAGACCTAGGAGAATAGAACTTTCACCAATTAACTAGAGTTTCATTCTCTATATGGGACTGGTTATTACCCATAAATCTCAACATAATAATAACCCAATGGGATTGTGCAAAAAGTTGTGCAATGAGAGCACCCATCAAGCAATGTGCTCCAATGAGTGATAAACTTACATCAACCAATGAGAATGGGAATATTCATTCCCTCACACTTCGGGCAATTAATGGCTAACTCCTAAAATCAATCCTGATATTGCAGTGGTCATCCATTAGGAAATCAGATCCCTGTTACAAGTGCCCATCTATTATATGATGATTTCTAATCATAAAAGGCTTCAGTTGGTTGGAAACATACTTTATATGAATTAAGTCTCAAAATATTAGAAATGGAGACATGGTCATTTAAACTAGAAAATACTGTGGCATTAAGTCTAATTTGCCATACAACTTCACATTGCTCTAATAAATCCTCCCACAGTCCTCCCTTTGGATTTTTTATCACTCTGTCTAAACCAAAAAATGCATGGTCAGGGTTGTGATTGAATAAGGAATTGTTAGTGCCCTTATTTTTGATGTTTCATATATGCTCGGAAATTCTGCCCCTAAATCTTCTTTTAGTTTTAAAAACCTGCCACATTTCTGACATGCAGCTAGAAAAAAAATCTCCCCAACTGAATTATAAGTACAATTAAATGGAGTTCTAACCTTAATTTTATTCACCCTAATAACTTCCTTCTCCAAGATGTATTTACACATTGTACAAAACCCACATTTCAAGGTCCCATATGTTTTGTTACAAGATACATGTTTGACAGGTTCAGCCAATTCCAGAAGGTTCTTTTGGTGGATGCAATGTAGTACTTATTGGTTTTATGATGTTTGACTAGTGTTTTTACTTGGAAAGCTATTTGGTTGGTTAGTTATTTATTATGAGACATGTTGCAAAGAAATTTAAACAGTGATTGGAGTCTTAAATTTTAATTCTGAAGAAATCATTGTTACATATGGACAAATATGCTCAAGTTTCCTTGCCTCCATCATGCACCTGTTATTCAAGTGTAAGTCTCATTCTTGGTTTGTCTTTGTAATCTTACCAAACCCGAAAAACCTCCCAGACTTTTCACCTGCAAAGATTATCCTCATTAAACCCAAAAGCACTCAACAAAAGCAATACCTAACACCACACATACAAACACACACAGTGGAACCCCAAATACAAAGCCAATAAGATAAGCTGACACACTATCCAGTCATAGGAGATTCAATTATAGGACATACTGATACTGCACTCTCCACTCACTGGGCTGACCATAAAGAAAATAACAGTTGCTCATCAGGAGTCAGTATCCACCAAGGTATGCATGCACTCAAGTAATTGCACAGGTGTCACTATAATTGTGGCATAGTCCAAGTAGGTGTAAATGACATGAGATGTACTTCCCCTAGGCTATATGAAGAGAGGCATTGTAAATCTCTCAGACTATGTGTCTCAGGCTGGCTTGTGCCTAGCACTGAGCAGCATTTTACCTCCATCGTGGATTATGCCACAATATGAACAACAGATGATTGACTTTAATAATTGAATTAGTCTCTGGTGTCTTTCTAGTGGGATACACTATTTGTCAGCAAGGGAGAACACGGTTAACAAATCACAGAAGGATAGTTGGCTCAATCAGCAGCCTGCACCATTCCTGCTAGCTAGCATCCCCACCCCTCAGCTTTTCAAGTGAAGAGCAAAAAAAAAAAAAGTCTGTTCCTTCTACTGGGGCACTAACCAGCAGGCTGGATGCATGGCATCCCCCAACCCCAGACATTCAGGTCCCATTTCTGTGGCCTGCCCCTGACCCTCCTTCCTCACATTTAAGTGAGTAAAACAAAATTTTCTTCATTTAAACTATAGCAAACAGTTGCTGTAGTTTATATCTTGCTTGCATGGAGTGCTATAGGATTCAGATTTGAGTAAAAACAAAAAATATCTATTTTAAACATTAGCAAACTGCTGAGCATGTAATCCTTTGGATGATATGATAAACCAAAACCCAATCTGTCTGCAATGATGGTAGGTATTATGAGATCTTTTACATCCACCTGAGCTATCAAAACAAGTAGGGGGAAGTTCCATAATGCCCTGGTCAAATTTCTCTTAGTAGTATAAATGCCACCAAGTTTTTCCCTAAAAAAGACACTACTAGCCTAGCAGGACTAACCTGATCAGCAAAGGATAAATAAAATCAAATCCATATCTCTGTCTTCATTTCAAAAGTAAAGAAGAAAACAGTATACATGACAGTTTTGAACAGTGTTTATTGTTACTGGGTTGAGAGAGATAAGCAATAGGACAGCAGAATGGCTGTTGGAGGGTCCTTGTCCATTACCTTGCCTAGGATCCAATCTGACCATGATCCAGTTATGCATACACTCACTACAGGCTCAAACACATTGGCCCTGGTACTCACAAATATAGGAGGACATTGCCCCCCTCCCCAAGTTTCATCCCTGATCAGGTCAGTTCATAAAGCTGTCTCCTTCATAATAACAATCAATGCAGTAACCCCAGGAAACCCTGCAAGTGCTCCAAAGCAAGCTACCTTTTACTAACTTGTCAAAATCCCATGCCCCATCCAAACACAGAAACAAAGCAATCTAAGCAGAATTGTTCACAGAAACTGCACTGAGGCTGCTGTACCTACCAGAAGTAAGCCCGAAATAAGTCTAAAAACAAACCACCCTGGTGGAATCCAAAATTAATAGGTTACACAACAAAAGGAAAAAAAAATCGAAGCTAAAATAAGGAAGCAAAAAAGATGTGAACTCTCTCATCAAATTGAACAACTAAGAGGGGTAATTTAATCCAAAAAAGCCAATTTTGAGGTCAAGATACATTTCCAGGCCAAAGATAACAGTAAGGCCTTTTTCAGCTATACCACAAGCCTCAAAGGCCTCAATTGAAAGTGTGCAAAATTGGTGGTTAATGGAACTGCATTCACTGAGCAGGTGATATAGCGAATCTGTGGCTGACAAATTCAGCTCCAGCTTTACTACCTCCCACACACCAAACCATTCCCCAGATAATACCATCAAATATAACCGCTCCAACTATAAATAGGTCCTGGCTATCAGTGGAATCACCACTCAACTACAGCCTAAGAACAGTCTTCATGCTATAGAAATGGAGGACTGAAGTGGTCATCGATCTACATCAGGGGGACCACCAATGTATCCTAAGAACTACAGACCCATTAGTTTGACTACTCTTATACGCAAAGCCATATAAAGAATTATCATGGAAATGATTAATATTAACATAGGAAACCTTCAGGCAATGGGCCAACCCAATTTGGTTTCGGCAAAGGCAGGTAAATTTGGTGGACTACTTCAAGAAGGCCACCAAGGCAATAGATGAGCGTAAAATGGTGCATATTGCCTACCTTGACCTGGCTAAGGCATCTGATACGATACCTCACTCAGGCATTGTAAATAAACTTACATATTTAGGTATAAACCTCTAAATAATATGTTGGATAGCCAGCTGTCTCACAGATAAAATCCAGGAAGGTAGGCTTGGCAAAACCAGCCCCACAAAGAGGCTGGTCACCAGTAGACACCCACTGCTGTTTGGTATAGGTTAATAGGTTCATAGGTAAGTACTAGGCTATTGGCCCTAGGGCCTATATAAGCCTAGCCAAATGGTACCCTGGCCTTTGCCACCCAAGAAAAGTATTTTCCTGTGCCCCTGTCAAGCAGAGCCACGGAAGTGATCCCTGGGGTGAATTCCCCATCCAATCATCAACTACTAAAAACTAAAGGCCAATGTAAAGGACCTCTAGCTGACCAAGTTTGCAGATGAATGCAAACTAGGAGCAGTCATAGACTCCCCCAAGACACAAGCATCTTACAAGAAAATCTAACACAGACAAATGACTGTGTCAAAGTCATGGCTTAAATGCACGACTGTACCTTTTGGGAAGTCAGACACCCAGGGAAACTATGCCATCGATAAAACATCACAAACAGTTAACCTATTAGTCAGGGATTTGGAACATATGTAGATAGTAACCTGGCCTTCTATCATCTTGTGTCCAGTGTAGCAAGGAAATCATTTTAGGTCGCTTAATTTATAAGTAAGGGTATAACATCTAAGTCCAGGGAATTCATCAAACCACTGTATTCATCCTTCACCAGACCCATCATTGAGTATAGTAATCCTTTGGTATGTAATGGTATTTACCTGGCAAGTCACATGAAACAACTAGAAAGCCTACAAAGGTTCCTCACAAAAAGAATACAGAGCATAAACACAATGTCCTATGCAGATTGCCTAAAAACTATATTGCTTTACTCTATTTTAAAAGGATGAGTACTCATTTGATCGAAAAGTTTGGGTGGGTATAAAAAGAGGGGATGTGCAAATGAGTGAATGCTCATTTGTGTGAATCACATACAGTTGAATTTAGTTTTATATATCCTAGATAAGCTGAACTGAGCAGAAAAACTGTTTGCATGAAAAAGTGGTGTTGTAGCAGTCAGTTTATATGTGCAAGTGATTGTCGATTAGGGTTAGAATAAGGGTTAGGTAAGGGGGCTAGATTCAGTGCTGTGCACATTTGGTGTTATGTGTGTTCTGTAGCCTTTTGTCTTGCATAGTGTTACAATTAGGGATTTTTTTTAGTAACATAATGTGTATGGTTAGGGTAAGCCAACATGAGTAATGTGGTGTAGGGCAAGAAGCTGAGCCCACTACACCTTCTACTATTTATATCTACCAAGTCTGAGATCACACAACAGTGCAAGGAAGGGCAGATAACATGCTTACATCAAAATATAAACAGATAAATAAAATCACCCTGAAATAAAAAATAAAACACACCCACAGCAAATAAAATAGTTCCCCTCACCTACCCTGTAATATAAAACTCCTCCCAAAAAATCAGTGAACCCCATTTTATTTGACCAAAGAGCATAATATGAGCTAACATTGAGCCATATATATGTGAATATGTAAACAGCATTAAAAAACACAGCCAAGCTAGAGTTTTCAAAGCTCAGCATAAGGGGATTGTTAGTCTATAGTTTAGAAACACAGGGTCCAAAAACATTAAGATGCCAGCAAATATCCTAATTAACATCCAAAGCAAAGAATAAATAGGTTGCACAGACAAACCATTCAATAATAGCTGCAAGAAAAAAAAACAGTCAAGCTAGAGTTTTCACTGGGTGATACCTTAAACCTCCTCAAACAGAGGCCCATGGGGTATATGGAAATGACCACTTAAGGACATTAAGTGTTTCAGCTACATGGCTTCTGAATACTCATGACTTCTTACTTTGACGTTTTTATGAATACATTCAGGCCAATAAAGTTAAACCTCACTAGATGTGAACATGCATGTTTCAGCCTTCTCATTGACCTAATCAGCACAACATAAGTGGGTTGTTGGCTATACTTCAGAAACACGTGGTTTTTAAACCCAGCTAATATCCAAAAATATTAAAGTGCCTGCAAACTATCACAACTAGCAAACAATTCAAAGGTAAAAGGTCATCCATATAAACTATTTAGTACAAACTGCTGAAACACTTAATGTCCTTAAAGGGTCATTTGCATTTATCCCATGAGCCTCTATTTCATGAAGTGTAAGGTATCATACAGCAAAACCTCTGGCTTGGCTGGATTTTTTTTGCAGTTTTCACTCAATGGTTTGTGTGACCTTTTTGCCCTTAGTTTGTATATTAGTTGGGATACTTTGCAGTAACTTTTTTTGGGACATTACCCAGATTTAAAGACCATGAATTTCTAAAGAATAAAAGTAAAGTATAGACAAACAATAAACTTGTGCTGTGTTGATGAGATCAATAAGAAGGCCAACTTACTTAAATGATAAAAGGTCATGGGCATTCAGAAGCCATGTAGTTGAAACATTTGATGTCATTAAGGGGTCATTTACATATATCCCATGAGTCTCTATTTCAGGGATGTTTAAAGTACTGGTATCACAGAGTGAAAACTCTAGCTTGGCTTAGTTTTTCTTGCAGTCTTTAATGAATGTCTTGTCGATGTTATAATTTTGCCCTTTAGTTTGTTTTATATTTTATATACATATATATATATATATATATATATATATATATATATATATATATATATATATATATATACACATATATATATATATATATATATATATATATATATATATATATATATATATATATAGGTCTACCAGAATGCCGACAAGCAAATGGCCGACACCATATGACTGACATTCGGAATGCCGACAATGCAGAACCGGCATCGCACTATAGTGCGGAACGGAAGGAGTTACATTCCTGCACTGCAGTGTGATCTCAGAGTTGGTATATAAAAGTTACTGGGGGTATGGGGGGGTGGAACCCCCCACAGGGAGTGCAGGGGGGCTAGCAGTTGAAAGGAAAGTTTATTTTCCTTTTACATGGCCTACTTACAATGTCAATATTTCAGATGTCGGTCATATGGTGTCGGCCATATGGTTGTCGGCATTCTGAAATTTCAGCATTGTGAAGTAAACCTATATATATATATATATATATATATATATATATATATATATATATACAGTGAGAGAGAGAGAGAGATGTATTAATTAAATCAAAGGGTAAAAAGATCATTCAGACAAAATCATTTAATAAAAATTACAAGAAAGACCCAACATGAATAAAGTCTTCATTGTGTAATACCTTAAACCTCTTGTAGTGGTGACCCATGGACTATATGCAAATAACCTTTAAAGACACAGCAGTGTCAAAGCTATTTAGCTTCTGAATGCCCATGACATTTTACTTTTTTAGTCCTTTGTTATGTATTCAGACCAATAAAGCCAAACCCCACTAGCTATAGGCATGCCATGTTTTGCAGTTCTTCTGATCTCGTCAGCAGATCAAAAGTGGATTGTTTGGTGGTACTTTGAAAACACAGATCTCCTCACATGGCAGCATGGCCAAATGCTACACTGGGTGACCTACACAGCTGCTTAGGGCACAGTGTTGGCTTGAGGGCCTGCTTTATATTAATTAAAAAATAAAAGAAAGTTGTCTTGCAACATTTGAAAACAAAACACTATTATGTTCTCCAATTCCTGCTCTGACACAGAGTGTCTGAACAACAAACTAGTACTGCTGCTGCTGCTTCCTACTTGGTATTCATGCACAGCAAATGATAGGCTTCCAGAAACTGCACGAGGTTTAATCTCACAGCAGAGAAGGAATTACTTTTTTTTTTTTTTTTGCTATGCAAGAGCAGGAGATGGGCTTTTTCTTTTGTTGCTGTTGTTGTTGTTTTGTACAGCAACTGCATCAGGAAAGAGCTACAGAACAGAATTTGAAGAGGTAGCAGGTAGATTGTATTGCTTTGTTGCTGAGGAACTGTGTGTGTGTGTGTGTGTGTGTGTGTGTGTGTGTGTGTGTGTGTGTGTGTGTGTGTGTGTGTGTGTGTGTGTGTGTGTGTGTTTCAGAGAAGGCTGTTTAGTTAATTGACTGGCTTAGACACAAACCCTGTACCGTGGTTACAGGACACAAGACACTTAATCCTTAACACCAACTGCCAGACTTCCATTAACTCTTTTTTCTTTGCTTTGGCAAATCACTGAGGATGGCAACCAATCAGTGTCAGTCTGTCAAAAAATTTATAGTTTTTATAGTTCAAAACATACATGTTGTTGCAAAACCAGTAATTCTGATAATTTATTAAGTGATTTAGAATAGCATGCATTTATAAGAGTCCAGCTTTGCAGAATGTCTCTGATTTTGCCTGATATTTGTGCTGTTTCCTTGAGCAAGTCACTTAACCAAGTAGTGCTTTGGGGCATCTGGAAATCTGAGCTAGACTCTCCAGTTGTCTCCTGCACTGCAAGCTTAGTAACTAGTACCTCTGAAACAGAGTACTTATGGTTTGAAGTTAGGAAATTGATTGTAGTTAACACAAACCGGAGTTCTTATGGTATAAGGTAAAATGATTGTAGTAAACAGGAGCATCAACACATGAACCATGTTCTTTAGATGTGATCCTTGGCTACTTTACTGTTGACATTGTATTTATTATTTGGCTGTAAATAAATTGGACAACATGAAATCTATTAGTTCAAAGTTAATATTTTTAACTATGAATTCATT
Organism: Protopterus annectens; assembly: GCF_019279795.1. NCBI lineage: Eukaryota > Metazoa > Chordata > Ceratodontiformes > Protopteridae > Protopterus > Protopterus annectens. Next base: position 217,031,899 of record NC_056725.1, read on the forward strand.
TTTAATTTAGCTTTTTTTGCAGGCAAACAGGTGTGAAATACACTGTGCTTGGGTTACAGCAGTTTGTATAGCACATAGTGCAGATGAGTAAGAATATGAGCTCTTAAGGAGCTGCTTTCTGTAGTATATGGTTTGGTTCCCTAAGCTTTCAATTGTCTTCTGTGTGACTTTACCAGGTTACTTCATCAGATAGTACTCATGGGCTGCGCTTAGATATGGATACATGTGTCCAGTGGATTATCCAAGTGCTTTACAGTGTTTGAGTTGTTGTATTATACATTTATCTTTTGAATTCCTACACCCTTCAAATAGACATTAATTACTTTTTCACTATTTGCTATTTGAGTAGGAATTCTAGCATGTCTCTTGTAGTTTAATGGGTTGCCAAATGCATTTTCACTAAATATGAGTTTAAAGGGAAGAGAAGTTTATTGTTTCTCATGGTAAGTCTTTTTTTTTATTTGAAAGTGTCTGTTTAATTTAGAAAATTGCTGTCAGTGCTTTTGATTTTTCTGTAACATTCAAAATAAAAGTTTTAAATGAAATCCAGTGTCTGTGACAACTGTAAATGAAAAGAAGAAAACAATATGCACAGTGGCATGGTGTTCATAGCAATTGGCAAGAGACAGCAAAGTAATAGGATATTGGTATGGCTGGTGGTATCCTGATTCATTATCTTACATAGGGCCATTTGTCCATGATCAGCTCTGTGGACTGTGGTGGAGTATGCTGCAACAATACAGCATTATTAGCCTTTCAAGTAGGTCAGTCCTGTACTGAGTGAGGTCAGAGGGAGTACTTACTCCTGAAGACAGAGAAGACATAGACATGTCAAAAGTGAGATGCAGGTATCCTGCATGCATGTAAGAACCCCCCCCCCAAAAAAAGTCTACTATATGCAATAATATTTCTGATTTTTCTGTAACTTGTACAATGCTGAACAAAAGCTTCTGTAGCATTTACATTGTCTTAATTGTTTTGCTTTATTCTTTGCACTAAAGAATGAACTAATTCAGTAATAGGCCTGAACTGTGTAATATCATATAACCATGGTGCACTAAAGCAATATATTTTTGCAGTACCTTTTTTACAGTGCCTAACAAATTCAAAGGGGTTGATGTCTGTCAGGTCATATTCAACATCATTTAGAGTGATGATAAAAACAGTCTATCTGCAGCATCTGCTATGTAGTCACTGTTGAATATTATTGTAATGCAGTCTTCTCTACAACATTTGATTGAAAAGGATTTCTGCATTTAGTTAAAACTGGGTTTGACTCTTTCTGCTTTCATTTACCGACTAAGTCACATTGGGCAAGTCATTGAACCACATAGTGCTTTGGAGCAATTGGGAATTTGTGCTAGGCTCCTTAAAGGTCTCCAGGACTGCATGCTGAATACAAACCTGTTGTCATAGTTTGCCCACCATCCCCTATTGCGTAACTGGCCTATTTCAAGAAGTATTATGGCAATATCATCAGAGCACAATTTTTAATGCAACATAGGAAATTTGTTCTTCAGGGTCAGCAGATACTACATGTGCAAGCATGAGTTAAAATAACCATATAAACATTACATTTGTAGGTGTTTGCCAGAAACAACTGAAATTCTAAAGTGTTTGCCAGAAGCAACCTCTGCATTAGCAATAGTTTTCCTTAATGTGGAATTATTCAGATGATTTTTACATCTGCAGAGATTGTGCACACTGACTGTGCATATTTTATGTGTGATTATTATGTCATATGCCCTCATAAATCCTCTTCTGTTTAAATTGTGCTGCACCTGACTGCATCTCATGGTATGATGCTACAGATCTTTATACAATTTCATGTAGTTCATCCAAAGCTACCAATACAATACATGTAATTTATTTCTTCATATCAATAAGGGATGTACACTGTCAACAAAGTGACAGGAACTGCTGATGGGGGTTGTGGAGGCAGTCAGTACCCTATGCTCTTATCTGGTCATTTTTAAACAGTTTTTAATCTGTCTGCAGGAATAGTCTGTGTGTGTGTGTGTGTGTGTGTGTGTGTGTGTGTGTGTGTGTGTGTGTGTGTGTGTGTGTGTGTGTGTGTGTATGTATTACGTGGGAATAATTTGGCTACTGTATCTGTGTGCAATAAATGTGAAATATCTGACTTTCGCCATTATTATTGTTCATTTATTGACACAGACATAAGAGAAGGGTGCAGTCAACAGTGTAATCATAATTACTGGGTTTGGGTATGTCTGCAGATAAAAATGACTGACCTTGCTAAGTCCATAAAATTAAAGTCATTAGCCCATTTTTGCAAGAAGAATGAACATTTGTATAGAGTAAATTGAAATATTTTACTGTGGCCATTTTTCACAATCAAATTTGACGTGTACAGAGTTGATTTAGTGGTCAAATTGTTGAGTGCAAATAGTGGTGGTTTATAAAGACAGTGTTTCAGTGACCTTTTATGGTTGAAATGTTCTTGAATGTCATTCTTGGCTCATACATTTTGTTTCACTGCTTACTGGAAAAAATGTTCAGAATTTCAAATTTAAAATGTACTTTATTAAATATTGCTGTATTAATTAAGAAATATAATTTCAAATATGAGAAAGTGAGTCATGGCCTTAAAAATGTCAACAGGGAGAAACAGCCCCAGAGATCAAGATAAACTTAATCTGCCACTGACATTTTTCAATGAATGTGAGTTTCAATGCAGTTTTCAATAAATGTGAGATCCAGGGGAAGAGAAGTTTACTGTTGCTCATGCAAAGTATTCTTTCAATGTGCAACTGTTTTATTTTGCTTAGCAAAAGGCCATCAATGTTTCTACTATAAATTTGAAATAAAAGTTTTAAATTATATGCACACTGCTTTAATCATTGAAAAAGTAAAGCATGCACACTGACTGGTATGAAAAGTTTTTATGTTAACTGGGGAGAGATAGTTAAGTAATGAGACTCTGTAATGTCGGGGAGGAGTTTGGTCCATTAGCCTGCCTAGAGCCCCATTTGACTATAATCAAGCTCTTCATGGAAGGTGTTTCTAAAGTAAATATAAATAAATGTTGTTGTGTCTTTCGGCTTTTCCCGGTTAGGGGTCGCCACAGCAGAACTCTGGTCTGCTAATGATTGGCAGTAGATTTTTACATGCAGAGTTGCCGGCCCTGATGCACAACCTTCAACGAAGGGATGCCCATTCATGCATGTCTCCACACAGAAGACGCTCTAGCTGAGAATCGAACAGGACAACATCTTACTGTGAGGTGACAACGCTACCGCAGCATCACCACTGCAGTGAATATAAATAAATACATTAAATAAATAAATAATGGAAATGGTGCAAGTAACAATAATCATAGGAAACAATTAGCAACAGGGACACTAATCTTGTATCGTCCATATTTCTGGGAAAATATTTGTAAATACCAAATTTAGGCTGAGTATTGAAAAAAATGTGATTGTCTTAAGCACCCACTTACTTAAAAATGTATTTCTTTTATATTTACTATTTATAATATGCAAGTTTGCTTTAATTGGTGCTCTATATCTGGAATCCATTTAATTATTGGGTTCATATCAGAAAAAAATGGAATATCTTTTTTGTGAACATAAATCAGTGTTCCTGATTAGCAGCTTATGTTATATCTTTCAAACCTGAAAACTATCTCTTACGTCCTCTCAAATCATAAAACCTCCTAGATGGACTGATCCAAGAACTGGCAAAGCAAACATCTCAAGACTAGATAATGACTAAGCAACTAACAAAATTTGAACAAGTGGAATCCTACAAAATTGGACCAGTGACAGCAATTCAACCAAATGTTTACAATGCACAATGCAAATGTAAGTCACTCTTGAAAAACACCTACAGTAAGAAACTGGGAAGATTATCAATGTGCTACATTGCACAAGTACTCTATCGGCATTTCTCAACCTGATGGGCAATCTTGATACTGCTGAGAAGATACTCAACAACACACTTCTTCTATACTAGATCAATATGCCCTAGTCAAGACTGTCATAAATAAAAGGGACATTACTTTGGTGGATCAGCAACAAGACAAATAATGAAAATCTAAAAAGCTACCAGGAGAACATTCAAAGCCAAAGAAGATGATATTATAGTTCTACATTAAGTATAAAAAAGCTAGAATTAATTATTAAGTTTAGTTAGAATATGAAATAAAATATGCATAAACCTTTGGGAGAAATATTTCCAAACAGGCAAACACATTTCCTACTTGTAAATAATATTTCAATCCAAAAAAAAAAAATACTAAAAACCTGGAATATCAAATGAGAGGTACAACAGTCAATCAAAACAAAACTTTTTTTTTTTAACAGGACACCTTAAGTTCATACTTTTTAAAAAAAATGAAAATTGGATGGAGTGAAATATTATTTCTTTCCATTTTACTACTGCTAGCAATCTTTATGTGAGAAGAGTAAATAAAATTTCAACATACGTGTATATTCTTTTATATGAAAAATAGTATCCACCAACCCTTCTGATAAAAAAAGACATTTCACCAGATTCCAAAACTAACTTTTAAAAACAAAAAGCATGTTCACAACTAATTCATTTTTTTTATACTCTTGCCATTATACTGCTGTTGCCATTGAGGCTGATTATTTTTTTCTGTATTTAGTGCACTCAGGTTGGCATAATGGTTATGGTGTTAACCTTACAGATACAAAGTGCAGGTTTTGATTCTCACATGGGGTAATTGGCTAGGCTTAAAATGGTCCATGAGGGCAGTTAGCCTAGTACTAATCTATGAAAAATATTGAAAGTTATTTAGTGTTAACATCCCTGAAAGGGAATCCAGCAAATAGCTTACCAAAACTAAAGAAATTATCTTCTATTTGTCAAAAAGCATAAAAACTGTTCTCAAACAGGTCTAAATGATGTTTATTCAATGTACCAATGGGAATTACATAAAAAGGTACAACAACCAGTTGAGGTTTATCAGAGTTTTCAGTATGGAGCAGGCATTGGAAGAAATGGTGAATAATTCCAATGCACATCCTCAATAACAATAATAATACAGTACACAGTATAAGTTTCAATAGGAAAGGATGATTAGAGCAAGGAGAGAATAAAAAGAAGAGAGTGAAATATTAAAGGGATAAAACACAAAGTGTGTCCATTTTCAAGTATTCTTTACAAAATAACTCATGTTTAATTTCTAGACTTCCTAACACTTAACAAAAAATTAGTGTATCATAACATCTTTTAGCTAGCCATATTACCTAGACAGCCGGTTAAATTAATGAATTATACTGCAAACCAGTGTGACAATGGGCTTATCACTGCATCATTATTCGTTGATTTTTAAATGTATTGCATGTTGTTAATCATAGCATTTATTTACAGAGCCATCAAGCTATTGGCTTTAGTTTAACCCTTTCAATGAGGCTCACCAGCTACCTTCAGACTCATCAGGATCAATCAGTAGTCCAGCATAACTCAGTATTTAAGAATTTCATATCCAGCACTAAAGTCCCTCATGGTTCCAATCTGGGTACAACACTACCGTTTGCTGTCTTTACAAAATATATGGCCTTCCATACTCAACATGTAAAACTGCTTCAATTTACTGATGACTCTACTATTATAAATAATGTTACAAATACATGCATTTTTATCATGCAAGTATAAAACTCTGCAACCTTAATAGTTTTTGTATATGTTGTTGGTCTTTTGGGATTGCCAGAGAGATGAAAAAAGTAGACAAGAGTATAAGGAGATGAGGTGCATGGCAAAGAGAGAGGTGGCGAAGGCTAAGGATAAGGCGTATGAAGAGTTGTATGAAAGGTTGGACACTAAGGAGGAAGAAAAGGACCTGTACTGATTGGCTAGACAGAGGGACTGAGCTAGTAAAGATGTGCAGCAGGTAAGGGTGATAAAGGATAATGACGGAAACATACTCACAAGCGAGGAGAGTGTGTTGAGCAGATGGAAAGAGTATTTTGAGGGGCTGATGAATGAAGAGAATGAGAGGGAGAGAAGGTTGGATGATGTGCGGATAGTGAATCATGAAGTGCAGTGGATTAGCAAGGAGGAAGTAAGGATAGCTATGAAGAGGATGAAGAATGGAAAGGCTCTTGGTCCAGATGACATATCTGTGGAATCATGGAGGTGTTTAGGTGAAATGGCAGTGGAGTTTTTAACTAGATTGTTTAATGAAATCTTGGAAAGTGAGAGGATGCCTGAGGAATGGAGAAAAACTGTTTTGGTACCAATTTTTAAGAATAAGAGTGATGTGCAGAGCTGTAGTAACTACAGAGGGATTAAATTGATCAGTCATAGCATGAAGTTATGGGAAAGATTAGTGGAAGCTAGGTTAAGAAGGGAGGTGATGATTAGTGATCAGCAGTATGGTTTCATGTCAGGAAAGAGCACTACAGATGCAATGTTTGCTCTGAGAGTGTTGATGGAGAAGTACAGAGAAGGTCAGAAGGAGTTGCATTGTGTCTTTGTGGACATACAGAAAGCATATGACAGGGTGCCTAGAGAGGAGTTGTGGTATTGTATGAGGAAGTTGGGAGTGTCAGGGAAGTATGTAAGAGTGGTACAGGATATGTAAGAGGGTAGTGTGACAGCAGTGAGGTCTGCAGTGGGAGTGACAGATGCGTTTAAGGTGGAGGTGGGATTACATCAAACATGGAGGTGGGATTACATCAAGGATCAGCTCTGAGCCCTTTCTTATTTGCAATGGTGATGGACAGGTTGACAGACGAGATCAGACAGGAGGCCCCGTGGACTATGATGTTTGCAGATGACATTGTGATCTGTAGTAAGAGTAGGGAACAGGTGGACGAGACCCTGGAGAGGTGGAGATATGCTCTAGAGAGAAGAGGAATGAAGGTCAGCAGGACTAAGACACAATATATGTGTGTGAATGAGAGGGAGGATAGAGGAATGCTGAGGATGCAGGGAGTAGAGATGGCGAAGGTGGATGAGTTTAAATACTTGGGATCAACAGTTCAGAGTAATGGTGAGTGTGGAAGAGAGGTGAAGAAGAGAGTACAGGCAGGATGGAGTTGGTGGAGAAGGGTGTCATGAGTGATTTGTGACAGACGAGTACCAGTAAGAGTAAAAGGGAAGGTCTCCAAGAGGATAGTGAGACCAGCTATGTTATATGGGTTGGAGACAGTGGCATTGACAAAAAGGCAGGAGTCAGAGCTGGACGTGGCAGAGTTAAAGATGTTAAGATTTGCACTGGGTGTGACAAGGCTGGACAGGATTAGGAATAAGTATATTAGAGGGTCAGCCCATGTTGGAAGGTTTGGAGACAAAGCCAGAGAGGCAAGATTACATTGGTTTGGACATGTGCTGTGGAGGGATGCAGAGTATATTGGGAAAAAGATGCTAAGGATGAAGCTGACAGGTAACAGGAAAAGAGGAAGGCCTAAGATAAGGTTTATGGATGTGGTGAGAGAGGACATGCAGGTGGTTGGTGTGACAGAGCAAGATGCAGAAAACAGGAAGAAAAGGGAAACAGATGATCCACTGTGGCGACCCCTAATGGGAGCAGCCGAAAGAAGAAGGAGGTTTGCATTAGTAATGAGGCAGTATTGACCGATGGAGTTTAAAATAATGACTTTTATATATGACATAACTGTGGGCGACCATGGTGGTGCAGCGGTTAACATTGCCACCTCACAGCAAGAGGTTCTCTGGTTCAATCCTCAGCTGGGGGGCCTTCTGTGCAGAGTCTACATGTCCTTCCTGTGGTCGCGTGGGTTTCCTCTGGGTGCTCCGGTTTCCTACCACATCCCAAAGACATGCAGTAGGTGAATTGGACACTCTAAATTGGCCCTAGGTGTGAGTGTTTGCATGTGTGTGCCTTCTGTGGAAGGTTGGGCGCCGGGCTGGCAACTTGACACTGTAAAACCCACTGCCAATCATGAGCAGACAGATGATCCGCTGTGGTGACCCCTAACTGGGAAAAAGCCGAAAGAAGAAGATATATGATATAACTGTACTCTCCATGGCCAAAAACACAGCCTCTATGGGAATGGATAACATCCCAGGTTGTCTATTAAATGATCTAAAACAGGACCTAGCAAAACCACTTGGCACACTCTTCAAACACAGCCAAAGTACTGGCTTTGTCCCTACAGAGTGGAAAACAGCAACAGTAATTCCCTTGCAGAAAGGGGGTCCATCAACTGACCCTGGTAACTATAGATTCATAAGCCTAACCAGCCTTTTCTGCAAGGCCATGGAGGGAATTATCATGGACATTATCAACAAAGACATAGGTGACCTTCAAACATTTGCCCCCAATCCAATTTTGCTTCATTAAGGGAATATCATGCTTATTAATCCTGCTGAACTTCTTCGAGAATGTCACCAAAGCCCTGGATGAAGACAAAACAATACATACAGCCTATCTTGACTTAGCCAAGGCTTTTGCCACAATTCCTCACTCAGCCATCATTGAGAAACTCACCCATTAACCCATATGTCATTAGATCAGAAGCTAAATGACTCGCTGACAGAATGCATATAGTCAAATCTGGGGATTCCACCTCTACCAGCAGACCAGTTACCAGTGTGTACCACAAGGTTCTGAGCTAGGGACCCTACTATTTGGAATCTATTTCTCAGAAGTCCAGGTGAAAATAGATGGCCTGTGGCTTACCAAGTTCGCAGATGACTGTAAACTTGGTGCAATCATTGAGTCCCCCAGTGATGTTGACATAATACAAAAAGGGCTTACACAGACAAATAAGTGGTGCCAAAGCCACGGACTTAATCTAAATGCAAAAAAAAAAAAAATGCATTATCATCCCTTTTAGTAAACAGGAAGTCATTTCAAATTACAATATTAACAGTACCCCCCTTAGCTCAAACCCTGTGGTGAGAGATTTGGGAACACAGGTTGATAGCAACCTTAACTTCTGTTACCATGTGTCCACAGTGGTTAGGATGGCCTTCTGCACATCTCATAAGTATGGGCATTGCATCCAGAGCTAAGGATGTTATAACTCCTTTGTACTCATCCCGCATCAGACCTCTAACGGAGTACAATGCTGCCTTCAGTAGGTACCTCACCAGACACCTGTAGCAGCTGTTGAGACCTCATAGGTTTCTCACTAAGAAAATTCAGGGCCTTCAACACATGACCTACATGAATAGATTGAAGGCTCTGCCACTGCACTCTGCATCTTTTAGGCTGCTGAGATGCAACTTGTGCCTGTCCTACAGAGCAGTCTCGGAACCAGCCCAAATGCTGGACATCTTCAAGTCAAATGGGAAAAGAGTCACTCGCACTAGGGATCTTAACCTAGCCTGCAACATTAACAGGACATGCTGGAAAGGCAGATATGTCTGCCAGAGATTGGCAGTCCTCTGGAACAAACTCCAAATTCACATAAAACAGAGCTACTCAATGACCCTATTTAGGTGTAACTTAGACAAATGGATGGGGGTATCACCTATGTATGCCTCTCTTGGATAAGAGCAGTTGGTGCTGATCATAATATAGACTGTACAACTTGGTCAATAAGGTAACAAAGATATAACAACATAGCTAGGCTTATAAAGGCACCAGGGCCAATAGCCTAGTAACCTCCTATGAAGCTGTGAGCCTGTGAACATATATGAATGCATGGCTGAAATTGGGGAGGATAATTCCAATAGGTGGAGGTGGAAAATATGTTTTACAGGCTTGCAAACAATACAGCTACCTAGTTTTCATTTTTGTTTTTTGATTTATTTTTTATTTTATTTTATTTTATACACCAGTTTAATGAAAGCATGGAAACCCAAAATCACATCCATATACACATTTTCAAACAAACTCATTTGCAGTTTGTAAACATATATGACAGTAAAGTACTGTAAAACCCTGTGAGTAATATTATATGTACATGCATACATAAAAATATTTCAAGCTCAGTCATTAATGCCCTTCTAGCTTGCCAATATACCAAAACACTTGTTCCCATAATACATGTCCAGGCTGTTCTTAAAAATGTCTAAACTAGTACTTGCTTTAATATAAGTTGGCAGTCTGCTCTATGCATCAGCTGCACTCGGAGACAACCAATTATTACATAGGTCGTCTGATGATTCTGTACTACGTTTTGATTCCCCCAAACATTCCGAGAGGAAGTTGTCTCTAAATGTCCTTAATACCTGAATAACATCTCCTCTTAGACATCTATAAGAGACAGTGTACAAGTTCAGATATTTTTGCCTTTCATAATAACATACATTTTCACATCCATGGATGCCCTTGGTATATTTCTGCTGTACTCTTTCCAGTTTCATGCTTGTTTTCTTATAGGTTTCCATATTGTTACTCCGTACTCAAGTTTGGGTCTAATGTAACTAACAAACAATGACTTCATCACTTCTGATTTCCTAGGCTTTATAAATATTTTTATACAACCTATAGTTCTGTAACTATCATTAACCACTTGGTTGATATGATTAGAAAAACTCAAAGCTGGGTCTGCCCGTATACCCAGGTCTTTAAATGAGGCTACAATCTCAATCACTGTGTGCTGCATTAAATACTCACCTTTCAATGTATGCCTCCCAAATCTCATGTGCTTATTTTTTGATGTATTTATCAACATATTATGACTAAATGGAGGGTTTGTCCAAGAAAACATTCCATAAATCAGTCTATTCGGTCATGTCAGTTCTGTTGTTTATTTCAATTTGTACTGACTTACATAAAATAAAACTGTCAAACTTTTGATAGCATTTTTATGTTACAAACATGCATTAGTATAATGTGGCTGTTGATGTTTTTATCCAAGCCAGTTCAGTGGTATCTAAACTTCTTGCTATATATAGGCCAAACAACCAGTACTTTACATCCATGATGGAGAGTGCTTGTTTACAAAGGGCCCACGTAATGCAGTCATCAGTGGCTTTTCATCCCTCTTATGCTTTGGGACAATTTCATATATGATAGGAATAAGTGTCTGTGTTGTTACAGCACCAGCATGTATTGCTGCAGATTATACCTTTTTTTATGAAAGGTACATTGGTATTTTATGTCACAGGTAAAGAATCTCAGTAAAAGTAAATCTACGTAGTTGTGGTCAATCTAAGTAGTTGTGGTCAAGTATTGTAGTGAGTAAGCCTGATGGGCAATAACCATTCCCTGTCAGTTATTCCCTCAAGTCATATTCTATTCCATTTTAGATTTAGGTCTTGCAACCAATGTATCCCATGTGTTCAGATGTAGTTTTGATAGACCATTCTCAGTTTAAATAGAAATACATCAGATTGATTATTAGTATTACGTCCCTAATAAGCAGTCGGTCTCTTCCTTGGTCATAGGACCTAGGGATGCAAGGCTGGATGACAGTTGATAGAGGTAAGGGAAAGATGTCAATAATTGAAGTGATCCCAGTTAGAGAATTTATTGGTCTCACTATTTATCAAGTTGTGGATGTAGTAACCTTTCTTAATCCTTGCATTGTGCCAGAAACTCTGACCACTGGCCTTAATGGTTGAATGTTTCCAGGCAAATGAGCTAGGAAGTATTACCATATTTTGTTCATAGGTGAATATTAGGCTAAGTGCTCTAATGGGCCATTTTAAGCCTAGCCACTAAATGAATGTCAGAATCAAACCCAGTACCTTTTGTTTATGAGGCAAAGACTTAATGCATTATTCCAAACTGCCCACCAAGCTTGTATCAGGCTTTCAATCTACCCTTTTTCAACCTGTCATTTTATACCCCTAGGATCCCACATTTTCTAGGATGGTGTAAATATCCTAAATCTTATTTGTAGCCTATGCAACTGGACCTCTATCTATAATAATATAAGTTTAGTCTAAGCTTAAGGCCTATTATAGTGTGTCCTTCTCTAACTGCCTTACCATACCTGAACAGATCAAAGAATCTGAACCTGCCACTGGTTTTGTGTACAAGCATAATTTCCTATTACTTCTGGGTCATTTACCATCCCACAAAAACTCAGAGGTGAACGTTATAATTTTTTTAATGACTGGGGAGAAGATAGTGTGGGGGAGGTGTCTACAGACAAATAGAAATGTTGGTAATATAAACATTTTGATTGAAGTCTGCTAAGATAATGCAGTCATAGAGTTTCCCACCATTTCATCATAGGTTATATTTGCTGTAAAAAGGGAATCATGTTAATATCTATCACTTTCCTCTGATCAGTATGCATTTTAATTCCTAAGTATGAGGTTTCAGCTACAGACTGCACTGAAAGCTTCACTGTGCTGTGACAGTTCTTATCAGGTAGGGTAGTAAATTGAATGAGAGCTACTCATTTATAAGAACACTCATCCATCTACCAACTTGACTGATAAATTTTTTGAAACTTCAACAATGCGCCTTTATTCCGCCCACAGGGAAGGCATCAGAGAGAGCGAAAGAGTATCCTAGATCTACTATATAAATTTATTTTATCTGGACCAATCCTTAACACTCTTGTTTTACATTTATAGTAGTTTTGGATGAAGAACATAGAAGTCAGGTTTGTAATGAAATTCTACAATGCTTAAGAACTCTGGTATTGTTAATTTAGTAATGGTTTCAAAGTCAAAGGGGAATTGGGAGTTTGCAAATTAGCAAGTCTGGGATAATTAGCTGAGTATAAGTGGGTAAAGGAGACTGGAAATGTCTTTTAGGTTAGTTTGAAAATATTTGCTTAGGTTGCCTTGAGTTGCCACATTAGGGAATAATATGATTATACTTATATTTTTATTTCACTCTAGATTTGTTTAGATTAACATAAATATATTCATTGGATGTTTGGGATAAAACTTTCATTGGATTTGTCAGTATTGCTACATTCAAGTTTCTTTAAATACTAATAATGTGATTTTTTATATAGCAGGGGTTGGTATAATGCATAAGGTGTTTACCTCACAGACAGAAGGTAGAGGGTTTGATGCCCATCTTTCAAATGGAAAATAGCTAGGAGTAAAATGGTCCAAACTGTCAACTATCCAGGTACTTACATATGAACATATTGTCTTTGTTTCTTTAAACTTTGTAGCATGCCTTATCATAAGATTTTGGTTGCTTTTTACGTTTTGGGGGCAAGCCACCAGATTCTTGGAGGTTATATGCTTTCCTTTGTTAGAGGGAATAGCTTATCTTGTATGAGGTTAAGAATATTGTTGAAATTATAATGACTGGTGATTTTGGAGGTACAGCTATATACCTGGAACTGTTATTTGTCATAACTTATTCAGTAAAAGGGTTTTAACTGTTTCATGTATACTGTGGATGAGACTGGATTTGGAAGGAACTTATGCTACATTATTATATGATCACTTAAAGTGTTTGGTGTACTTTGACCATTTATAATCTTTGTGCAATATTTGTAATTAATAAGTAAACAATATACTTTACGTCCAAGAATAAAACAATTTCTTATTTTAAAAGCCAGACTATACAGATCTAAACTTCTCTAAAATGAATGCATCTTAAGACATTATCTATTTGTATACAGTCAAAAACTAAGCTGATTGCAATGCTGACTCTTTTCCTTGAGCTCAAAAGTCATCTGTTGCCTGTATCTCCCTGTTTAAAGGTAGCTGTTAGGCATGCAGTTCAGATGACCACTGAAAGGCCTGGGGTAATTTTATGAATGTCCTAGAACACTGTCTGGATAAGTGACCTTCTCGGGGTCATGTAGTAAGCAAATACAGTCTCAGGGAATCAAACGTGAGACACTGGGAAGCAATTTGTTAACAGTGCATAGCCTTATCTCCCCCTCACTAACTGACCTATTGTTCCCTGTTGTGTCATGTCATATTATATTTTGTTATATACACTATGTTATTTTAATCACAGCAGTTTACTCTTTACCTCCTAAAAGAGATTCTCTGTGTATCTGCACATGGGCCTCAGCCTTCCTCAAAGCTGCAGCTTAACTAGATAAGAAAAAAATATTTTTTTCTCAGAAACTACTCATAATTTAGATGGATAATGAAATTGTGCATTATTCTTGTGCGTTAAGTTGTACTGGTATTGCCCCAAATGCTATCCTGCTACTTCATGTGGCAAAGATCAAATCTGGGAATACTTATATTTTTTTTCCTGCAGCAACATAAATCAAAACAAAACCCTGCACGTCTATTTTAAGACAAAGATCCTCATCCCCACAGCAACTACTGTAAGCCATCTTGTAGATCTCTCTGATACTCTAAAAAAAATTACATTCAGTATTTTCTGGACTAGCACCTCTCATGATGATATATTCTAATATAATTAACCTATTATCCACTCAGCTAACCCAAGTCATAGGACTTCTTTTATAAGAATTAATAGAATGAGATAACTTTCAACAGAAGACTCCAAGCTAGGAGATGTTTGCCATTACTGATGCATGTAGTATGGACTTGGAGTCCTCATTATCAATTTTGCCAATTTTGTATCTATCTAGAAAAATGGATTATGGATTATACAGTATGCAATACAAAGCTGTATTGCTTAAAGATATGCATACAGCAAAAGGTAGACTATTAGTTACAATTTAAACTTTTATATACTTTTTCACGATATTTAGTTTTAATTTGTGTTTATATCATTTTTCATATCACCTGTTTATACATTTATTAGTTCTCAGAAAGATGATCATTAATAATAATAATACTAATAGTAATATTAACCAAACATTAATGATTGTTGCTCTGTCCATTTCTCTAGTTCAGTATCTTGTTATACTTGAACTTGAACGATATTTAAATAATCTCCATCTATGTATCCCAGAATTGCAGCCACTTGGTCATGTGATGCCTTGCTGGCACTCTTAACTGGCTACATTCTCATGCCATTATCTGTCATTTTCTTTGCTTGCAAGACGGTTGGCCACCATTACTGCTCCTTCACTTAGCTTTACCTCCAATAGTAGACTCTAAGAATAAAGTACAGTTGTGCAAGTTGAACATACCATAACAGTAGATGTTCGAATGATCACTGCTGCAGTAGCCTTAGCTATTAAATTATATCTGACAAGGACATAGTAGGTAGCCAGCTTCCAAAGCTTTAGGACACCTACCATGCATCAAAACTGGCTAACAGCTTGATCTGAGCTGACTAAGAGACACGTTTGGGTATGAAGCTCTTTAGACCTTTCCTATCAGCAGAGAGAGGGAGGCTGAGCCCTGAAGGGACAAGGCTAGGAATAACAAAATAAATAAATAAATAACATGCCAAAAAAACATGGGGGGTTGAGGGAGGGAGTGGTTACTGCAGCAATGATCATTCAAACATCTACTGTCAATGTATATAACCTTAGTATGTTCTTCATGTTGATCACTGCTACAGTAGGCTTAGCTATATGGGTAGATTATCGTAGCTAACTATATTTGGGAGGTGGAAGGAGAAGGCACCAGAAACCCATGGAGAATGACCCTATCCAAGCATGATCTAGATCTAGAGAAGAAATTCAGCTTATAGGACTTTGTAAATGTATGTACAGAAGACCAAGTAGCAGCTTATAGAATACTTCTAGAATCCAACCCTTTCAAAAAAGTCATAGAAGAGCCAAGGTCCTTGTAGAGTGAGCCGTTACCCTGCCTAGAATAGATTGGTCATGGTGGCATAACAGTCTTAGGCAATCATTTGGAAATAGTCTGTTTTTATACTGGTTGTCATTTCTTCTTACCTTCACAAGAAATGAACAATTGATCTAATGATTTGAAAGATTTAATTCTGCCAAGATATTAACTGTGTTGTCTATAGATATCCAAGGTATAGAGTATCCTTCCTCCTTCATTTTTAGTTTCAGGAAAGAAAATCGAAAGATGGATAGTTTGACTTAAAGTAAACTCAGATACCGCTTTAGCCACAGAAGAAGGATTAGTTCTCAAATAAACCCTGCTATTGTGGAAAATGATATTTGTTTGACTCACTATAAGAGCGTACAGCTCAGATACCCTTCTTGCTGAGGTTATAGCAATCAATAAAAATGTTTTCTGTGTTAAGAACTTCAAGTCATCCAGATTAGCTAGTTCAAATGGAGTAAGTGTTAATTTCTCTAACATAAAATTAAGATCCCAAGGAGAGGCCACAGGTTTACTTGGAGGCCTCTTATGGAAATCCCCTTCCAAGAATATTTTGACATGTGACTGCCTTGAAAGAGAAGGATCCATGGGCAGACATGTTGAAATGGCCAATAAATGAACTTTGATAGTGGAATAAAAAAGGCCATAGGATAGTAACTCACACAAATATTGTAAAACTAGGGAACAATAAGCCATGAATGGGTGCTGATTACTACCAACTAGAAAACCTTTTCCATTTGCTAATATATGATTTTCTAGTAGCAGGCTTTCTTGCCTCCATTAGTACCTGCTGTAAATCCTCAGAAAATAGGTTTCTAGAAGGAATTAAGACTCTATCATTCAGGCAGTCAGTTGAAGATGATTGATGTCATGGTATATCAAGCACCCCTGTTCATGTGTGAGTATCTCCATTCTGTGAGGAAATTTATGGTAATTGCTCCTGGCCATTTCCAAATTAAGGGAGAATCAAGTTTGTCTGGGCCAGAAGGGAGTCACCACAATGATCTTGGGGGTTTCCTTCTGAATCTTCAGAAATAAGCTGGATGTTAGTGGAAAGGGAGGAAAGGCATACAGGCACTTTCCTGTCCAAAGAAAAGAAAAGGCATCTGCCTTCCAGGCGTTACTACATGGAGTCCTGGAATAGAATGCTGCCAGTTCCAGGACTCCATGATTTGATGGAATGCAGTATGCCTATAGATTGAGATTGTTAAACTATTTCCCAATCTAACATGGCTAGTTTGCAAATGGGGTATGACCTGGGTCCCCTTGCTTGTTGAAGTGCCACACCACTGTGGCATTGTCTGTAACCACTTGAAGAGGTCCCAGTGACCAAAGATGATTCAGAGATTTGAGTGCCTTAATCAGGGCAACTATCTCCTTGATATTTATGTGCTTTGGTCTGTCCTTGGTGTCTCACACCCCCTGCACTTTTATCTCTCCTGAAACTGCTCTCCAAGCAAAGTCCAAAGCATCTGTGGTGCCTGTCTTCTTTTGAGCAGGTAGGCAGAAGTGGAGACCTTGACTTAATTATATCTGTTGTCTCTACCAAGTGATTTCTCTTCTGACAACCTCCAGTACTGGGATCTGAAAGATAAAGGGTGTTGATGCTGGGACCAAAGACATTTTAGATAACACTATATTTTTCTGATGTGGAGTCTTGACAGGGGTATCATGAGACTCACAAATGTCATGAAACCCAAACTCCTGAGGTATTCCCTCACAATGACTGAAGTTCGAATGGAAAACCTTAGAAATAGATCTAAATAAAGATCTATTTTTTTCTGTGGAAGAATATCTCTTTGAACTGTGGAGTCTAGTTGACATCCCAGGAACACAAACCTGTGTGAGGGAGTCAAGAAATACTTTTGAGTGTTCTCTTGGAATCCCAGCATGTGCAATAGATCTCTCACCTAATAGAGAGATTTCTGAAATTTTGAAAAAGACTCTGCAAAGATAAGCAAGTCATCTAAATATGGAAAAATGTGGATAACATGTAACCTGCAATGAGCAGGTAACATGGAGCTACACAAATTGTGAACACTCTTGGTGCGGTGGATAGTTGAAAGGGTAAGGCAGAAAACTGATAATATGATCCAGAAACAAAAAACCTTAAGAAATCTCTGAAGTCCGGATATATAGAAATGTGATGATAAGCGTCTTGTAAGTCTAGTGTTACCAGGGAACTTGTAAAAAGAAGAAGAGATAGGTTGTGAAGTGACTTAATTCTGAATTTGGGCACAATCATAAACAGGTTTAGGAAAGAAAGAGGAATTCTTCTGTCACTCCTTGTCCGCATGTGATAAAGAACCCTGATGAATGATTTTCAGAACCCATTTTTCTGAAAGCAATCTGTTGCAAAGATAAAAATGAAGATTCAGACTTTCTGGAAGAGAAAGAGGGCCAGGGTGGGAGGGGATCACAAGATCAGTTGAATAGTAATTCTGACTTGTTGGAGTGTCCTTGGAAGGTTTAAGGACTCTTTTTGTGAACCTCCTTGCCAGTTCATCTTAAACGTCTGTTCTCTGTAGTCTATTGAAACTGTTTATTATGTTTTTTTTTTCTTAAATTGCTTATAATGGATAAAGAGAAAGAAAACCCTGGACAATTTGGAAAAGGACGACTGAAAAATCTTAGGGATTCCCTGGATCAGTTTGCCCGTTCATCACACTTTTTGATTACCACTGAAACAGAGAGGCCAAACACTAAATCTCTATCCAAGGGAAAATTTAAAATCTCATTTTTAACATAATCTGGAAAGTTCTGAGAATGCAGCTAAGGAAACCTCTTTAAAACCATACCAGTGGTCACAGCCCTAGAAGAAGTATCAACTGAGTCATTTACACACTGCAAACAATGAGTAGTAAAATGTGCAATAGAAGCAACTAAGTTATTCAAAGCAGATTTTTATTCACAAGAAGAAAGTGTGGATAAAACATACCTCATTCTTTTACAATTTGTCAGAATAATCTTTATAACCACCTTTGTGTGCTTTCCGTGCAGTAGAATACCAGTAACCATCAAAAAAACTCCAACTGTCCAGGTCAAGAGTGGGCTCCATCCATTTATTAGTAAAACTTAAAGGTTAAAGGTTAAGTGCTTTCATCTACTCAAGGAATTCATCATCCTTGATGATTATCAGGATAAACGTTAATGTATGAGCTTGACAATGTAAATGTCTGAAATTCAAGGTTGCAGAAGTATCCACGTTTCCCATCCCTATTAATAATTTTCTCATCCTTATTAGAAAGAATAGAATTGGTATTAACTAAGTCCTTCGCAGCAGTGTAGTCAACTAATGCTATAGCTGCTGCATCAAGTTTGGAAATAGTGTATAAAACATTTAAAAGATTAAGGAACTTTATACATCCTATCTGCTTTTTTAGTGACAGCTGCTGACTGTCAGGAAAATTGCAGACAGCAAGACACACATCCTCTAAAGCAGACAAAACAGAAGGAATGGGTGTAGGTTCTGGAAAATCCTTCTATAACAACTCATAGTATTTCCTGTGGGACTGCAAAATGTCAGTGTTCTCCCACTGAAAACACTGGGACATGCTAGCAATAGACTCCGAGATAAGAGAAACCCTCATAGGGAGAATCAGAGAGTGAGCTCTCCTCTGAGACTGAGTCAGAAATCCGAGGACAAAACCCTGAATCCTTCCCCTGTGTATTCCTATTCAGATTCAGAATCTTGATTCTCTTCAAGAAAGGAGGCACCCCTTTTTCTTTTTCCAGAAACTACTCTACAAAAAGGATCAATACCCTGAATCAAACCCTGAACCAGTCCCCGTTAACTACTCCTGTTCAAAGAAATTTGAGGAGAAGCAGATACATTCTTGGCTTTCTGTTTCTTTTTGACAGGAAACATGGGGGCCAGGTTTGTTACTAATGGCAGCTGCTACTTCCAGAGGAATGGACACAGTATTCTGCCACAGTATGGAAACCTTCCTTATTCCCTGTCCTGGGACTGAGAAGATTGGTTATCTCTTACCCACTGAGGAGACCCCAACAACCATAAAGGACATGGCTAGCCCCACGTCCATAGTGGCTGTAAGTGCTACACCAGAGGGATCTGGAATAAAAGATGAGCTATCTGAGGTACAACCTATGGCTGAGGTGAATTGCTAGGCTGATGTGGTGGCAAAGGCTGTTTGCTTAACTTTATTTTTTTTGTGTGTCTGGAAGAATGACTGACCATGGTAATGACAACCTGTTTCATGGTCAATCCAAAAAATGGTACCCCAAACCTGGGTATAACAAGGAACAATGCCAGTAAAATGACCAGTCTACAAGAGTTACCTTTTTGGCAGAAAAAAATGCATTAAAAAGCACATTCAAACACTATGGCAGCCCCACAAACTTAAAATAAATATAATTTCTCCACAGACACTAGTGTATTAGTTAGATAACACTACTTTTAAACAGACAGAAACAACAAGGGATCTGTTTAAAAGTACACTACACTCTGGAGACAGTCTGTTACAATACAACACTTCTGGCTTTAAAATAATTTATTTTATTTATTTATTTATTTGCAGTTGGTTTACCAGGATAGTCCATTGGGCCAAAAGAACCCGTTTTCAATGGAGTCCTGGGGAGAAAAGCTCCAAAAAATAGACATACAGACTAGGTACATACAATAGAGAAAAGCTCTATAAGCAAACAAACTTACTAGGTACATACAATAGATTACTAAAGATACTTATACAATTTTAAAAAAGAATACAGTCATTGAATTCGCGTTTGAGGTACTTTCCACTAAGCAATCTTATAGAAGTAAGTAGAATAAATGTGGGGAGTGTTAGGGCTAAAGAGGTAGTAATTTGTAGAAAGTAATTGTTTATGTAGGCATAGTTGAGTAATATAGGAATGATTGGGAGATGAAGAGTACCTTGTTTTAAGATGGGTGGGAACAAGAGCATTCCCATAGGGATTTAAGATGTGTGTGAAGAGATTTTTTGAACATATAATGATTACCACTGGTGCGAATAGATGGTGGGAGTGAGTTCCAAAGTCGTGCTAGGTTAAAGGATAGAAGGTTTTTACCTGGGGGACGAGTTGGTTTATGAACTTCTAATAAGTTTTGATTGTTTGACCTTAGGACTCTGTCGGGTAGGTGCAGTGTAAAAGCAGAAGACAGGGAGGGACAAAGAGATGGGTTATTGATGAGCTTATGGGCTAGGGTTAGCTGAGTGAAGTTGAGCTGATGTGGAAGTTCAAGCCAATTAAGTTTTTGGAGAGAGGAACAGTGGTGGGTGGAGGACCTGTGACCGTTAGCAAACTTGGCGATTTTGTTATAGCAAGAAGAAAGTTGTTTCTTTAGAGAGGACTGGAGATTAGTTAGGAGAGGTGATCCATAGAGAAGGGAGGGGATAAGGAAGGAAGAAGAGAGGGAAATTTTGGTGGTCTTTGTGAGGTATTGATTTTGACGATATAGCATGCCAAGTTTTTGGTGGGTTTTTTTATATTTAGTTGTAGATGGGAGTTGAAATTAAGCTGGTTATCAATTTGGACACCTAGCAACTTGCTTTCAGACACCAGTTCTAGGATTGAGTTGTTTTGGCTAGTAATGAAGAATGTGTTTGTATTGAAGGGAGTATTTCTGGAGGGGGTAAATACCATGAGTTTAGTTTTGGAGGCGTTAAGAGCTAGATGGTTTGTTTTCATCCAGTGCTCAGTGATTGAGAAAGCTTCTTGTGTGAGGTTTTGAAGCTTAGAGGAAGATGTGGCAGAACAGATAATGGTAGAATCGTCAGCGTATTGGATGATGTTAGAGAATGGGATAGATTTGTGAAAATCATTTATAAATATGTTGAAGAGAAGAGGACCAAGTATAGAGCCTTGGGGAACTCCGGTGGGGTGCTGAAAAAAGAAGAAGTGGCCTTTTTCCATTTTACAGCTTGGTATCTGTTAGATAAGTAACTGGAGAACCAGTTCACTGAGGAGGGAGAAAGGTTAAGTTTTGAAAGTTTTGTTAAGAGCAGACTGTGTGAGATAGTATCAAAAGCCTTAGAGAGGTCGAGTAGTAGTGTGGAGACAATTTGGCCAGAGTCGCGTGCTTTGTTTACGGTTTCGAGATAGGAGAGGAGGGCTGTCATGGTGCTATGATTTGGCCTAAAGCCGTGTTGTGTAGGTGTGAGAAGGTTGTTCTCTAGAAGATGTGGTAGTAGTTGAAGTTGAATACATTTTTCTAGAAGCTTGGAGATGGGGGACAGGATAGCGATGGGATGGAAATTGTTGACATTGTGGTTGCTACCGCCTTTATGTAGAGGGATGATAAAGGCTTGTTTCTAGAGTTGGGGCACAGTACATTCCAGGATTGAGCGGTTGATGAGAATGCTTATGGGATAGGCAATAGCTTCAGCAGCTATGCTTAGGAAGTATGAGGGGATGTTATCTGGTGCATTAGTGCCAGGCTTCAATTTTTGAAGGAGTTTCTTTATTGTAGATGTAGGTATAGGTTTTAAAGAGAATAGAGCAGAGTGGAGAGGGAGAGTATTTGATGCTGGTAAGGAAGATGAGGAAGTTGGGGAAGGAGAAGAGTTGGGGGATATAGAGTGAGTAGATGGAAAAGTGGAAGGAGAACAAGTGCAGGGTGGATTTTTGGCAGGAGAGGGTGGGGGGGGTATTGGATTGTAAGGTAGAAGTAGTAAAAGAGGAAGTTAATTTACTAATGGATTCAATGAAGAAGGAGTAAAATTGAGTGGCTAAATCTAAATCTGGAGCATTTGGGTCAGGGGTAGGGGTGTGTGGTTTGCTGGGGTTTAGGAGGGTGGAGATTCCTTTCCAGAATTTCTGTGGAGTTAAATAACTTTCCCGAAGAGGAAGAAAGTAATAAAACATTAGTAAAAAATAAGAAAATTGAAGTTTTTTTTCCTAAGGGAACTTATCTGCTCAGCTAACGAAAGCACAATCCAACCAGCGATCCTCAAAAGGCTCAGAGGAGCTTACTCTTTGGTGGCAGTAAATCTCTGATGGGCTTCACATCCAAACTTGTATTTTATTCAGTTCAGTTCAAAGCTAACAGTTTCAGCATGTGAAAGGGCTCTGAAGCTTTGGAAGCTGGCTGTTATATCCTTAGTACGATATAACCCATATTGCTAAGGCTACCATAACAGTGATCACTTTGAAGAACATAATTTTTAATGAAAGAATCAAATGTCTAATTCAGTGGATAGAGGAGAAACAATTCTATATTTAAGCTTGTTTAAAAAAATAGAAATTATACCTGGACTTCATTTCATACAGTTGAACTGCAGAATGAAAAAAGAAAGAGAGAGAGAACACCATTATATTGGGCGACTTCAACTACCCAAACATAGACTGGGAGCATTACTCTAGCTCCAACACCCTAGCCCAAAGGTTCCTAGAATTTATAAACTCAAATGCTATGGAACAACTTGTTACCACTCCCACAAGAGGGGAAAACATACTGGACCTGATCATCACCAACATGGGGACTCTATGCTCCAGACCAGAAGTGTATCCCTCACTGGTAAGATCAAACCATAAACTAATCTCACTGGATATTCACATCCCGACCCCACCCCCTGCCCAGAAAACCACAGTGAAAAACTTCTCTAAAGCAAATTTCACACTCCTCAAAACCGAGGTGGAATCCTTCAAAGCCCCCGGGCCTGTGGAAAATACGGCCCAGACCGCAGAATCCTTTATAAACGCATTCTATGAACACCTTCAGGAATGCATAGATCATGCGATCCCAAATAAAACCAAGACCCAATCCTCCAAATGCAGACGTCCTGTCTGGTGGACCCCAGCCATAAACAAACTATACAATAGAAGGAAGAAGCTACTAAATGATAGAGCAAAATCCCAAAAAGGGAAGGCATCACTGATCAGTATTAGCAAAAAACTATGGGCACTCATAAAATTGTCTAAGGCCAGCTTTGAGAGAAAAATTGCACAGGACACTAAGGATAATCACAAGGCTTTCTTTAGTTATGTTAGGAACCTGGGTGGTAATTCCCAGATATGCTCAGAATTAGTCCAAAATGACAAAAAATACACTGAACCCACAGACATTGCCAACATCCTAGCTGACAGGTTCAGCGCAAACCCCCCCCTCCCCACCAAAAGGGCAAATATCTATCCCAGCAGAGTGCTGCCCCCCTGACATCTCAGATGCTCAGGTAAGAGCCGCCCTCTCCAAAGCAAAAAACACAGCATCAATGGGACCAGATGGTGTCCCAGGCTGCTTCCTACATGAACTCCAAGAAGAGCTAAACCCAAACATAAAACTACTGTTCAATCTCAGCCTTACTACAGGATATGTGCCCAAAGAGTAGCATACAGCAACAGTGGTCCCTCTCCATAAAGGTGGTGCCTCAGCAGATCCTGGAAACTATCGCCCCATAAGCCTGACTAGCTTGGTCCGCAAAGCTATGGAAAGGATCATCATGGACCTCATAAATAAAGATATTGGGGACCTACAGACACTGGATCCTACCCAGTTTGGCTTTGTTAAGGGCAGATCCTGCCTCTTAAACCTGGTTGATTTCTTTGAAACAGTCACCAAGGCCATTGACGAGGGGAAGGTGGTCCACACAGCCTACCTGGACCTCGCAAAAGCCTTCGATACAATACCCCACTCTGGCATTATAGATAAGCTCACCAGCTTAAATATAAACCCCTATGTCACTAGATGGATTGCAAACTGGCTCAAGGACAGAACCCACATGGTTAGAATTGCTGGAGCCATGTCAGACTCAAACCAGTTACAAGTGGTGTCCCACAAGGCTCAGTCCTGGGACCTCTCTTGTTCGGTATATATTTCTCGGAGGTACAGACAAACACAAAGGACTGTGGCTGACCAAGTTCGCAGATGACTGCAAACTGGGTGCCATAATCGACTCTCCAGCCGACACAAGCATCCTCCAAAAGGGCCTCATAGAAACAGACAACTGGTGCCAGAGCCATGGCCTCAAGCTAAATGCCAAAAGTGTATAGTCATCCCCCTTTCGCCAAAAACAAAGTGCCCACAAATTACCACATGGGTGGTAATCCATTAAGTACAGAAGAAGTAATTAGGGACCTGGGGACCCAAGTTGATAGCAATCTCTCATTTGACAACCACGTGGCCAAAGTGGTTAGAAAAACATTTTATATAGCCCACCTAATCATGAAGGGATTCACATCTAGATCAGGGAGGTCATTGTGCCACTTTACTCAGCCGTCAACAGGCCCATAATTGAGTACATTGCCCCTTTGGGAAGTACCTTACCAGACACCTGCAGCAACTGGAAAGACCCCAAAAGTACCTCACCAAGAGGATCAAAGGGCTCAAACAGATGCCATATGCTGCCCAGTTAAAGAAACTCCAGCTCTACTCAGTGGCATACCGCCTGTTCAGAGGCGATCTGTGCCTGACGTATAAAGCCATGTCCAACCCGGAATTAATGGACATGCTGCACCTCAGAAAATCCAAATCCCATCAAGCTACGTGCTCGAGAGACTTGAACCTCAGCACTGAAATAAGTAGGACATGCTGGAGGGACAGATTCATAACCCAGAGGCTCCCTTCACTCTGGAATAAAATCCCAGTCCAGGTTAGGCAGAGTCCCTCATTGACTCTCTTCAAGAGGAATCTTGATGAGTGGATGGGAGATCATAGGTTTACCCTGGGTATCACTTCTGTGTCACTGTTAGACAGAGGCACAGTATACTAACCTCGAAAAAGGGCATAGCAAAATAAATTTAAAATGGGTGGCGAAAGCCAAACACATTCTGGCTAGGCTTATAAATGCCCTAGGGCAGATAGCCTAGTATGATCCTATGAACCTATGAGAGAGACTTTAAGTGTTTTAATCACCTAATTCAAGTCATTATAACTGCTGACATAGAGCTTTCCTTTAAAACTTCATAATGATTACATAAAAATCATATATTTGCTTTCTCTATTACATTCTAGTATTTACTGCATAAAATCATAGCTTGTTAAATTTCTTCAAACAGACTGTTCTGTAAATGCGTGCAATATCTTCCCATTATTTTTCAAAATTTTCATTCCATGAATACATGTGGAGTTGTCTGTTCCACATTCCTCAACATCTTTACATAATCTCTCATCCAAACATTTATGTTTCATATTTCCTTTTATTGTAAAATATAACTTCATCATAAAATATGCAATATCTTATATTCCTGAAGTCATCTTGATACATTATTTTGTCCAGTCATGTAAATTTTCCCTAGCATCTCAGTAAAATAAGTATTTCATTGTTCTATCATTTCAATATACATATATAGTCACATTGCATTTGATCAAATACTTGTTTGGTTGACAAAGTGTGGTATATTGTAATATTTGCAAATGGCAGTTTGTGTAAACAGATGATTACAAGACTGCTGGTTTGGGCAACAAAGGTAAGAGGGTTTGTGGTAGATATGGAAGATTGTTCTTGACTCTGCATGTGTTAGGGTCACAGTAGGAGTTAGCTAAGGGGATAGTAGGGAGAGCTCTGATGTAGTTCAAATAAATTGAATGAAAATGCCGAGCAGATTACAAATTATGTTTCATTTATTACTTAGAAGTATTTTACAATTTTACATAAATAAGCTGGGTTATCAGTTTTACATCAGTAAGCTTGGATAACAGTGTCAGATTGGCCACTCAGGTCCTGCAATTCCAGTTTGCTATTTTTGGTTCTAAAGTTTGTGCATTTCTGTTCACATGTTTTTGTTGCTATACCAGGGTGTGGCTCATTCACAAGTCACAACTTTAGTCTTCTGTATTAACTGCCAATAAAAACAATGCCAGCTCTATTTATAATTTAATCTTAAACTCTTACAGCTAACCCAACATTCTAACCACAAGACTATGACAACTGTTAAGTAAAACTGGTTTGGGTGTTAGAAAATTTCATACTTTCATTCCATTCCCAGTTATTGCCTTCAATAGACTTTCTAGTTTCATTTTCATAAATATTGTATAATCTGTATCACCTAATGCAATTATTTTCCATTTACTCATAATCTCCTGTTCTCTCTTCTTTTATAAAATCTTAATAATTATCTTACATGTATTTTATTTATTTATTTATTCAGCCTCCCAACCATTCATTTAATACATGCATGGAATGTTTTCTTTCCTTTTACAGTCATTCCCCGGGATTCATGAAGCTTGCGCCATGTGCCGGAGTAGCGTCGGTGATCTAGCACCAAATATGGCCGTCGAGCGATTCATGTAAGAGCTGTTTTCACATGCATTACCAGTGTACTCCAGAGCTGTGCAGTTCCCGGCGCATGTATGCTAATTACCACATACGCAGCAGTGTAGCATGCAAATGAAGGTATATAGCCATTCATGAAGTTGTGCAGGTGTAGCGTAAGCATGTAGAAATGTAAACCAAAAAAAAAAATGGTTTACATGTTGTCAGCCATAAAATCGGATCCATGAAAGCAGACCAAACTTACGTATTATAATGTTAATATATGCCAATGGCTAAATATATAGCCAATGGCATAAAACAACATGCACAACATATAAAAAATAACATTTAATTTCATGGCCACACCAACGCAAAGTAAAACCACAGTGCATCAGTGCGCAAACGGGATCATAAGGAAAATATATTCAGATGTCATAAAACTGTAATGTAACACAATTCATGATATCCCCATAATAGTAAATGGCACGTATGCTACACCACAACCATGGCGCAAGGGTTGCTAAGGGTCTGTGACAGTGTTCCATACCGTAACTAGGAATTAGCAGTCAATGCCATGCAAACGAGTCAAGTAATACTGAATCGCAAATGTCCTGCCGGCGTAATGATGTACCACACTGTGTAGCGTTACAACACCGAGGAGTGGCCTGGAGGTAAGAGAGGGGCGTGTCACCGTAGCTGTAAGCACATTTGATCATTGCTAATCTGTGTTGCGTGTTGCTAAGCAAAGCCGCAGGATAGAGGTGTGGAATTAGCCATAGCTTTGCTTAGCTGAGAGCACACAAGGTAACCAAAAGTTCATGTGAACATGGATGAAACCGTGCACGAAACCCAGTAAACAGATGTGCGTGGCGCACACCACAGCTGAAACAGGAAGGATACTGGAAGACAATAAGGAAATGCTGCAGCATGGTAATTGGAGTACAAATGAGTAATTAACACCTAGAAACTCACAGTGGGCCATAAACAACAGCTAACAAGGCTGCTAGCAGCTATCTGCAGAACAGGAAAGGGTAGGTGCAGTACAGCAAAGAAAAGAGAAAGGTCACAGTAGAACAAAGCAAACTTGCTGTAGATCAGCTACATAACACATTTCCCAACAAAATCCTGCGTTGTGGAAGCACAAAACAAGAAAGGCAGCAACTGGATGCATGCCTGACAATGGGAGGTGAATCAGGTTGAAAATAGAAGTAAAGAGTAATAGAGGAATCACGGCAGACAAGTGTAAGTCAACACCAAAGGCCCCACAATAGCAGTACCTGCTGTAAAACCAATAATTAAGATACTCTGCAGCTGGAATAGCACAAACACACCCAATTACACCAGCATCATCCACTGCACAACAGTATAAGGTGTGAAAGCCCCACACACACACTTGCGTGTTCTCAGACACTCTGCACCATTGGTGTATACAGATGAGGAACTTTTAATATGTATATGTTAGGGGCTGCCAAAGCTTTGATTCACCAGCATGTGTTGGAGACTGACGGTGGTGTGGAGGATGATGCTGACAACCATCTCAGGCACCGGAAGATGAGACAAGTGTTCAGACCCAGGGTAACCTACCAGGGGCTACATGATCTGGAGATAGTAGAGCACTACAGGGTGGACAGGGACATCATACAGCAACTTGTTGAGCTGTGCCGGCCACACCTCAGAGCCGGAAGTAACAGAGAGGAACCCATCCCAGTGGGCACAAAGGTATGTGTAAGCTTGAGAATACTAGCCACAGGTACCTTCCAAAGGCCAACTGGGGATATCATGGGGATCTCACAGGCATCAGCATCCAGGGTACTCCACCAGTTCCTGGAAGCCATGTTACCACATGCCAGTGAGCACATATACTTCCCCCGAATGCAGAAGGAGTTGGCCAGCAATATGCGTCTCTTCCACCATGTGGTGGACTACCCGGAGGTACTGGGTGCAATAGACTGCATGCACATACAAATCAAGTCACCACCCAGTGAGCAGGGTAGGCACTACATAAACCACAAGGGATTCCCCTCCATCAACTGCCAGGTCATGTGCAATGCCCAGGGCATTATCATGGATATGTGTGCTGGCAGTTCTGGAAGTTATCACGACTCCCACATCTGGCATGCCTCACAGCTGTATCAGGTATTTGCCAGGGGGGGCATCCCATATGGCCACCTGGTGGGGGATTCTGGCTATGCACTGGAACTGTGGATGATAACACCCAACAGAAATGCACACACAGCCATGCAAGAATGCCATAATGAGGCACACGCAGAAACCAGAACTATCATAGAGTGCGAGTTTGGGATGCTGAAATCACGGTTCCGTTGCTTGGACATATCTGGTGAAGCCTTGCAGTACTCTCCAGGAATGTGTGCCCACATCTTCATAGTATGTGCCATGCTACACAATATGATCCTGCGGAAACAGCTGCAGCAAGGACAGAATGGTGAAGGTCCTCACAGCCCACCACCATTGCCAAGGGACCCACAGGCACAGGGGACTCAGAGCATGAACACCCTACACTAGCCCCAGTAGGCAGACGGAGGCGTGCCCAGTATGCCCATGCCTTGGCAAAGAGGGAAAGTATAGCACACACACTGACAGTGTAGGCACTCATGGACTGACACCCTTCTCCACCTTCACAGACAGCAAACATGGATGGCACATACACATGACCACTTGTAAATTGTCATGTATAGGTGGTCTACTGTGTGCATCCTACATAGGTAGTGCTCAACTATTGTAAACAAAACCGCCATTGGCACAAGGTAAGTCAATACCTGAACAGTCAATTAAGCTATCAGCATGTCTCCATACTGTATGTACAGGTTCATAGATACATAGGTAGGTACATGCCCAACCGCCGAGGCCACTCATAAGCATAGGCAAAATGTGTCTGCTGTCGCCACCCCATCGATCAACTAACTGTCCCTCTGTGGAGCAGAGCCACTTGCGGGATCCCTGGGGTGTAGCTACTGTTCACCACCCACTGCAAGGATTCCCCAGAGTGTCAGTGAGGCATTTTGTATAATGTAATCAGGGATGTAGTTCCAAATAATGGGGAGTATCCCTGACAGGAATCTTCACAGATGTGTACATGTTACAAAGTATACCTTAAACACAGCTTGCATATATAGGTAGTTCTCCACAGAATAATAAACATGTGGAACACACAACCGCTGAAATGTGCATTACTCACCCTTGAACTACCAGTGCCTGCTCTGAGAGGTAAGATATCACTGCCAGGATTTGGACACGCAACCATGTACACATTCATCACAATAACATACCACTAAGCTACCTGAGATGTACCAATGGCAGTCGAGTATACTGATAAGATAAATCACAAAAGGTAGGAATGTGTTGAAATAGGGCAAACCGGCATGTACACAATGAAAGGTGTATGTTTTATATATATATATATATATATATATATATATATATATATATATATATATATATATATATATATATATATATATATATATACATCATCATATATATATATATATATATATATATAGAGAGAGAGAGAGAGAGAGAGAGAGAGAGATATGTCGATATATGGGGATATACATATATATGTAGATATATAGATAGGTTAACAACATCTACATAACCATGGAGGTACATATAAATGGGATACCTACCACATACTGACTGCTTTACATATCAACGCATGTAATCCCGAGGTTTAAGGTCTGAAAGAACACAGTACCAAAACACCAGATGCGCAAGGTGTAATCTCACGATGTTAATGGACAGTTAGTCAATGCTTCTGGTGTTGCGGTTTGTGTAGGTTACTGTGTGTACATGTGTTTCTTAGGGCTGTAGCGTGTGTAAGTGTGTGTTCTGTGTGTGGTGTGTGTTCTTGGGGGACTGTAATGTGTGGTTGTGGGTTAGCTTTGTGCGTCTGTTTGCACGACCTAGGATGTAGAATATTAGAGTAAAGGGTGGTGTGGGGGGCGCAGACACTTACATGGGGGGTGTAGGGGGGCTTGGCCACCTGCTCATACGTAGTGTAGGGTGGTTTGTTTGGATATGTTGGGTAGCAGTGTGTCTGTGTGTGCATGTGTGTGTTCCATGTGCGTGTTACCTTTGCGAGTTACTGTCGATGTCGGTAATGTGGGGTATGGGAGTCTGGTCCTGGGACTGTGTGCATCAGAACACTGTGGTTTTGGGATTCCGTAGGTCCCCCGTATACAGCGGTTGAAGTGTTCACATATGTGTATAACATAGACCATAGCAATTACACATTCCACCACTACCAACTTTTATGAACAAAGGATATGGAAAGTATATGCCTATACACCATTACAAATATGTGCTATGTACATAAGCCAATGATAGTGTTACTACCTGTCCCACTTTGCGAGGGACACTCCCTCTTTGGGCGATTGTGTCCTAACCAAATATCTCATAACCCAAGCTCAAAAAAGTGGAAGCCAAAAAAGCACTAAACCAAAACACTTGCTCCGAGAACAATAAAGGTAGTCCTGAACCATACGATACAATGTAAAATAAGCAGCCAAGGATAAATAAATACTGAAAACTTTAATAAATCCAAGACAACTCCACAGTGTACAGAATGCCAACTAAGCGCTTTCGTCTCCTGTTCAGAGACTTCTTCAGAGTCGATTAAAATAGATGAAAATTAAAGTTTTCAGTATTGGTTTATCCTTGGCTGCTTATTTTACATTGTATCGTATGGTTCAGGACTACCTTTATTGTTCTCGGAGCAAGTGTTTTGGTTTAGTCCTAACCAAATATATTAAATGTGGGCAAATGTCCTGGGATTGTCGGACATAATTATGTCCCATATGTACTGTAATAGTTGCATACAATAGTTATTTCTGTATCTAAAGTACCTACATGATACAAGAAATGGGATAAGCAACTAAACTACTACAAGAATAAACTTATATTTAGGCAAGAAAGGAAAGTTCTATCCCTTTCACTGACCATGGGTTTATGTCGGCTTGTAAAATCAGATGTGTGTCCCGAAAAGGACCCACTATGGACATATGAAAAGGTGGCAACCCTAGCCAAAGAGGGTCAGTCACCAACACAACTACGATGACTGCAAATACCTATGACAGAAATACACAGCTATCATGTCGCAAAACATTATTACATTCAGATGTATTACCGAAGGGATTCAAGGACTAACATCATCTGCATGCTATATAGGAACCACATAACAGTGCCTTAATGAATCAGCCTGCAATTACCATTGTATTAGTCCACAAAAGGATAGGTGTTCAAATAGGGAAGGAACCCTCAAGCACATAGCGATTATGTATAAAAGCAGTTCCTACACACCTGCATCTGCTAACGCACACCCACCAACTTCACCCCCACACGCAAACATATAACAATACAAACTGTAATAACATCACAAATCATTCACATACTGTACGACATCTGCAGAAGCCTTAACATACCTTGTCAGAGACACACTAACATGGCCCTATGTGAAATAGCTGCTGTTATAAAATGGAACAGCTGCTGATGTAATAGGGTTTGTTTGCACTAATCCCGTTTCAGTGGGTTGTGCATACTCCGGGATGTGTTAGCAATTAGTGAGTAACAGCACAGTATGCTACACTTGTACACCAAATCAAGGATGTCTGGTGAGCACACTGTACACCACATAACAGTTCATGCATAGCCATATAGCCTTGAGCTGGCCAAACATCCTTGCCAGACTTAAACATCTGCAGAAGTATTAGGTACAAACAAACCCTGCATAAGTAGCACTGTTCTGAAATATAATAGCTGTACTCACATGTAGAACTAAATCGTCTAGCCATTACACACAGTCCATGGGAGTCATGAAGCTAATATATCTCTGTGCGTCTCCATATAGCTGTTGAAATATATTGCAATAACACATCTAGGCTGTCTCCCTTAAAAGTAAGGCAAACGGACAATGCCCAAAAGGAGTAGACACCACTGTTGCCATGGTATCGGCTAATGGAGTAGCTGCTCAGCTGATGTGCATCCAATTAACTACTTTGGAACAGCAATTGGTGGGCAGGATACCACATGTTACCGATATGTAACTAGAGAAGGATGTGTTATCACACATTCAAACCATCCGCATATACCAGCGGAACATTACAAAGAACATTGAAACACAAACCAAAAAGGATTGAATCAACAGCTAAACGACACCTCGGGTTACTAATAAGGTATGTAGAACAGTCAGTATGTCTGTGTATGTAGTACTATTCTGTAGTATTTAAAGTGCACACAATCCATATAGTGGAAACAGTTATATTGTAGTGATGTATTGTTGAGCATAGTAATGCTTTTAGTATTTGTGTGTACTGCTGTAGGTCACAAGGCAAGCACCGCATACACCACAAGGGATGCTATAAAAGGGCTTTGAATAGAAATACTCCTCACCAGTCAATGTCAGTGACAGGGCTGGTCCAACAAGTATGTGCTATAACAGGGGATAGTATATGTTGATATATTGTAACTGTAGCCATATATATGGGTGTAATACAGAGAATAACATGTGGAAGGTTGGGCCACTGTGCAAGTATGTTTTGCATTGTGGGATATTGTGCCAGTAACTGTGTAATGTATGGTATTGTAGGCAGATATGTATTACAAGCTACATAGCATTACTGTAATGGTAGGCAAGCATTTACAATACACAATAACAGGATACATATGTCTTTTAGTGAGCCGACAGTTTATCAGCATGATAGCAAAGTAAAATGGAAGAGCTATTTAACTATCCATGCACATAAGACATGTAATATGTGCAAAGATAGGTACTAGGCTGTCTTACCAAGGGTATCTGTAAGCCTAGCTAGCGTGTGTTGTCTTTCACCACCCCCATAGGTTGGTTCCCTGTGCCTCTGAACAGCAGAGCCAATAGTTCCCTGTGCCTCTTTCCAGCAGAGCCACTGTAGTGATCCCCGGGGTACATGTCTGTCTTCCATCCACACGTCAAGGTTTCCCTTGAAGAGTGCTCATGAGGGGCCCTGCCTGATGTACATTGGAATCATGTTCCAAAGCATAGGGAGTGTCTGGGTCAGGAATCTATCCGTCCAGCACATCCTACTCATTGTTGTGGTTAGGTGTATATCCCTAGAGTATGTGGTTCTCAGGGGCTTCTGTTTAGGCGGAGCATATCCAGCAATACAGGGTTGGACATGGGCCTTGTATGTCAAGCAGAGATCACCTGTGAGTATGCAGTATGCAACTGAGTACAGCTGGAGTTTCGTAGGTTGGGCTGCATAGGTCATCTGTTTGAGGTCAGTATTCCTCTTGGTGTGGTACTGGTGTGGACTTCCAAGCTGTTGCAGTTGTCTTGTAAGGTATATCCCAAATGGGGTGTTGTATCCTTTAATGGGTCTGATATAACATGTGTAGAGTCAAAATGGCCCCTCTGATCTGGATGCGAACCCATTAGAGATTAGGGGGGCCATGTAGAATGATATTCTAACCACCTTGTCATTATGGGTATTGAAGGAGAGATTGCTATCTGCTGGTGTTTCCGGATCCCGTATTACCTTTACTGTATGTAGGGGACTAGCACCTAGGTGGTAGTCTGCGGGTAATTAGTTATATCCAAAGGGGATGACTAATGCACTTTTAGGCATTCAGCTTGACACCATGATATTAACACCAGGTATCCGTCTCAGTGTGACCCTTCCAGAGGGTGTCTGTAACAGCTGGGGAAACAATTATGTCCCCTAGTTTGCAGTCATCTGCAAACCTTTTCAGCCAAAGCCCTCCTGTGCTTGTCTGTACATCAGAGAAGTATATACCGAACATGAGGAGTCCTAGGACTTAGCCATGGGGGATGGCAGTTGTAACTGGTATACAGTCGGACCTGTATGCAACTCCCACTGTGTGGGTTCTGTCCGTGAGCCACTTTGCAAACCATCACATGATATAGGGGTTAATGTTCAGGTGGATAGGTATGTTGATAATACCAGAAGGAGGAATGGTATTGAAAGCCTATGAGAGATCTAGGTAGGCTGCGTGGACCTCCTTACCCTCATCTAATGCCTTGGTAACTGTCTCTAAGAAGTCCACCAGGTTTAGGAGGCATGGTCCGGCCTTAACAATGCCAAACAGGGAGGGGTCAAAGGTTGGGAGGTACCCAATGTCAATGTGACAGTGATCCATGATGCGTACCATATCCTTGCAGACCAGGCTAGTAAGGCCTATAGGGCAATAGGTCCCATGGTCTGTTGTGGTGCCACCTTTGTGGAGTGGGATAACCATTTCTGTGTGCCATTCAGGGGGCACTATGCCCAATATGAGGCTATTATTGAACATGGTGCGTAGGTGAGGAGACAGTACGATCCGAAGTTCATGTAAAACGCAGCCTGGGATGTTGTCCGGTCCCATGGATGCTGTGATATTGGCTTTAGAGTGTGCAGCTTTGAGAGGTTTTTGCCAGGATGTTGTCAATATCATTTACTTCTGTAATGTTCGTGCCTTTGTGCTGTAACTCAGAGCAGATCTGGTTGCTGACATCGAGATATTTGACATAGCTATAGAATGCTTTGTGGTTGTTGTTGGTATTAGTTGCATTATAGTTTTCATAGCTAGCTTTGGAGGATCTTATAAGGGATCTCACCTTCTTACCGAGGCTGGCCAGGGATCTCATCCACACATGGTATTGTACTCTTGTTTGCAACAGTGTCTTCCTCCTGTAGTATAATATGTTTATGGCAGGGAACCACCAGATTGTTTTAGTTAATTATGAGTATAGCATCCTGGTTCTGTTTGGGATAGCACAAGCCATGCACTCCTATAAGTGCTTATAGAGTGCATTTGTGTAGGATTCAGCAGTTGTAATAGTACTGTCCATCTGCATGGGTGTCATGACATCCACCACGTCTGTCTTAAGAAGCATGTTGTTGGCCTTGTAGACATATTATACTGTGGTTCCCTTAACGGGGGGTAGGTGCAGGATGTGGATATCAACGGTGTTCAGTACATGGTCTGATCAGACCAACGAAGAGTTGGCTTCATGTGTGGAGCACCAGTCACTCATGGTGGTAATGACTAGTTCTAGGATATTGTTGCCCCTGGTGGGTGTGTGGATATGTTGAGTCAAGGCATTGGTGTTTATGAATTCCAGAATCCGTTGAGCTAATGTGTTGGTACACAAGTAGTTTTCCCAGTTAATGGTGGGGTAGATTCAGTGAGACTTATGTGATGAGTGTGGTGTTGTGTGACTGTGTACCTTCTCCACATGACAGTCAGGGTCAGGCTTGGATGGAGAGACCTGTACCTCCAGTTTGGCTAGATGAGTGCATCTCTCACAGGTTGTAGTGTTGGGTGGCAGGCGGAGAGGCTTGTCTGTGTACATGAGGCAATGTGTACATTGCCTCAAGATGTCCAGATTCATCAGATAGGTAGGTGAGAACACTGGCAGTTGACTCTTGGACATGCCTGAATATAGAACTACATTCACCTAGATAAGTGAGGAAAGTGAGTACAAGAGCTACATTACTCTACGCAAGTGAGAAAAGTATGTACAAAACCTGTTCACCCTTACCTGTAGGTGATGTGGAAGATTGAGTGCTATAGTAATTATTAGCATACATAGTGTTTACAAGTCTTAAACAAGTGCTTAGCATGAATAAGCAATCCAGATAAGGTCTTGGATAATATAAACACATGGCCCATTCTCCCCAACAGATACACAAGCATATATCCATGTACACCACAGGGCCCCTGTACCCACAACTATGCAGGTACAAGCTGCACTCAGTCTGCATGGGACATGCCCACATCACAGGTTGATACACATATGGCAAAACAAGATGCTCGCCACATACACATCATGTAAAACATAGCTCAATGTCAGGTTGTGTACACAATGAATGGTGCACACCAACAGGTATCACAACCCACAAAGGGAGAGACACCACTGATAATGGGACGTACTGCACTACTACCTTGCTGAGTCTGGTCTGGAAGGCCAAGGACCTTGATCACTTAAGTGATGTCAGCAGTACAGATGTAGATGACAGTATGGTTGATGTCACACTGCATATCATATCCTTGCCAGGTCATAGGACATCATCACCCATACTGTGTACCACCTACACACAGTATACTAGATGTACATTCCTATGTCACAGGAGTGTTTTGCAACAGAACTGCTGGCAGAAACAGCACTACAGAAGGTGTCTGAATAATACGTGATCATCACACCAGTGGCAGCTACAGTATGTCAGGGTTAATGAATTTTATTCCCCTTCATTGTAGTCCATACCTCACAGACAAACAGAAGGCATCTGCCTATTGAAGTATGCGAATGACTATGACCTAGGAGCAATAGCTGACTTGCATTTTCACTCCTATGGTAATAACCCTGTACCCATGAACTACCACCTAGGCAGCAGTCAACATAATGAACACTTATGTGTGAGGGATGCAGCTGGGCAGTTGTCTTTCCTGTGATAGCTACATCATCACACCTGTCAGGGAGTCATATGTGGCAACCCTAATAATGATAGGGTGCCATTCATGAATAGAGAGATCATTGTCCAGCCATACAGAACACTCAAGCGACCCATATCAGATCACATATTTCCTTTAAGGGGTATTGGCCATGTGCAGATGGCCTACACCAGCCTTCCCATTCCCCATCTCCACTATGTAGCATGATGCATACCCTGAATAAATCCATGTCCAACCCAGTGATGTTGGACATGCTACATGTACTCATCTTGATCTCAAACACATACTTCATGGACATCCACCTACCACATGCTGGACAGATCCTTGTCCCATACACTTGACATAGTCCTGCCATACTATGCATTCCTGTCTGTCAAAGCTGCACATCGCTCCCCTCTCAGACATGGTGTGATGACTGCATGGTAATGCATGGTATATGTATCATTAACCCTGTGGATCAGTAATGTGGCACTGCTCCACCTGGCCTCACAGACCCACCTGTCAGCCACTGCCAGGTAACCTTTCATCCTAGATGTATGCATGGCCCATGGCATATAGCCCACTAGTTGACTTTGACTGTACATGCTATAGTTGATATCCATCCCTGCAAATACCATCTGGCTAGCCAGTGTCCCATGTGTATCACATGTGCAACACAGGTGATACATGGCAGAAGGATGAATCACTGTACAGTGCCGTGTAGATATATATGGCAGAACACATACATGTAAAACCTTATGTGAGCATGTCTGCAGGGTCACAGGTCATGTCTGTTAAGGCAGTGTAAGTCCTTATATGTGACATATACACTGCATCAAGGTTGACTGCATTAATGTGGACACATCCAGCCATGTGCTGATAGGTAGGAACACCAGTACAGGCAAACAGACATGCCCACATCAAGACAGCAACCACATGGAGTATGAGCAATGTAATCAGGTGACACACACACATATATGGTGATAATATCCACTCAACATTGAGTGTCACATGTGTGTGACAAAAACACATCAGTGTCATGTAGGTTTGCAAATACAACTATTTAAACTGAATTAATGTGATACACATGTATGTTCAGTTGTAGCTCTATATGTCTCTGAGATACTGTGACCTGTCTCCATCATTATGTCTTCGAGGTATGCTGCGTGCAAGGCTTCCCCCTTTTACACACTTGGAGGATGAGGTCCTCATCCCATACCTTCTCGACAATCATGACATCTTGTTCAGCCATGTGCCACAGGATGCACAGCAGTGGGATGCCCTGTGGATGGAACTTCGTAGGAGGGTTAATGATGTGGGTGGCCACAACCGCACATACCAGCAGGTGCGCAGACACTGTACAGACCTCATTAGATGGGTGAAACACATGCAAATGCAATTGCCAGGGAACAAAGTGCAAAAGGTGGTGGACCACCAACCCAGCCCCACTCACATGTACCGAGGAGCTACTGGCCAACCTGGGGACACCTGCAGAACCGCATCCACAAGCCTTACCCAATATTGTGGAGGTGGGTGTCTCTCAACCACTGAGCTTGGAGTTGCCTGGTAAGTCAGTACTGTACTTACAACAACTATATTCCATAGAGCTGCATGTGTCACTGTACAATATGTAATGTAGCATCACATGCAAGGCATGTATACACACATGCCCCATACTATAGTATGCTACTCTGTGTATGCACACATGTGCATACACCATAGTATAGTCTAATGTACTGGTGTATTTGTTATGCACATTGCTCCCTGTAGCCTTTATACAGGGGTGGATTATACTCATACTGCTGTGTTTCTCCTATTTAGGTACCTCTGGCATTCCGCTGTGACAGCAGCCCATTGCAGGTGAGAGTGTTATTATTTATCAGGAACTGTAATGCACAAATCTGCCTGCCATGTGGCCATTCACAACATGTACACACAATGTATTGTCCTGTCACAATATACAGGTCGGACCTGCAATGCATTGCAATGACTATCCATGTGCAACACTTGCAAACTATGTGAATCAACTCACCGACATGAATCTTCACAAACTTTATTGCCAAATGTGTTGGCAGCTGTGCATACAATGGTGGAGGTGCTGTTCACTTTAGGAATGTACAACAGATCTGATCTACACAAGTGGTGAATACTAACAGTACTACACAGTGGACTGGAGTATGGCCAGCACACAG
This sequence comes from Protopterus annectens, assembly GCF_019279795.1. Taxonomy (NCBI): domain Eukaryota; kingdom Metazoa; phylum Chordata; order Ceratodontiformes; family Protopteridae; genus Protopterus; species Protopterus annectens. The sequence goes on from NC_056725.1 coordinate 217,071,194, forward strand.
TTTTCACTGGTGTGGATCATAACCCTGCTATGAATGTCACACAATGTGATGTGCTATCTTGACATGTTCATGACATCTATTGGCCTGGCTGCTACACTGCCTACCTAACCTGAAAACATATCCCACATACCACCCTTTATCTGCATAACCCTGTTGTCAGTGGAGCATATATGTCATATGGGACAACACAGACATGTGAAATAGATGCCCATCACAATAATTTGGACAACACATGGACACACATGGCCATGGAGGATGGCCAGAGACATGGAGCAATACACACAGTAGATGTGTTGTGCTTGTGTGTACACCCTGTCGTACAATGGCTACACATGGCTCGGCCATGGCCTTTGTATAATGGTCATAATGTAGATGTGAAACACTAGACATCCTACAGGCTTGTGCACATCTAGTGTAGGCGTAACATCAATCCACCACATAAGATGTGTTGAACATCTTGAGGGTGTTGCAACATGACAGCAGTCACGTGTACAGTATCCACATCAGGCCACAGATACAGTACATTCCCATTGCTGGTGATGGACATAAATGCCATACTAGCTCCTCGTGTGTGTGTGTGTGTGTGTGTGTGTGTGTGTGTGTGTGTGTGTGTGTGTGTGTGTGGTACACAGATGTCATGTGGGACATGGTGTACCAACGTGTTCGCCATGTCTGCCCATAGTTGCCAGGCTGCAGCAATATGGTTGCAGATGTGCAGGGGTGTCATCTGTATACCCATCAGTGACCTGTGTCACAACTTCCACATCATGGTTTAGTGTGTATACACCTCAGTGACGTGGGTCACATTCCACAGTATATATGTATTGTATCTGAACACAGTCATGGCTATGAACCCTGTCTGTAACTCACATTGTATAGCACTATAGATGCCTCATGATTCCCTGCAATGGCCATGCACATCATCTAAATTTGCAGTATATCTGTAGGGTGGACAGACAACATTGAATTGGTACACCATTGCCCCACTGTATATTTGACAGGACACCATTGTGTTAAACCTGTATGCATGGCATTGCACACGTCAGCAGATCACATGTCATACTACATGTGATTATCAAGGTCATATGCCACACATCAGGCAGGTGTACTGTTAACCTGTGCTGATCCACATGGTGTAACACAGGGATGTATGCTAACCACTACTATGATTGTGTAATTTGCATGCCATCTGCTATCACACATGCATGCTGTTGTGTACAACCTAGGGATGTATGATAACTACCACTATTATTGTCTGTGCTGCATGCCGTCTGCCGTATCACATGCATGTTGCATGCCTTCTGTCATATCACATGCATGTGTGTGTGTGTGTGTGTGTGTGTGTGTGTGTGTGTGTGTGTGCGTGTGTGTGTGTGTGTGTGTGTGTGTGTGTGTGTGTGTGTGTGTGTGTGTGTGTGTGGTACACAGATGTCAGCATCCAGGCAATGGTCAATGCTCAACAGCAGATTGCTGATGCGTTGGATAGACGGTTGGGTGACATGGTTGGAGTTGTTGACCGTGGCATGACAATCCATGAGCGTGAGCTGCCTGTGTTGGAACATCTGGTAGGAGTGAGGCATCAGGCACATGGACGTAGGCCTGCTACATCACCTGTGTCATGTCTACGTGTTTGAGCTACCTCACATGCCCGCTCCCATAGTGGCAGTAGCAGCAGCAGTGCATCTGGTGCTGTGCTGTCCATACCATGACACAGCAGGCCACATGCACATGTCCCGGGATGGTCCCAATGGGGACACAGTTCCAGTGGACTAGTGACATCAGACAGTACCCAATCTGCACCTCTGTCTGGTAGTGCCCGTGCAACCCCTGGCAGGCACATGTCAAATGTCCATGGCAGGATACCATGAACTGTAAAACCTCACCTGTACAGTCTGCAGCTGTCAACAATACCCCTGTGTAGGCCAGACACATGGGAGAACTGTGTGCAGACATTCACGCACACACTGGACACATATAGGGCACCGCAGCACACACATGCATAACATCCACACACGCCCAATTAGATCAAAGGCCCAAACCCACACACATGATGTCATCCAATGGTGCAGCTTAGGCCTCTGGCAAACATTAACACCCTGTGCATATGATGATGCCTGTGCCGCATCCCTGACATCCGCACCATCGGTGCAGGGACATACTCATATGATTTGATGCACAGGGTGAAAAGACTAGGATGATACATGTAGTTTACAAATGTTGAGGACTGTTGACAGACAGTAGATATACCATGCAGTACAGGTGTACAATACTATTAACAGTATGTGTCTTGTGTAACAACAGTGCAGCCTAGGCCTCCAGCAAACAGTAACACCATGTGCATATGATGATGCCTGTGCCACATCCCTGACATCCACACCATCAGTGCAGGGACATGCTCATGTAGTCTGATGCACAGGGTGAACAGACTAGGATGATATGCGTAGTTTACAAATGTTGAGGACTGTTGACAGTCAGCAAATATACCATGTAGTACAGGTGTACAATACTGTTAACAGTATATGTCTTGTGTAACAACAGTGCAGCCTAGGCCTCCAGCAAACAGTAACACCCTGTGCATATGATGATGCCTGTGCCACATCCCTGACATCCACACCATCAGTGCAAGGACATGCTCATATGGTCTGATGCACAGGGTGAACAAACTAGGATTATATGTGTAGTTTACAAATGTTGAGGACTGCTGACAGGCAGCAGATATACCATGTAGTACAGGTGTACAATACTGTTAACAGTATGTGTCTTGTGTAACAACAGTAAATGCATGTTGGTCATGATGTTCTGCTGTCCTTCTTCAGGTCTAATTTCACATGCCGGTGGATGTCAGTGTTTGCAGTTAAGTGTTCCATATGTCAATGTGGACTACTCACAGGTATGTATGAATATACCCGCATGTACTGTGTAGCTGCCTCATACCAGTGAGAATTTCCCATGTTACAAACACGTCTACGTTCCCATGACAGGATGCCAACACACAACTGCACCCACACACTCAGGTATTGACACACATGTATTCAGTGACACTGTAACACACACACACACACAAACACACACACACACACACACACACACACACACACACACGCACACACACACACACACACACTCACGGCTTCATCGACACAGTAACACACACTCGCACACAGTTGCTACTGGTGGGATGAGGACCCCTGCCCATGTGCAAATCATCATTACAGTACTGTACACCTTCATGATGCACCACAGAGAATACACATGTACAGATAGTCAGTACGGCCTAAGATCGGGCACATCAACACGGATAGTTGAATGCATCGCCTGGATGGTGGGAGGGGTCTTATCAGTTCAGTATGGTAACATACTTCCTCACCCCAAGGACCAGTCAGCCCTACATACACACACTGTGGCATTCAGTAATTAATACACCTATATCATGCACCTACAGATACCTCACATGTGTGAGATACACGCCCCTGCCTATGTCCTGCTTTCTACATTGCAGTCTGTACAGATGTGTACACTAGTGTACAGGAGAGTGAGTCACAATTGAGATGTATTCCCCACAATACGTGACATATATGGACACACACGCAACCACACATGCCAGTACTGTGAATCTCAGACCTGCCTAGCTCATGTTATGTATGTCAGATGTACAGCAGTATTGCATGCATTACAAACTGTACTGACGCTTCCTGTGCCAACAATGCTGATAAATGCACTAGGGACATCATATCTATTAACAGGTGTCAAGTGATTTACCTTTGCTGCCACCCTGACCACTGTCCAAGTTGTGTGTTATGTCCTTCAATTAACAAAACAATTGCTTACCAGTTACACAGGGTATTGTAGGAACGCTTGTGACACACCTGTGAGCTGTCCACAGCAAACATCCATCTGCAAAGATGCCCCACCACTTAGTTATTTCAACACATCTGTCCATACCTGTGGTACATCTTTTTGTACATTCAGCATATCACCATATACAGTTGGTAATGTTGAGGCTGCATTGCAGCCATGATGTACTAGGTTACATGCCACCTGCATACATCAGCAACTGCACATGCATGTTATCTGAATGCACAACACTACGTGTACAGGTGTGTAGGTCCTACAATCCTGACATTTGGTCATGTTTGTAGGCATTGCAATTGGTGGATATGTGTAATGACATACATGACACATGGACTGTTGTATGATATGATATGATGGGTGACCAGCACAGAGGGGATGTTACCTCTGTCAACATTGATATCACACCTTATATACTGTTAGCATTCAGCAGCCATGGACCTACATTCCATGTGCATGTGGGTAATGGCTGTAGCCACCTGTTTGCACAAAGGACTACAACAGCTATGCTATTTACAGGTATGTTGTGTGTGTGGCATGTACATACTCAGGGCAGTACTTAGGGTCCTTGGTATGTGGACAGCTGACCTGGTCAGAGACAGTGGTATCATTGCACTGCATAACACATGATGCAACCGTGTCAGTACATGTGTACTGTCTACAGTTGATGTAGAGCTTAGTACAGTACACAGGTCAAGGGTCACATGGTGGTGTACTCGTCTGTCATACAACATGTATGGTTGTGTGTTGGTGGTCCGAGGGCATGGTGGTGTCTGCAGTTTACATCCTAGAATGCAGCATGTGACACTGTGTCCTGCACATGGCTCATCTGGGATGCCTTTCATGGGGGGACCGGTCAGTACATGTGAGTGGCCTTTATGTATGTGGGTACACCACCTGGAGCAATCTGTACCTGTGTTATGGCCCACATGTCTGGTTCTGAGGTATACGGTGGTAGTGCTAGGTTCTGAGGTATATGGTGGTAGTGCTATTGTGCACTACAGAGACATCAGTGAGGTGTTCCTCACTGCACAGATGTCAGTACTCCCCATTGTTGGATCTACATTGGCCAGCTGTGAAAATGGATGCTACACATCTAGCACTGGTTAGCATAAGAAAACAATGCAGTTGTCCTGTAGGTCTATGGGAGTTAACCTGGGTTTAGAACATTTGCCTTGCAATGGCACTGTGTGGGCAGATGTGACTTGGGTAATATCCACCCTCCCTTGTATCATGGATGCGTGTGATATGTGACAAGGGCCTGCCTACTGTCAGCCATGTCATCCCAGAATGACAGCTGATGTGTAAAAGACCGGTGTCAAATATATGTAGAGCAGCGTTCTTGCTAACAATGACAACTACTAACACCAGAGCCCATTACAATGTGTTCTTTACATCTACCTGTAATAGCATGGCCACTGTGGCCCTCCGTGTTTAGCATCCGAGTGCATCCCAGTCAGCCCTGTGCTACTAGGAGTATGAGCATTCCCAGTATATCCTTGTGTAGATGGACACATAGTGCATTCCGAACAGCCCTGTGTTACTAAGTGTGTGAGCATGCCCAGTGACACCTTGTGTTGATTATGTGCCTCTGTGTATGGCATGGCCATTGTAACCCTGTATAGTGGTAGTAGTCGTCCATTCCACAGATGGGCATACTCCAGGTCAGGATGGATTCATACTTTAAACACACAGGTTCACATGTATGTACATCTTAACTGCCAGCATCCCTGTTGATGTCCGCATTCCCAGACGGTCATAATCCTAGCCTTGACATGTGTAGTCTGTGTGGCGTGATTCGTATATATGTAGTATTGTAATAGTAATCTGTAAATAGGCAGGTGCTCCGTACCCGACATTGGCGTGTGTGTGTATGTCTGTCCACATTTGCCAGAGGACTCTAAATTGCTTTTAGACTGCCCACACTCCATACATTTCTTATACCCACTGTTAGCAAGGCCAATGATGTCACCCATCTGCAAATACACCTCTGGGAGGGCTGTGTCCCAATAATCTCAGTAGCATGTTCTGTAACTGTGTAATGCTGTAGTGTAATAAAGTAGTTAGGATGGTGTTCCAGTCCCACACTTGCTCTGTGTGTGTGTGTGTGTGTGTGTGTGTGTGTGTGTGTGTGTGTGTGTGTGTGTGTGTGTGTGTGTGTGTGTGTGTCTCCCCATTTGCCTGAGGACTGAGTAATACCTTTATATTGCTCACACTCCACACATTTCTTATACCCACTGTTAGCAAGGCCGATGATGCCACCCATCTACAAATACACCTCTGGGAGTGCTGTGTCCCAGTAATCTCGGTAACACGTTCTGTAACTGTGTAATGCTGTAGTGCAATAAAGTAGTTAGGTCGGTGTTCTAGTCCCACACTTGCCGTGTATGTGTGTGTATGTCCCCGTTTGCCTGAAAACTGAATAATGCTTTTATACTGCTCACACTCCATACATTTCTTATACCCACCGTTAGCAAGGCCGATGATGTCACCCATCTACAAATACACCTCTGGGAGTGCTGTGTCCCAGTAATCTCAGTAGCACGTTCTGTAACTGCATAATGCTGTAGTGTATTAAAGTAGTTAGGTCGGTGTTCTAATCCCAGACATGCCAAGTGTGTGTGTGTGTGTGTGTGTGTGTGTGTGTGTGTGTGTGTGTGTGTGTGTGTGTGTGTGTGTGTGTGTGTCTGCCTGCATGAAACAAGTTCAGTGCTTTGTTGTATTCACTGTAGTGCATGCCCAAAATGCATGCTGCTGCAGTGTGATACGGTAGGGGTTTGTATATAGGACATGGCAAGTAAGTGTTTGTCAGAGCCTGTGAAGAGGTGGCCATGATTGTCTTACCATTGGACATGTTTGGGAGCGGGTTTTGTAGTTTTCCTATGTAGTATCTGTCTTATGACACATTGGCCACCTCATGAGGAGTACAGCTGTCAGTCAGCCACGGCACTGTGTTGGCAAGCCATACCCATACATCTGGCAAAACGGCTGGTGAACTAAGTATGCAGCCCTACTAGTACCTGGTATATGTCCCGCACCCATGTGCCATGCACATACAACCTTGCCTAGGATATCCCACTATGTTGCTAGTAACATGCACATTGAGGACAGATAGTAGGCATGGTGTGACCGCAGTGGCCTGCAGAGGACATGGCATCCTGTACAGTGGTACAATAGGCACAAATATGCGGACATTGTGCCTTCACTATGTTCCACACTGAATGGCTGCAACATATGTGGTGCCATCATATGTGATCCACTAAGGCCAGACAATGCTGTACACATGTGCCCTGTATGGACCCATGCCACTGACACCATGGAATACCTGTCCATTCTATCCATGCAGGTGCAGGGCTGACCTGCGCACTGTAAGCAGGTTTCGCCACATCAGGCCAGTATTGGCATATTGGGGCATAACAGGCTGTGTACACTACATATGTCTGCCAAACCAGGTACACCTGTACATGTCACTGTACATTATTGTGGGACATGCACATCCCAGGCAATGTCCATGTGAAGGACTATCAAACACAGACATGGCATGCATTGCAAAGCTATGGCCCTTCACATTGGTAACCAGGATGTCAGGCCAGATATTGCAGTACCCATCTGTGTGGGACATTGCAGACACTACACCCCTGCACTCCACACCATTGTCGGGTGATGCAATGGCAAGGAGTACCCCTCACCCAGCCTTGTACAGCCATCTTGCACAGCCAAACACTACACACTCATGGAGTAATGCATACCTGCATGACAATACTGGTACCCTGTGTCTGCATGTGGCTTGTGATGCTCCCAACCACAGTCACTCCCAGTATAAACCTCATTGGCATACCAACAGTTGTCAAGCACTTTCATATGGCCTAGCCCATAGAACCTCCAGATATCCCCTGTGGTGCATGTGGTCCTGTGCATTACTGCGGTGTGGCAAACTAAGTAGTTACATTGTGTATTTGCCACTCTGCAAAGGTGCCAATGCATGTCGTTTAGAGTGTGGTTGCGGTGACAATGGCATCCGTTCACGTGACTGACATGTGCTACACCTAATGTATGTCTACTATATCTGTTGCAGATGGCACTCACTCACCTACACACATGTTATTACAGCACTGCAACCTGCCACCTCTGTGGCACATGTAGTAACGTCATGCACATGTAATAGTAATGAGTAGTCAGGGGTTTGCCCCTGTACTATTCAGCATGTGGCAGATTATTGTTAAGTCTACAAGTCCTTCCCTGGTGTACATTGTCTGTCCCGCACACACACTCTCTGGTGGATGTGAAGGTGTACACCTGCACAGCAGCAGCATGTGCATTGTAACATTTGGAAATGGTCAGGTGATGGCCTCTGCACCTATTGCAGTCCTCCTCTAGCTGATTGCATGTGGTACAGCTGTGATGGTGTTCCCATAGCCATTTGCATGATAAACACAGTGCACTGACTAGGGAAACTTATCTGGCCATGGCAGTCACTGTGTGTGGTACCTGGATGTGGTGTTCTGACATAGCATTGCAGATGATATCTGGATGTACTTCAATCATTTTCAACAGTGGGAAATAGCCTAATGACAGGAGGGTGATATGCCAAACAACTACAGCATGTAAGTGTAGCTATGCTGCATTGAGACTACTGCCTGTTTAACATGTGTGTGGTAATGCCTATTCTGCATGTTAAAATACAGACATGACAGTACTCTGTTCATGAGGGAACCCCATCTGTAGGGCCATCTGTGAATAGGTCAGTGTGTACAACCATTTGTTTCCTGTGTTAGACACTGAACACACTTCTGTGCACAGCAGAAGCATGGTGTGGGGATTGCAGACAGTACATGATGATAGGGATGTGTTACTGCTATTGCATCCCTGACTGGACATGTGTCACATGAGACAGTAGCATGACTGACACTGTGTGGGATTCCCAGTGACAAGCCAATGATGGGCAACTGTTCATAGGTGCGGTCACATGTCTACTACACATTGTACAGTTGCCATGCGGTATATATGCATGTGTTGTGCTCCCTCTGCAAATGTATACCATCTGTTGTGTTAGGTTGCTGGTGATATCTATGCATACTGTCGTAGGTAATCCTGTATGCTGTTGTCTATCACTAAGCCATATGTGGGTTTAAAATGCAACACCGTAGGCCAAATGGGTTGGTAGGTCCCGGCAGATCCTCCTGTTCCACTCCAGCTGACCATGGCACTGGGCACTAGCACATCTGGGGCCCAGCCATTAACATCAACCTCTGTTGGCTCTGCACCACATTCTGGTGGTACCACCACTGAGGATGGAGCATGTCTCCCTTGGGAGTGGGACCAGACAGGTACACATCTGCTGTCGTGCAGTCCCGGACATGTTGCATAGGTGGCTCTCTAAGGGGTTACAAAGCCAGCTACACCAGTTCAAGGGTGGAGTGTCACATTTACAGGGTGCTGCTGCCCCTCCTGGACAAGCCCCCAGCACTGCCTCCTTTGCAGCTGTGTAGGTGCAGTGGCAGTTGCCCATGCTGGAGACCTCCGTCTGACTGTTCCCATGGGCTTTTGAATGCCGAAGACCCATCCCCATCCAGGGTGTACCCCCCCACATGCGACATATATCAACCCTGTATGCTGTCATTTCTGTGCTCCTACCTATCCTCCATGGCCATACCTACACTCCTTCCCCAACATCTGACCCTCACCTAAGGACACATAAGGCCATTCGGCTCCTAGGACACCATCTGCCCTATACATAGCTGTCCATTACACACACATGCCCACTAGACACATGAAACCCTTGTAATATGCATCATAACATACTACTGTTATCCTCACCACTGTCCCTCAGGCGCACGGTCCTGGTATGCACATCACTCCTACATGGTTCAGGTACACATGAGGAGGACGACCCCATTGTACACAAAACACTACCGGTCCCTCTATGGTTACCCCGTTTACCTTTATCATGATGATGATGTTGCACACAGCACATTGCAGGAGTACTGTTCACACATAATGATTGGACAGGTACTGTTGTGTTAATGTACATTACATGCACAGACTGATGTATACAGCCAATGTACAACTATTGTCTGTCTGAGGGAGTCTTGTGATCACATAGAGCAACACCATTACATAATACAGGCATCGCTGGTGTTTCCCGTTTCATTCGTTTGTAATGCTTTGTTGCCACATGGAATGTCCCTGATACATCTCTATATATGTATGTACCTATATGCTGGACATAAACACTCACATGTACATCTACATGATGGGATACATTCCTATACTGTTGAATGACTGTGCTGTATGATATCCTCTGGTTATAGCCTCTTATGCTCGATTAGCCTCTACATTGCTTAACCAATGCAATACTCACATACTGGTAGCCAAACACGCTTACACCGGCTCATTCCCGCACTTGCTAATGCACCGGCATTGGTGCTTGCATCTGTCACTCACACCCCTGGGTGTGAGCGAGGACCACAATATTACCTTGTGATGCCTATTACATCATACTACATGACTCCAGTATTGGGATTGGCCACCCATTAGGCCACGGCATCGCGTTCAACTGTACGGAATCTGCGGCCTGTCCAGTGACATAGTCATATTTGTGTGTACCTTATACAATGTGCTCCCACCTTGTGATGCCTATTACATTGGAATACATGAATACAGAATCAGAAACGGCTGCCTATTAGGCAATGGCATGGCGTTCATCTGTATGGAATCAGCAGCCTGTCCGGAGAATCATTCATATTCGTGTGTTCCTCTTTGGAATACCTTGTGATGCCTATCTCATCGGACTACGTGACTACAGTCATAGCCAACCTTAGGCATAGGCCAACTAAGCGGACGCCTAGGGCACCGCTTTAGTGGGTACACTTTACCGGTATTTATTTGGTGTAGGTAGACCAGGATGGGGGCACTGGGTGGTGTGATGGGAGTTGCCATTGTGCCCTCTGCCTAGGGCACCAGTTGACCTAAGGCCACTCCTGACTACAGTATCAGGAATGGCTGCCCATTAGGTGACTGCATGGCATTCGACTGTATGGAATCAGCGGCCTGTCTAGTGAATCAATCATAATTTTGTGTTCCTCTTACAATCTGCTCCCACCTTGTAATGCCTATCACATCAGACTACATGACTACAGTATTGGGAATGGCTGCCCATTAGGCGATGGCATGGCGTTCTACTGTATGGAATCAGCAGCCTGTCCAGTGAATTAATCATATTTGTGTGTTCCGCATACACTCTGCTCCCATCTGGCTGATACATGGGAACCGAGACCCTGCATTACAAACAAGTAGTTGGGTTGTGGTAGCCACATCCGTCGGACGGGTCATGCTACCGCATACCTATTATAGGTTTGCCACCTTCTCAATTGGTCAAGGTAGGACTTTAGGGTTACCACCTGTCCCACTTTGCGAGGGACAGGGCGAAAATAATCAAGACATAGCACATGTCCAGATTACAGGACATTATCATATTCTACGTTTCATTAATAATTGCATACAACAGTTATTTTATATATGACACTTCTATATGTTATGTGAAGTAGCATAAGCAATTCAAATGCAACTAGACTGAGCTTTTATTTGTGCAAATAAGTGTAATTCTGTACTATGCACGGCTGTAGGTATGTTTAGTCCTGGAATGCCTGACATTTCTACAGAACATGTCAAACTCTGGCCATTTGGAAAGGTAGCAACTCTATAGGACCTGTAAGTAGAGACATCAGACTTTGCAGGGCAACACACCAACAGCCAGTAGAAAGTAGTGTACTTCACTGTTTCACCTAAATAAAAGGTTACTCTTGTAGCATTATAGTTGTTTATACTGTTACCTATAACATTTAAGGGTTTCAGAGGAACATAATTGTTTTATGCTACTACTACAGACAATATAGGTAGTCTTTGCCCTAAATCACAGGACATTTGCCTTAATTAAAGTTATTATGCAGGACACAACTGCCCACAAGAGAGTGTACCTCACAAAGGTGGACAGGTGGTAACCCCTATACTTTTATTCTATCAATCTTCTAAGGTAGTCGGTGGAACATGTGCTTTCTCTCAGTATCAGACCTCTCATAAGAATGGGGAAGAATAAACACTGAATCAGGGACACTGCATAACGACCTCAGGGACACATTTAGAAGGTTGGTGCTATTAATCTGACACATTGACGGACACAAAGCACATATGTATTCATACACATTGTCTGAGGTGCATGCAGTTTATGACTATTACATGTTGTCATTATTCATTACGTGTATTCCGCCATCTTTCCTCCTAATATCACTAGTTCTAGGATGATTTAGTTGAGACTGTGTTAAGATTCTGATTCGTAATCATGGACGTCCCTGGTAATCAGGGACAGTTCAATGATATGGTCCCTATGTATTCCCCCAATGGTTTACGGACTGTCCAGTAGATGTGCTCTTACAGTTTGGGAGGTATGGGCGTCTGCTCTACCTACATCGGAATATAACTTACACCCACGGGGCGGTCCTAATATGTGTCTGCCAGCCAACACCTGCACGCCTAGCCCAATAATCGCATACCCATAGTTCCCCCTATTATTCCATGTACTGTCGATGTTTGTATGGGCACATTCCTGTTATTTATGTCAACAAATGGAATGCATGTGTTACAAAATTTGTACTTCAACATATATTGTTGAGTTCATGTGAGTATGCATATATACCTATTACGACCTAGCTGACTTCCACGGGATGGTCCATTAGAACCGGCCCATCCAACCCTGGCACGCCTGGATCCATAATTGCATACCATTAGTTCCCCAACCTGCCACTACTCTACAGCACTCATCCTTACTGTGGATGCAGGTGGATGCAGGTGGGATATGAACACAGCCCTACACACTGCCCACTCTCCCCATGTCGGGACACATGTCATACGTTGTGTCAATCCATGTGTTATCAGGCTTGCACAACCTAGTGTTCCGTGTACAGTTACATCCTGGTCGCAATTGTGTTGCCCCATTGGTTGGAAGTGCCAATTTTTTGGTGTCCCACAAGGGACGTTGCTGTCCATGTTTAAAGTGTAGACCTTGTAGATCTCTCCCACTGGTAGTTTCCTGCCAGTGGTCTGGGAACCAGTGTTGTATTTACCTTTATTGCATGTCTGTATGCCTCACCAGTCTAGCTGGGGGGGTGGTAAGTAGACGTTTGCTGAGTGGACCTCCCACCAACATATGCCCGGTCTAAACATGTTACCCGTAACTGCTGTAACATAACCTAGGTATATACATGCGTATTTCACTGTAACAGATATATATCTATTTACATTAATATATACAGACATATCTGCATATGTATTCATACATGTATATTCATACCTTACTGTTATTTATAAATATATATATATATATATATATATATATATATATATGTATGTATGTATATATATATATATATATATATATATATATATATATATATATATATATGATTATATATATGTACATCAGTGTGTCAATACATTCCCCACTCATACGCACTTACACATGCGTAATGATGTTTATATAAGCTTCACCATCATACTAGTGCCTTATTCATTATAACACCGACACACTCCAGTCATCTTGTAATTGGTATGTAGCATGTTATACAGTGGACAGATGTCGCTATATGTTCATATATGGATTACCGATGATAACTGGAATGTGATAGTGTCATTGGACCCATCCCTCTTCTGCACAGCCTATTATTCCATGTACTGTCGATGTTTGTATGGGCACATTCCTATTATTTATGTCATCAAACAGAATGCATGTGTTACAGAATTTGTACATCAACATATATTGTTGTCTGCATGTGAGTATGCATATATAACTATTACGACCCAGCTGACCTCCACGTGGCGGTCCATTAGAACTGGCCCATCCAAACCTTGCACGCCTGGATCCATAATTGCATACCCATAGTTCCCCCACCTGCCACTACTCTACAGCACTGATCCTTACTTTGGACGCAGGGAGATGCAGGTGGGATAAGAACACACCCGTACATACTGCCCACTCTCCCCATGTCGGGACACATGTCGTATGTTGTGTCAATCCATGTGTTATCAGGCTTGCACAACCGACTGTTCCATGTACAGCTACATCCTGGTCTTAACTGTGTTACTCCCATTGACTGAAGGCACCAAATTTTTGGTGTCCCTCCAGGGACGTCGCTGTCCATGTTTAAAGTGTAGACCTTGTAGATCTCTCCCACTGGTAGTTTCCTGCCAGTGGTCTGGGAACCAGTGTTGTATTTACCTTTATTGTGTGTCTGTATGTCTCACCGGCCTAGCTGGGGGGGGGGGTGGTAAGTAGACGTTTGTTGACTGGACCTCCCACCAACATATGCCAGGTCTAAACATGTTGCCCAAAACTGCTGTAACATAACCTAGGTATATACATGTGTATTTCACTGTAACATATGCATATCTATTTACATTAATATATACAGACATATCTGTATATGTATTCATACATGTATATTCATATCTTGCTGTTTTATATATATATATATTATATATATATATATATATATATATATATATATATATATATATATATATATATATATATATATATATATATATATATATATATATTTATATATATATAAAAATTATATATATGTACATCAGTGTGTCAATACATTCCCCGCTCATACGCACTTATACATGTATAATGATGTTTATAAGCTTCACCAGCATACTAGTGCCTTATTCATTATAACACCAACACACTCCAGTCATCTTGTAATCGGTATGTAGCACGTTATACAGAGGACAGATATCGCTCTATGTTCATGTACGGATTACCGATGGTAACTGACATGTGATAGTGTGATTCGACCCATCCCTCTTCTGCACAGCATATTATTCCATGTACTGTTGATGTTTGTATGGGCACATTCCTATTATTTATGTCAACAAATGGAATTCATGTGTTACAGAATTTGTACATCAACATATATTGTTGTCTGCATGTGAGTATGCATATATACCTATTACGACCTAGCTGACCTCCACGGGGCAGTCCATTAGAACCAGCCCATCCAACACTGGCACGCCTAGATCCATAGTTGCATACCCATAGCTCCTCCACGCTACCAGTGTTAAATTTACATGCGTAACATCCATTATCCACGTATTATCGCAGCCATGACACACCTTTACACATTTCCCTCTCCAGAGCTTTTGGGGCCCTACACACATTCTGTCCCACCTCATGTATTTACAGGGTCTCCCGCCATGTATATTTGCACATACATGCCTTTTCTGGGGTTATGGAATACAGCCATTTGCGCTTTCCAATTTTTGGAGGTCCCAGCATGGGACTACATTCTATCTGTGTGTAAAGTAGACTTAGCATTTCAAAGATGTTAGTCTACTGGTAATACCCTACCTGTGGTGTGAGTAGCGGTGCTCTGCTCATTCCTGGGCAGCTTTTTATGACATACACTGAAAGCACTTTATAATACCAACATTGCTCTTGATTCCCTTTACATCCCTTGTGTATGCTTTGCTGTTACAACGTCCATTCTTTATATATATTTATATATATATATATATATATATATATATATATATATATATATTTCTCATGCTTGTAGATATATATCTATACACATATATGTGTGTATGTGTGTGTGTGTGTGTGTGTACATATATATATATATATATATATATATATATATATATATATATATATATATATATGTATGTATGTATATATATATATATATATATATATATATATATATATATATATATATATATATATATATTACATCTATACATACAAACATACATTTCCTATGCTGGGAGCTGCTTACACCCGTGCAGGTGCACTCGCCTACGCTTACTGTGCATTACATATGTTTACTGTCGCTTATTTATGCTTATTTGTGCCTTATACGTTATGACAATACCACTTTGATTGAAAGGATCTGGTTAATAGTCCCATGCGATACACACATTTACCTTTACATGTTTAAATGTCGGCTTTACAGCAGAGCAACATTCATTCCACAAGGAAAATGATATGTGCTATTGTCGACCTTGAACCGTGAATGCCTTTTCGTTAGGCGGCTGCTCTAACCACTACACAATTGGTGTTCTGCCTCATTTATATGTATACCCATGGTGCATAGTTACCCGAACACATGTCTCATCACTTCACTTACACAGCAGGCATCCATTTACCTGTTGGGAAAAATGCACTACTACACATGCATCATTCCCTATTCCCTACTGCTCTGGACTCGTGCCGCATGTTGACTCACTCTGAGGATATTCAGACCTCTACAGCCTATAGTCCTGGCACATAAATGTGTTCGATTGTTCTTATGGTCTCCGGGTTTAGGCTTGTCCGACTGGGAACCAGGACTGTCCTGTACCTAGTTGAAAGTCAGATTTAGCAAGGGGAGATCGTTTGTTCCAGTTTTTGCATCTTACCTGTGGTTGAGGATGCAGAGGTGTGTTCACCTATGGCCATCCTGATATATAACAGCACTAACTATTATGGGGATTTCCTATATTGTGACTATGTTCATTCTTCATATCTACATATGCCTACCGTTGCATATACACGCTTGCATACCTGCTTACGTTTCGTGTTGCCACCTTTTCATATGGCCAAAGCAGAGCATTTTCAGGACACACATCAGACTTTACAGGCCGACACATGCCCACGGTCAGTACAAAGGTTAGAACTTTACTTATTTCCCTAAATGAACACTTATTCTTGTAGCGGTTTGTTTGCTTCATCTGTTTCTTGTAACTTTGAGTATTTTACATAAATAACTGTATTATGCAACTGTTACATGAAATATGGGACATATTTCCTACAATCACAGGACATTTGCCATTGCATTATATTTGGTCTGGACACAACTACCCAAAAAAGGACTGTCCCTCACAAGGTGGGGCAGGTGGTAACCCTACTTACATCTGCTTTATAACACCTTAAGCACCTTATAGCCGACTGCCACTATGCAAATGTGTAAGGTATATATTCCCAATAATGCACTTGGGGAGACGTGCATCACGGTCAGGTGTTTAATCCCTCGCAAGGTGGGGCAGGTGGTAACCCTCCTTATGTCTGCTTTAAAGCACCTTAAGCACCCTATATCCAACTGCCACTATGCAAATGTGTAAGGTATATATTCCCGATAATGCACGTGGGGAGATATGCATCACGGTCAGGTGTTTAATCCCAGGTCGTATATTCTGCAGGACCGGCTGGAGGCTGAGCAGTCTTGTGGACAACTACTGCTCATACAACTTGTGTCCAGATGTATACAGGACTGGACATCATGTCGTGACACCAAGTCTAATGTTTAGAACAGATACATATCCCATGAGGGATATCCAAAAATTGTGGGGATCGATGACCATCTTTGCTTTATGGCTGTAAGGTAGGGTTATACATGCAAGGGATACATAGTTTGCAATCCTGAGAATGCCTAGGGTGAGTCTGCCTACTAGATATGGGTAGGGGTCACTATGTGCAGATATGGCCGCACCTATCTAGCAGCCCAAGTATGGCTGGTTTTGGTGTACGTTCAGGAAGGGGGGGATGGTGTGCTGTGAAGGGGATGATGGGTAATTAATTATGTATCCAGGTGTGTTGGGGTTGGATGGCTCAGTTCAGGCCAGACCATTATGTGGGTATGTGCCGGTAACATTTCTGTACATGTGTATTGCACATTTTAATGTTCACATGTTTGTGGGATTGTATTTCAGATATGTATATTTGTTCTTTGGTTATCTTCCTGATTCACCCACCACTCCCTCGTAGACCTCCAGTTCACCTATTGTGCATCCAACCCAGTCTCCCCTTGGTGAATTATTACATTACCTGTCACCTCCCACCCCCATATTCCACAATTAACATTAATCCCTTCTCTAGTTGATGGCCCATGGCACAGTCAACAGAACACATTGCGTACACTACATATCTCTGGGACCAATATGGTTGTGAGGTTGACACTAACATTTCAGATCAACCACATGCTGTACTTCACGCACATAGTTACTTGCAAATACTTATCATTCATGACATGATAGGTAGACCCGGGTAATACCCATTCATCTATGGGCCATCCTGGCAAGGACGTCTTGGACCGCGAATGGGCAGATATTGGGCGAATGCTCTAACCATTGGTAGGGTTGCCACCTTTTCATATGACCTGGATGGGACATTTCCGTGGCACACATCTGAGTTTACAGGCCAACACATACCCATGGTCATTGCAAACAATAGTACTTTAGTTTCATGCCTACATATAAGCTTTTATTGTTGTAACGGTGTAGTTGCTTATTCTGTTTTGTTTACTTGCTTATTCTGTTTCTTGTAACATACAGGTATTTTATATATGGACATACATACTGTATGGGACTATTTCATAACATATGGGACATAATTATATCCTACTATCACAGGACATTTCACATTTATTATGAATTTGGTATGGACACACCTGCCTAGAGTGGGACTGTCCATCACAATGTGGGACTGGTGGTAACCCAAACCATTGGGCTACGCTTGGCAATTGGCGGCACACTAACACTATGCGTTTCGCTTCCACTTGGTATAACTAGTGACGCTACAATGGAATACGGGCATGGGGTTTTAAATATCTTTGTTTGAGGGACAGGGACTCAATATTCAGCTACGTGCCTTTGTGTTTATTTCTTATTGTGGTGTTCGCAATGATGTCTTGCATGCTTTGCATACATTTCAGTATCCACGTACACTGACAGGAGTGATTACTATTAGATGCAGGCTGTACTAGTCAGCATTTTAGGTTGCGGGTATGCAGCCGACATGATCACGCCTCCGTGCAGTACTTGAACACGCCCCCTGCACTCGTACATGTTTCCTATGCTTGTGGCCGTTAAGGCAGCGGGCCTTCATTAATATGCATGTGGTGCTGCTGCGCCATCTCTACGCTGCACAGTCGGCGCAAGGCTAACGCCGTCCTTGCGCTTAGCTTCATGAATCCCGGGGATTAATTTTCAAACTTATGATCAAATTCAATTTGTCATGAAGCAAAATCATCATTCATCATATCAATTTTCCAATTAGTCTACAATTATCTTTTCTTCAAACCCTGTAATTTCTAATCTCATATTCTTTTAACAGCCTAATTTGCTTCTACTTCTATACTTTGCTCCATATACATATTTATAATAGAATCTTCTACTAGTTTCAATATTCTTCTTTATCAATCACAAAGGCAATCAGTGGATTTTCATATTTTTAAACTAGTTTTGCTAACAACTGACTGATTTCATCTTTTTTCTCCTAAGAAATGCCTTTGTCTCTATCATCTCTTTCATTTTATGATATATTTCCATAATTCCTTCTTTCATTTTTGATAAAAATATTTAACATTTTCTCCAGTATTTTTTCATATGCTAGCATTATTCCTTTATACTTTTGTTTATTTTGTTTATTAATCTTTTTCAACTTTAAAAATCAGTTGAGGACTTATCCTTACACATTGCCCACCATTTTATCTATCATAAATAAAACTTCATTCCTATATTTTCTTCCTACAACACATCTTGCATTTCTTTTATTTATTTTGCTCAGGTGGTTTTTTAAACTATTTCCTGTCTAATCCATACATATTCCTCATATAAAATACTCATCAACACAAGTGATTCAAAAATCCTACTATGCATATGCCACAATGTATAACTTGTAATGTATATAAAAATATAGTACAATATAGTCCATTTCAATTTTACTTTACCTCTTCTATAAAAATAACATCTACTCCTCTGCACTTCATATTTTATATCACCTCATGACATTTCCTAACATCAGAACCAGTTTTCTCGTGTTTGTTTCCTCAAATTACAAGTACATTCACATTTTATTGGAGTTTCCATATCAAAATTAACATATTTTTTACTTCATGAAATAGTTCTGCTCTTTCCATATTTGACTTGGGTGTGCATATTACTGTTAATCTAATGGCCCCTGTGTCTTGAAATTGCTTTTTCCCCTTTCACTAATATATGCCATACCTATTACAGATATTCCTGTCCTACATATTGTACTACACCACTTCAATGGCAACAGCCATCTTAAATGATTTTCTTCCATATTAACATTCAGAATTACCACTCAAAAATATCCTTTGTCTTGTGCAATTTTAATATATTGTTTTCTTTCTTTGTTTTTTCTAACCCTTTCACCATAGTTATTTTGAGTTTCTCCCTCTGCAAAATATGCTAGTCAGTACTGTATTCTGTTTGCAATAAAGTATATCGTCTTTCATCAGCCACATTATTATTTTGTATCTCAAATAAAGTGTATGTGCTTTAAAGTTTTCCCCAGCTCTATTTATTTTTTGTTCTTCACCTGTATTAAAATGGACATACTTTATCACATTGCAGTTCAAAGATCACTGCAATTGTGATCTAACACTGGGAAAAGATAAGTCTGTTAAGTGCTTCCCTAGTGTGAAATCTGATTTTAACTGCACTTAATGGTGCTTAACAATAGTTTGCTAACGAGACCTATGCACTATTAACATCAAGATGTACACTAGGGCCTAACAGTGAAGAGTGCTGGCCAACAAAGAACAGAAAGCAGGACAGTTTTTTAATGTTTTTATTCAAAATTTTCAACAATAACAATAAGTCAAAATAATCAAATTATTAAAACATATCAATTAAAAACTATTTACATTAGTCCAATTCAGGATTTTCATTTTAAATAAATAATTTAAATAAATAAATAATCATACCATTAGTAGTTTTTTGAGTAAATCATTTATTTTTTCCAAACAATATAATGTTCTTATATTAATGGTTAACAATTCGTTTTTGTCCACACTTTTAGCTAAATATATAAATTCTAAAAATGATAAGATATTATTACATTTCCAATTTATTGTACTACCTTTTCTGGCAATCGCTAAAATCAATCATTAAAGAGGCACTTGTGTTCTTGGAATAACTTCTAGAACTGGAACATTAAACATTATTAATGAATTAGTTATTATACATTTGTCTGACCACAACACTTGAGAAAAAACATTTAAACCATTCTAAAATCTAGATATTTTATACTCTAGTGCTATATATAACCAACCTGCATCTAAATTATCACCACATCTCCAACAATTAAAGTTTGATATCTTGTTTAGTATTGCAACCGTATGAAAGGTTATGAAAGCTCTATGCAAATGTTTCCAAGTAAATAATTTCCAAGTAAGTGAAGATGATGTTTTGCCAATCGATTTAGACAGCATTTTTTTATTCATATCTCAAAACAGTTCATTATTGATTTTTGTAGAGTAATTTCAAAAATGTATTTCTAAAAAGAAATAATCTATTCTTAGAATCCTATATGTTTAGATATGTATGACCTATTATTACTCAAATTACTATTAATATTAAATAAAAATTGGGGGGGGGGTCATTTTTCACAACTGAATCTAATGACATTTATTTTATCATTTACAGAATCTTTACAACTTTGCAAGCTCAACCAATGTTTTTGTCTTAAATTATTTCTAGCTAATAAGTAATCTGCAGTGCTGAGTATATTTTGTTTCCGTTTAGGAGATTATGTCAAAAAATAAGCTACTATTGTTAAAATCAACATTTTACATAAAGTATGGGTTATTAAACATTCATTGTTGAATGATATAGGAAATAATAAGAAAACAAGGTTTTTATCTTATAATTATTATTTAAATATATTTTAAATGTTTATAGAATATAATTAAAGGAATGGTGATACGGTAATTATTACTACTCATACAGTAATCTTTTAGGATCCCAATAAAATTTATTATATGCAATTTTCACATGTGGTTCTACTAATATGTTATTATTAACAAGTAATATTTTCCCTATATTGATTTTCATTCAGAAACATATGTAATATTTAATCACTGAGCTATAATTTTAATGTTGGATGACTTTACATACAGATCAAAATTAGGAAAACCTATACCTCCTTCTTCCCTCCATTTCATATGCCATTCTAAAGAACCCCTTGGTTTAGTTAGGAACCATAAGATTTTAAGTAAAATAGAGTTTATTTTCCTAAAGAATTTTTTGGGGATAGGAATAAATGCTGAATGTAAAACAAAATTTTAGGTAGGATTATCATTTTTATTAACATAAGCCCCTACTCCATAGTGAAAAATAATATATTCCATCTTGAAATTAATTATGTAATTGAGTTAATTATATTTTTATAATTTACTAATACTTTTTGCTGCTTAATGTTATAATGACTGCTAGATATTTAATCTGTATATTATCCCATTTAAAAAATTACTATACTTTTTAGATCTGAATTTACAGTTTATATTAATTAACAATGTATTAGTTTTACTATGATTAAATTTCAATCTAGAGATTTCTTGAAAACATCCCATAGCTTAACTATATGATGTAATGATTCAATATTACCAATAGTTAGTAATATATCATCTGCAAATAATTGTATTTTGGATAAGTAATTTTCATCTAATGAAGAGCCTTTTATATTTTTATTTGATCTAATGTGATTTCTGATAGGTTCTATGCATAATACAAATAACAAAGGAGTTAGCAAACATCTTTGTTTTCTGCCTTTTAAAAATTTTAATTACTTAGACAGAAAAGAAACTATTTTGATAAATGCAGATGAGTTATTATACAGCATCATAGCTAAATTAATTAACTCTAAAGAAAGTTATATTCTTCAAGAAGTTTAAACACGTAATTCTAATTAACCAAATTGAAAGCTTTGTCTAAATCTAAACTAATTATTGAAAGTTTTCTTTTTGTGTTTGCAAAATCTATTATAGTATTAAGTCTAATAATGTTGTCCATAAACTCTCCTGTTTAGTATAAATTCTGTCTGATCATTATTAATAATTTGTATTAAAATAATTTTTAATCTATTTGCCAGTATTGACATAAACATTTTGTAATCTACATTTAGAAATGAAATAGGAAGATACAAAGGACAAAATGTAGGGTATTTATCTTGTTTCAGAATAAATGATGCAAGAGAAAATATCCAAGATGGAGGTACATGTGAAGTACATCTGATATCATTAAATGCTTTCAGTAATATCTTTATTATATTTTCTGGTAATAATTTATAAAACTCTGGAATTATTCCATCCAAACCAGAAGCTTTATTAAAGTTAAGATTTTTTTATTTGATCTTTTATTTCCTTAAATGAAAAAGGTTTATCAATACTATTTATTTTCTCTTTAGTTAGTTAATAATTAATGTATCCTTTTAAAAAGCCTACAACTATATTACTACTTTGATCCCTAAAACAATCTAATATGTCTGCTAAACCTGTAACGTATTTTTTCTACTACCATATTTATATAATATTTCTTTAATATGATTTAAATTATTCATTTTCTTCTATCTGATTGCTAATGTATATAAACTTTTAGTATGTAGTGAATAAGAATGTAATCTTAGTTTTTCTGCATTTATTGAAATCTAATGGTTAAGGATATCCATATATTTTTGATTCAATGTTTTCAATTGTAGATTAGTAGATTTATTCCCTGATTTAATCTTCAAATTTAAATCATTTATCTTAGTTTGTAACTCTTTAATTCTTTATCACATTCTCTTCTTTTGCATGCATACCAACTTTTAATTTTGCCATTTAAATAAGCTTTCGATGAATCCCAAAGAATGTTCTCAGTAACTTCTCCTATATTATCAAACTCTAAAAAGGCATTCATTTCAATTATAACCCAGTATCTAAAACATTTAACTTTGATTATAAAAGCAGGAAGTCTCTTATGTAGTATTAAATTATTTGGCTTCAATGTTTGATTAAATTTAATTGCTTTTTTGTCAGTCAAATGACAGGAAATTATTAACACATCTTCAATTTTAGAGTATAAGCTATTAGAAGTAACAATCTTGTCTGTATTAATTTGGGTACCAACTCTAAAAGAGTAATGTGTAGAATTAAAAGGTTTAGATAGTCTTAAATCATAAATGTTTCTCAAATTGATTGTATTAATAAAGTGATTTAAATGTTTTGCAACTGATAAGAGTCTAGGTCTTCTATTAGCAGTAGTATCATTCTCTGATAATATACAATTAAAATTTTCTGCTATAATCACCTCACATTTCATATAAAACATTATAATATGTAAATACATTTTAGAAACCTTTACTCCAATTCCAGAAATCCAGTATGTGTTAAATGTATAATACTTTTTAATTTCTATTACAACCAAAATATACCCATTTATGCATCAAACAATATAACACTTGCAATGGTGTGAGGTATTGCCAGCTATGCCAGGAGAAGTAGGGCAGTGGATGTGTATCATATGCCAGCATAGCTAACTGGAGATTTGTAAAGAATTATATGTCATTTGTTCAGCTGCTGGTGTTGGAAAATGTATTTGTAAAGTTGCTTGTGTTAAAAACTTAACAACAACAGTGTGTCCTACTGGACAGAGAAGAACTATACATGTATGTTAGACTGTAATATTAGAACTGATTAAATTTATATATTGTAACAGAGGATACTGGAAGAGAAGAGGTTAATCTCAGCCCTACTAACTTTTAGAAAAATATCCTGAAATTAAATTACCTGGGTTAGGCCATAATGATTGTATTTTACAGTTCAGACTACAGGCAGAGATGAAATGCCTGTGAAAGTAAGGACTAGGAATCCTGCTGCATTATCTTTAGCAGTGAAATAATTGCTACCCTGGAAGGGTGAAAGTACTGAAATGGTTTTATGGCTTCCAGATGCAATAACATGTCTTAGCAAAGCTCTAGCTGTGTGTCTGGTAAGACATATGTGCAAGATTCTGGTTTAGTTTCTAGTAAAGGGGGTAGTATGGGAACCAGAAGTCAGATAACCAGAAGTATGTGATGTCATGCTGTAATCCAGGACTGAATGATGTTTTAATACTAGATGAGACAGAAGTCTCAGAGCAGCATGCTTTTTAGAACCTGAAATAGAAGGATCTCTCACCTATTTCATCTTGCCTTGCTTTAGTAAGTAACTAGGGAATAGTAATTCTTTAGATCAGTCAGGAAAATATAGTGGGATTAGTTAATTACTGTTTTTATGTATCTGTATGAATCTATCCGTCTGTGTTATTTAAATATATCCTGTGATTAAAACTCTGGTGTTTATCATAAATAGATATTTTGTATGTTCATGCTCTTTTCATTGTGGCTGGTCATTTAGAGAATGGTTAACCATTGAGAGTACTTATATTTATTTGGTTAAAATTTGAGAGTACTTATATTTATTTGTTGACACAGTGGCTGTTCCTGAAAGCTTTGCTGTTTGGTCAAAACTACCATTTGTGTTAGTATTACTTTTACTCAGTATAATTGGATATCCTGGTAAGAGCCTTACAGTAGCTGGCTTTGGAGTATTCTGGTGGCAGTACCTACCTTATAGACTGGTCAGAGGGGGAATAGCTAGTAAATCTGTGCCAGTCTTCCCCAGGTGTGTATATATGTGTGTGTGTGTGTGTGTGTGTGTGTGTGTGTGTGTGTGTGTGTGTGTGTGTGTGTGTGTGTGTGTGTGTGAAAATCAAATCTCAAAGAGTGTGTGTGTGTGTGTGTGTGTGTGTGTGTGTATGTGTGTGTGTGTGTGTGTGTGTGTGTGTGTGTGTGTGTGTGTGTGTGTGTGTGTGTGTGTCAGCTATTTGGAGCAGGGACACAGAGCACTAGTTTCACAGAGTGGTGGAGGACATGGCTTGGGACAAGCAGCTGAGGACACAACTTTATAGCTGTGTCAGTGAGGAGTCTTATTGAGGGCCTGGAGAGAGAAGAGTGGAAACCCACACCTAGGACTGAGTGTGTTCCTTGTGTGCCCTTAAGGGAAATTTTGCTTGGTGTAGACAGCTGCATCTGAAAATACTGCATGTACCTACCTTTGTTCCAAGTGAAAGTCCATCACTGGTGTCAGTGTTGAGGATTCAGGCTTCTTGATTACTGGCCCAGAAGTGGGGTGTTACAACAGTTGTATAGTAATGAATTAATTGATTTAAGTTAACTGTTAATACTTAACATTCCGCACTTTATGTATGTTCAATTGTTAATGTCATTAAGACCTATTAACTCCGAATGTATAAGACTTATATGAATGGAAGTCTATTAGATAATATTAATTAAAGTATCTTCACAAACTAAAAATGTAAAATATAGTTAATTAGTGTGATTGCATAAGATATTCTCCTGAAAGAGAGATCTGACTAGATAAAGCATTTATAAAAGCGTAATTATCCAATTAAAATTTTTGCAATTTAACATGACAATCAACTGCAATTAATCACATTTGTTGTAGTGGTTGCCTATGTTAACATATGTCCATATAAAAAATGCTGCCCTCATTAGACATGTCTTCTTGAAATCAAAAGGAAGTAAGATTTCATATATTTACTATATATACAAAACCACTTACTATTGAATCAGCTTTAGTCTGCAAACATATGTCTGATGAGAGTAATACAAATCTGAGAGTAATTAGAGTAAAAACTTACTTGTAAATGTTAGCTTCTTTCATATTTTCTGATAAGTTAGATTGGGCACAGACACTTGGATATAGATTAAGTACATAATGATCATTCTTTAAACTTATATTGTAATACTATTTACAGTCTTTATTTTCTTATTTTCTACTTCTTCTCCCCTTCCGCCTTTTTTTCAATCTCTAACCATTTCAAAAAATAAAATGAATAATGTAATACCTTATGTCCATTTAAACATATTAAACTTTCTTTTCTTTTTTAATACATATAAGAGACTATTAAATGCCATAGTGATGGTAGTTATAGGATTTAAATATGACCACTACACTAATTACCATTTTCTATGATGTATATGTTCCATATGTTTGTCCATATATAAACTAGTGTACTCTCAATCATATAAATGTAAGCAAATACCTATTTCCATCTTGACTAGGACACAGTACCAAAACACTAACTTTCTAATCACAAACATGATAGAAAATTAATAAAAACCCAAACTACAACAAAAAATATAAATAAACATGCTTTCCTATATGTCTTAATCAATATTAATTTAAATCTCTATAATTGCATTTGTGTGTTTATCTATTAGGGTTAATAAATAAATGTAGACTCTGCATCTCACAATCACATAGAAAAACAGAAAACAATATGATGGGCAGGATTCACAAAGGCTTGCATGGAGTGTAAGAGATGTGTAACACTCCATGCAAGCCTCGCGATCCAGGAACAGCCCGAAACTCCGTGTAAGAGACCAGCTAAAACTTCTCTTACACGGACTGGGCGTGTATATGCTAAATACCTCACTTGCAGCCAAAAGGTATGCAAATGAGGTATATTAGTGATCCACGAAGCAGAAACCTGCCCGTGTAAGAGCCGTTTTAGCTGCAGAAATGTACTCAATTGACAACTGAGTACGTTTCTGCAAAAATCACAATGGAGCCATGTCAGCTCCAAATAAAGGGTGCATATGTGTCAGGCAGCATGCCAATGGCCAAATATGTGGACATTGGCAAGGTAACCCGATGCAAATATAAAAAAAGTTTAAATGCAGCGCAGCCCCGCACAAACGGGCTGCACTGTATAAAACATAAAAATGAAGGTTATAAACCCACAAATGTGGGTTTTATGCAATACATGAAATGACAATGCAGGGACCAGCAGACCAAAAACAACATGGCCACCGTGTAGTGGTTGCTAAGGGGGGAAGCTGAGTCTAAGACATGTAACTAAGCATTAGTAGGCAATCTCATGTAAATGAGGGTTAGGATACTGAATCCCACAGTCACATAGCAAATGAGCACAGTCTGAGTAGTGTAAGAGATACATAAGGGGGAGGAATAGAGTAGGAGATAGGTGACATCACAGGGGGGAATGGTAGAAAGAAATGCAGTTCATTGGAGGTCAGTGTAACATGACAGATGACAGACACAGATCAGGGAAAGAGGAGTGCCACAAAATAAGCATGGGAAAGTCAAGAAATAGAAGGTGTACACTGTTACTTACACCAAAGTTTCTTGCTGGGCGTGTATGCACATGTGTGCACGCCATGAAGCGCGAGTAGGGCAGTGTGCGCGCGTGTAAGGCAGACTGAGTATGTGGGAGCGTGTTGGTAGTTTGTAACACTGTTTGCGCTAGTGTGCACGCGTTTTAACCCGAATAGGCAGATCCCGAAACGTGTAAGCATGTGTGCGCGCGTGTAAGCCACTGTGAGCGTGTTTCTGCTGGTATGCACGCTGCTCCCCACTGAGGAAACAGAAAGGAAAAAGGAAGCAACAGAATTAGTAGGAAGCTAGCAGAGAATACTGCTGGAGCTAGCAGGTGAAAACAATTAGAAGCAGGCAATTACACAGGCAGAATAGTAGCCCAGCCCAGCACTTAAAACTCTGCAAACAGCAGTGCAGGATGTTTCTCTCAAGAGACACTGCAAGACAGGAGTAAGCTATCAGAAGTGAAAACTGAAAAAGCTGAACTCAGAGCAGAAATGCTAGGGGCTGCCATAGCTGTCATAATGAGACATAGGCGACTTGCTGAGGGTGGTGACAATGCAGATGGTGCCAGACAACCCACAGTGAGGAGACGGAGAAGAGTGTACAGGCCCAGGGTCACCTACCATGGGTTACATGAGCTGGAGATAGTAGAGCGCTATAGAGTGGACAGAGAGCTGCTGCAGCAAATAGTCGAGCTGTGCAGGCCACGCCTCACACACAGAACCAACAGAGGGGAACCCATCCCAGTGGAAACCAAGGTATGTGTTGGCCTAAGAATACTAGCAACAGGTACCTTCCAGAGACCAACTGGTGATATGATGGGGATATCACAGGCATCAGCCTCCAGGGTACTGCACCAGTTCCTGGAGGCCATGTCAGCACATGCCAGTGATCATGTATATTTCCCCAATGCCCGTGAGGTATTGGCCAGCAATATGCGTCTCTTCCAGCAAATAGCGGAATACCCTGAGGTAGTGGGTGCAATAGACTGCACGCACATACGCATCAAAGCACCAGCCGGTGAGCGGGGTAGGGCCTACATTAACCGCAAGGGCTTCCCCTCCATCAACTGCCAGGTCATGTGTGATGCCCAGGGCATAATAATGAATGTGTGTGCTGGCTGCCCTGGGAGCTACCATGATTCCCACATCTGGCATTTGACGCAGCTGTACCAGACATTTGCCAATGGGGACATCCCACATGGACACCTAGTGGGGGATGCAGTTTATGCACTGGAGCCGTGGCTGATGACACCCATCAGAAATGCACACGCACCTGAACAGGAACGCCATAATGAGGCACACGCACAAACACGTAATGTAATAGAGCGTGTGTTTGGGCTGCTCAAGTCATGGTTCCGGTGTCTGGACACATCTGGTGGAGCCTTGCAGTACTCACCAACTACATGTACCGAAATTGTCATGGTATGTGCTATGCTACATAATATGATCTTGTGAAAACAGCTGCAGCAGGACCAGCATAGGGCTGGGCCAAACAGCCCCCCACCATTGCCAAAGCCATCACAGGCAGAGCGTGACTCGGAGGAGGAACAACCTGAGCCTGCCCCAGTAGGCAGAAGGTGGCGTGCCCAGTATGCCCTGGCCTTGGCAAAGAGGCAATGCATAGCACATACACTGGCTCAGTAGGAACCCTGGGAATGATACCCGCTCTGACTCACTCAAATAATAACAGGGATGCCTAAAATGACATGACCTGCTCACAAACATGTACAGGGAGTGTAATATGTGCATCCGACAGAGGCAGCCATGCAGCACCACCTGAGGCATGAATGCCATGTGTTAAGTAATGTAACACCATGTACTATATGCACACTTGAGGACCCTGACTAACATCCACCCTCACCAAGCATGAAGCCACAAAATGACGATGGGATGATCAATTGCAATAACTGGCTGAAGTAATGCAGTTAGTCAAAGGGGAGCCAATGTGTTTCAGCCTGGGAAGACATGCTGAGCATGACATGATGCACCACCTGCTAGGGGTGGTGAGCACCTATCATTCCAGGCCCCATGGATACTGGCAAAGGCTGTCAGTACTCACAGCATGCCCTGAATAGGTAAGTCTCAAAACACAAACCCACCTTCATAGGTACCACAAGGGATAGGAACCTAGATGTAATGCTACCCAATGCCAGAAGTCTAAACAGCAAGAAGCGTGCAGTGTAAACGCACACAGTATGGAGAATGTTGATATCAGTCCTGTAATAGAAAACTGGGTCAAGGCTCACATCAGCACCCTAACACTACCAGGTTACACCTCATACTGTGCTGTACAGCCTCAAAACATGGAACAAGCTACAAAAGGAGGGTGACTAGCAATAAATGTCAATGATAACCACACCCCTATGTTGGTACCACAACAAGAAGCAGCATGGATTAGCCATGGTCAAATACCAATGGCTAAAACCGCCTCCCAGTATATAGCCTGCTGCAGACTACTGTCCTAATACCAGGAACTGCATCTGGCCTATGTTGGAATACATGAATATATCAAGCCCCCCAAACCACATTATATTGGTTGACTGAAAATACCCAGACATACACTGGGAGAATTATACTAGCACCAACACAGTAGGAGAAAAGTTCCCAGAATCCATAAACCAAAATGCCCAGGAACAAGGTACCACTCCCACAAGAGGGGTAAGCATACTGGATGTGATAATCAGCAACATGCGTACTGGATGGCAAGATGAGAAGTGTATCCCTCTCTGGTAAGACCAGACCATAGAGTAATCACACCGGATATACACATCCTGACCACAGTCCCTGGCCAGAAAACCACAGTGAAAAACATGTGTAAAGCATAAGTTGCACCCCTCCAAACCGATGTGGAATCCACGAAAGGCCCTGTGCAGGTGCAGAATATGGGACACACCGTAGAACATGTTATACAGGCATTCCATGAACACAGCCAGGAATGCTTGGATTATGCAATCACAAATAACAACAAGACACAATGCCATACACGCAGGCATCTGGCATGCTGGACTCCTGCCATTACCAAATCATGCAAGAGAATGAGGAAGCTACTACATGATAGAGCAAACATAAAAAGGGAAGTAATCACTGATCAGTAGTATGGCAATAAAATATGTCCACACATACAATCCACTAAGGCCAGCCACAACAAGTAGAATCTGTGAATCCAGAGGCAATGTGACACCTGCCCCAAGTATACAGACAACCCTCAACTCCCCCCAATAAACACAAATATATGTGAGAGATGCAACCATTTATCCAAACTGGAGGCTGAGCTCCCCCAACTCAGTACTGTCAAAACTAGTCAGGAGGAGAAGATAACCACATACACCACAGACCCAGCCCCACATAGACCTATCACAACTGTAAACCAAACACATAAACACAGAAAAACATTCCCGGAGGCCCTAATTACAAACACACCACACCAACAGAGGCCTCCACAGCAGACCCCAAGCAACCACAACCTCCAAACATAGCACATGTAACACATAGTACACAAAGCTGGTGTGCCGAACAGTTACAGGCCAGAAGGAGAAACAACATGCCTGATACAGTTGTAATAGGTGTCTGTATAGGCAGACACACTGCTGTCCCACTCACCAGACTGAACAAGGGAAAGGGTACAGTAAGCTGCCTGTAGGCTGCCACAATATGCCACATAACACAAGTACGCAGGTCACCCCAAAGCAAGCAGAAATATGATGCACTCATTGTCCATGCTGGTGTGAATGACCTGAGATGTACCTCCCTGGACTACATGAAAAGAGACATGGATGAGCTCTCTGAGTATGTACTCCAGGCCGGTATGACACTGGCCATTTGCAGCATCCAACCCTCACCAAGAATGATGCCACAGTTCAAACACAGAATGATCAGCTTTAACAGGTGGCACAGTTACAGCTGTCAGTCCAAGAGGGTCTAATGTCTGCCTGCCTGAGATGTCATGCATGACAAGCCATGCTGCTGTTCCAGGGATGGCTTGCACCTGTTACCCCTGGGCATCTGGATACTGGATAAGGCCTTTGCCACCTCCATAGAGCCGTACGTAGGCAAGGCCGAAAAGACTAACCCACCACCCTAGAAAACATAAGTGGTAAGAAACATAAGGGTAATGCTGACCAATGCCAGATGTGTAAACTGCAATATGCATGCTCCTGAGGCACTTCCCAGTATGGAGAACATCGATGTCTGTGCAGTGACAGAAGCCTGCTGCAAACCTACTGACAGCACACCAGCACTACCAGGTTATACCACATATCATGTGTTATGGCCCCAACACCTGGACCAAAACATCAAAGGAGGGGGAGTATCCATATGCAGCACAGACACCCATACGGCCAGGTAACTGACAATGCACGAAGCAGTGGAGACCACCCATGTGCACCTAAGTGTAGTCAAAACTGCTGTACAGTCTGTAGCATGCGACAGACCAAACTCTCACACACAGGAACCCCACCCAGACATCCTGAAGACACTGGACAGTATGAATGTCCCACCAAATACCAGACAAGGTACTCACAAATTACCACATAGTTGCTAAACCATTATGTATGCAAGGAGTAATCAGGGACCTAGGGACACAAGTCGACAGTAACCTGTCATGTGACACTCACAATGCCAATGTGGCTAGGAAGACTGTCTATATTGGA
This sequence comes from Protopterus annectens, assembly GCF_019279795.1. Classification (NCBI taxonomy): domain Eukaryota; kingdom Metazoa; phylum Chordata; order Ceratodontiformes; family Protopteridae; genus Protopterus; species Protopterus annectens. Next base: position 217,103,702 of record NC_056725.1, read on the forward strand.
CACCGTATCATGAAAGGATTCACATCTACATCAACAGAGGCAACTGTGCCCCTGTACTGTTCCCTTATCAGACCCATAATCTAGTACAATGACTCATATGGGATGTACCGTACCTGACACCTGCAGTGGTTAGGAAGACCTCAAAGGTACCTCACCAAGAGGATAAAGGGTGTCAAATATATGTCATATGCTGCCTGTCTGTAGACAGCCCAGCTGAATGCAATCACAGACTGCCTACACAGAGGCATTGTATGTCTGTTGTACAAGGCCATGTCCAACACAGGAGTAATGGACATGCTCCACCCCAGGAAATCAAAGCCATTGGAGCTCTGAGAGTGACAGATGTCAGCCTCAGCACATAATGAAATAGGATGTGCTGGAGGGACAGATACATAACCCAGAGGCTCCCCACACCCAGGAACAGGATCCCAATCCATGTTAGGCAGAGCTCCTCACTGACACCCCTCAACAGGAATATTGCCAAATGGATGGATGATCGTAGATGTACACTGGGGGTCTTCACTGTGTCACGTCCAGACAGAGGCACAGTAAAGAAAATCATAAATGGCCATAATAGTCACATAGCAAGGGGCGACGAAAGACACACACACTCTGGCTAGGCTTACTAATGCCCTAGGGTGGATAGCCTAGTATGAACCTATGAACCTATGAAGATACAAATTGTACAGGACACTAAGGATAATCACAAGGCTTACTCAACTGATGGTAGGAACCATGTTGGGAATTCACAGATATGCTCCGAATCACACAGATATTACAAACAACATACCAAACACACACACATATTGCCAACATACAACCTGACAGGTTCAGTGCAACCCCCAGAATGCAAAATATCTATCCCAGCAGACTGCTGGCCCCCTGACATTGCAGATGCTGAGGTAACAGCCATCATCTACAAAACAAACCACACAGCAGCAAAGGTATGTGATGGTGTCCTGGGCTGAGGCCAACATGGACTCCAAGAATAATGGAATGCCAAATCACACTACTGCCCAATGTCAGCCTTACCACAGGATATGTACCCAAAGAGCAGTGTACCACAACAGTGGTCCTTCACAACAAAGGTGTTGCCTGAATGGATACTGCAAACTACCACCCCAGGATCCTGACAAGCTTGGTCTGCACAGCTATGGAAAGGATCAGTATTTACCGCAGACATAAAGCTATCGTGGACCTACTGACACCGGACCCTACCCAGTGTGGCTATCGTAAGTGCAGATCCTGCCCCTAAACATGTTTGACCCATTTGAAACAGTCATTAAGGTCATTGATGAGGGCAATGTGATCCACACAGCGTAGCTGGACCATGCATATGCTTCCAGACAATACCCTACGAGTTCAGTATGGATATGTTCACCAGCTTAAATATAAACCCCTATGTCAGTAGAGGGGTTGCAAACCAGACCAAGGACAGAACTGACATGGTCAGACATGCTGCATCCATGTCAGACTACAAAGCAGATATGAGTGGCATCCCACAAGGCTTGGTCCTGGGACCTCCCCCGTTCCGTATATATGTCCCATAGGTACAGGCCAACATGGAAGGACTGTGATTGAACATGTATGCAGAGGAGTACAAACTGCCCACCATATCTGACCCCCAGCTGACACAAGCAACCCACAAAAGGGCCACATAGAAACAGACAACTGGAGCCATAGCCATGTCAGCAAGCTAATTGCAGAAATGTGTATAGACAACCACCGTGGATATACAGTAAGTGCCCACCAATTACCACACAGGTGTTAACCCATTACGTACCTAACATGTAATGAGAGACCTGGGGACACAAGGTGATAGATATCCTGCATTGGACAAACATGTGGCTGTATTGTTCGCAGAAACATACCATATACCCACCCAATCATGAAGATTGTCAGATCTAGATAAGGGGAGGTCACTGTGGCTCTGCAGTCATCCTTCATCAGCGTCACAATTGACTACAATAGCCCCTGTGGGATATACCTCAGCAGACACCTCCATCAACTGTAAAGTCCACAACAGTACCCCCCAGGAGTAGCAAAGAGCATGAACAGATGCCATGTGTTGCCTGATTAAACAAACTGCAGCCCCACACACTGCCATACTGCCCACCCAGAGGCAAGCTGTGCCTGATGTATGAAGCCATGTCCAAGCTGGAATCAATGAACATGGTGCACCTTGTACAATCTGAATGGCAGTGAGCTATGCACATGAGAGACCTGAACCCCAGCACTGACATACATAGGACAAGCTGTACTGAATGATCCATAACACAGAAGCCACCCTCACTCTTGAGTAAACTCCCAGTACAGGTTAGCCAGAGAGTCACCTATCGACACCCCTCAAGAGGAATCCTGATGAGTGGATGGGAGATGGTAGGTTAACCCTGGGTATCACTGTTATGTCAGAGGTAGACGGAGGCACAGTATACTAACCATGACATATGTCATGGCAAACTCCAGTTACAATGTGTGTCGAAGGACAAACACACTCTGTGACTAGCATCAGAAATGGCCTAGGGAACATCACTAGTGTTTGCCAATGTCCACCTATGTTGTGGAATACACTACCAATGTTGGACAAGCCTGGTGTAGGTAGTCCATATCTGAACATAATGCAACATGGTCATATGTGCACAACTGGCCCCTACACAGTCTGTTGTGCTCACTATAAAGATGTCAAGCAGTGATAGGACTAAAGCCCAGGATACTGTCCACCACAGTGAAAGTACTGAACCAGTACACTATACGGTACTACAGTGCTAGGCCATTATGAAAGGATGTTGACAACTGTATGCAAAGTATCCCATGCAATCCCTGCAGGCACAGTATAATCCCTGTTTTGGCAGACACGAAGCAGTTGGCCAGTAAGTACACAACATGACACCCAACACACAACCATAAACGTGAGATATCGTTGAAGTTCACACACACACAAATATGTGGTGGACTGCAGAGTTCAACATATGGAAAGCTCACACTGGGCAAGCTCGCACACTTTGATAAATGAGGCATATGTCAGACAACATGCCATGGAAAGGCTGAACTGGGCATGCTCACACACTTAGGCCATATCTCCGTTTAGCAGTTGGCCACACATATCTGGTATTTGTACGTGTCATTCCAGGAACCAACCACAACACAGCAATCTGCCCAGTGCACACAGTAAATGACTACAGAGACATAAGTGATATAGTGGATTGCCCTCATATTCAAACATCTTCCACAGATACACAAGTTGTTCATAGGAACAGGGAATGCTATGGCAATAAAGACCTGCAAACAGTCTAACAGCAACAAATTGTGCATCTGACAATTAAACATATGGGTGTAAAGGTCAATACTAGGCTGTTTGCCCTAGGGAATGACAGCTTAGCAAGAGTGTGCATGGCATCTGCATCCCCAGTACAGTAGGCTACTGTGCCACTGTAAAGTAGGTCACATAAGGCAAAGTGTGAGGCTAGTGAGCTGTGCCTCTCTCAAGCAGGGACACAGTGGAGATCCCAGGGTTTGAATGTGCTAAGCCACATCCATGTTGTTGGTGTGTGCTGGAAGAGGGTTGCTGAGGACCTCTAACAGTAAGCGGGCATCAATAACAGACTGAGGGGAGCCCTATCTGCATTGTCTGGACAATTCCACTGTCAACACTGTGTTGTGATGATTATGTGGGATTGAAGTGTCATGCCGGTACTGTTCACAGATGTCCTCCCTCTGTGGGCTACAGCTCTGCAATGTATTAGCTCACTCTGTCTGTTGGACGGCTCATATATGGCTGGTGTACACCTGACAGGTGTCTTGTTGTGGAGCAGTCATGGGTATATGTGGGATAGCATGATCAATGCAAACCTTACACATGCTCATAGAATGCAATTGTCAAGGATTATGCAGAGTGGCCAGTATAGTCCCCCAGCATGGGTCCTTTGAAGTCATCCAGGGTGTGTGTAATTGCAAGTGTGAGAGAACAGATCCTTTTGGCAAATACTACAATACACCAGATGCTGCATATTCCCCCAGTAAACACAGGGGATGTCACCACACTATCAGTACAGCCAAACAGGGCTACTTGGCCAGTAATGCCAATAGTGCGCTCCGCTACTGGGGGGGTAGTAGGGTGTGTGTAATTGCAAGTGTGAGAGAACAGATCCTTTTGGCAAATACTACAATACACCAGATGCTGCATATTCCCCCAGTAAACACAGTGGATGTCACCACACTATCAGTACAGCCAAACAGGGCTACTTGGCCAGTAATGCCAATAGTGCACTCCGCTACTGGGTCTATTACCATTGTCAGAGCACAGATAGGTATGTTTTGGAAACCCACAACTGCCACATGTGGTTGTGTCACACAATATGACCTTGTGTGGGTTGTTGTGCATAACAATGCATGCCATTGCCTAAACCAGCAATGACAATGCACACATGATGTATGTATGTGACACATACACATAAATACCTGTGACCTGCAGTAGTTACCATGTCTGACACGTGCCTCAAGTGGATAAATGGTATTCGCAATGCATAACAATATGACTGTGTGTTACTGTGCAGGGGCCGCACACGGTATGTGTCTATACAGTATGGGTTGTATATGGTATAATACCTACAGCAGGGGATACACATCTGGTCTGGGCCATATAGTCTACATGTAGTCGATGAACAGGTGCTGCATGTTCCCACCTGTTGTGGGAGTGGTAACATGTTATTCCACTGCAATTCAGTGACCACATGCAGGGAACCTTTCAGCTAGTGTGTTGTAGCTACAGTAATGCTCACGCACAATGTTTGGCTGGATGCAGTCCAGCCATATAAAGACATTTCTTGAGACTGTCATATTGCCAGTGTTGTTAGGGAGGATAGGTGGGTTTCCTGTGTATGGGAGGGTTGTGTGTGCCAGGCTATGAACCAGAAGGCAGTCCAACACACTGTTAGCTGCTCATGGATAGGCCCTGATGCTTTGTGCTGTGCCAACAACCTGGAGGTGTGTGTATCTGTGGTGCCTTGGGATACCACCCCCCTGTCCATGTGTGTTACATGTGTAGGGGACGACAGGCATGGTATGAGGTATAACCTGGCAGTGATGGGTTGCACCTGTGAGCCATGAATCAGGAATCTGGTACTGCACAGACATTGCAGTTCACCGTACTGAGGACAGTGTCCAGTGCATGCATCTTGCGGTGTACACTGCTGGTGTTGTGTAGCACCAGTATTAGTGTCCTATCCTGTGTGATACCCACGGAGGTGGTTATGTAATCCATGTCCTGCAGCAAAAGGCACTATGTGTGTATCAAGGGGCTTCGCCAATATACAATGGCCCATGGGTGTCACGTGCAAGCTGCCCCTCGCAAATCATTGTGGCTTCCCTAGCATGTAAGCACACGTTGACAGCCAGTGGATAACCTATGAATGACATTGGAGATTGAACACAATGTAGACATAGAACACCCTTCCTACATATTGTGGTAGCATACCTGGTGAGGGTATGATGGCAACCAAGATCAGGCTCATACTGGCCTGTGCCACATGCTGAGAGATCCTTTCTATGTTCCCTATCATGTAGTCCAGGGAGGTATGTCTCAGGTCATCCATAGTGGCATGGTCAATGACTGAGTCATATGTGTCCATGCCTCTGACTGACCTGTATGCATGTGTTTTGTGGTGGACCATAGAGCCCCACAGGCATATCACTGTGACCTTCACCATGTACAGCCTGTTGAGTAGGACCCCACTGCAGCGGCCAAGAGAGGTACCTGTCACATCTGTAGCAGGTGTGTTGTGTAGCCCTACAGGCTGTGAGTGTGGGGCACATGGGATGTGTGTGCCATGTGTGGCATGTGCTCTGTTCCGACATAACATATGCCTGTGTGCCAGCTGCAGAGGTGTGTGATGCTCGGCAGGATGCTATTCTGAGTCTCCAAGTATGCCCCAGTGTGTTCAGATTGCTGTCAGTGCGGGTCTATGTCAGACTGGTATTGTAGTCACTGTAGTATGTCATGCCACCTGACAGGGTATGGCAGTACTGGGTTCAGAGTGCTCAGTCCCCAGATTGGCTATGTGGTGGCATCCCACACATGTGTTGTACATTCCTGGCCAGGGGTGAGGGTTGACTGCATACATGTAGCAGCTGTGACATTGCCACATGACTCACATAAACCACAACTGGACCATAGAGGTGATTCACAGGTTACCTTTGCACATGCTACCATAGTAGTGTGATTGCCATGGTGATTACCAACACATAGGGCCAATGGGGAACAATATACTGAAGGTGTGTATGTGTGGGTGTACTGCTACTAATTTCATAGCACTGGCATATATGACTGCACCCGTGGGTAAATGCCAGGTAAGTCATGTGCAATGTGTCACAGGCAACGTACATGCGAACAGGACAGACAGTGACGGTCTGTCATGTGGAAACTTGACATACGTATAGTACGCTATGCAGATGTCACTAGGAGTCCACAGAAGCACTGTAACTCTGCATTGCAGGTGGAAGCAGTGTTCCAGGGAACCCCAAGCGAACATGCATGCAAACAAAGCTACAGTAAGCAGGGCTGGAAGTAGTCCATTGTACAACAAAGAAGGGGTAACTCTAACAGTAGGTAACAGTGCAAATATGTAGGCACTATCAACATGTACCCAGGAATGCACAGCTCAGATGTCCATGGTAGAACTGATATTATGTCATAGTTAATTGTGATTTGTATTACATTGGTACTGCACACATATCAACATGCATAAACATCCACATTGCATAGTCGTGGGCAACTTGCCACCATTACTGTACATGTCCATCATTGCGTATCACTACTTGCATTAGCTTCCCCCCTGTGCTACCTATGTATGTGGCTATCTGTTGACATCCTTACCACCAGTATGCAATAATGTGCAGCTGTTACACTATGGTACTTACTATGGGTGTAGATAACAATTCAGGACAGTGATACGGTTACTGCATCAGGCATGCTGGGATATACACACAGTCATATCAGCACACTGTACTGTTACCAACATGATACTACTAATACACTTCTATGTAGTCACCCTGTGCATCAGCAACATGTTTACCTGTTCCTGCACTGATGTTGGAGATTGCAGGAGGTGGCACAGTTTCATCATATGCACAGGGTGTGAATTAGGTATGCCTGAGTCTGCCACTGATACCACCAATTGACATGTGTGTGTATGTGTGTTGGTGAGGGACAGTAGTACAGGGTGGGGCACTGTTGGTGCAGTGTGTGCGTGTATGTGGTAGCCCTAGGTGTTAACATTTCGCATGTGTGTATGCACGCACACAGTTCCACCTCATGGCTGCCATATACAGGAGTTTGTGGACAGCCACAGACTGCACCTTGCAGGTCATACAGATCAGTGTCTGTGGGCACGGACACGGTACCTGTGCCTGGCAGGGGTGCTACGGACCGTATCCAGTACTAAGCCAGACTGGGTACTGTCATCAGAAGCGGGAGTGTGTTGACTGGACACAGGTCCCTGTTGGGACTGTCCAGAGCCACATGCACATGGTCTCCTGGGGCATTCTGATGACAGCACAGACCCAGCATTGCTGGGGCTGCTGCTGGCACTATGGGGGCATCCGCGGGCCTGTTGTCATCCATGCCGACTGCCAGCTGCTGCTGTTGCTGGCATACGGCCATGTCAACGCCGCAACCGTCCACCATTGCCCTGGTTCATGGACATGTGGTTGTGGAACTGCTGTAATATGTCCCCACAACGTCTGTCTATGACATCGGTGAAATTACGGACAGCATCCGCGATGTCATGCATACTGTCAGTCATGGCTGTGCGACATGCTCTCAGCTCCCTCAGACCCTGTCTGGTGTACCTTTCCATACACGACTGTACCTGCATGACAGCCCGAAACATAGCTGAGGTTGACAGACCTCTTTGGGCACATCTGCCAGAGGCAGTACGCCCACGGATGCTCCCACGAGAACCCATGGGCAACTGTCTGTGTGGTACCATCGCAGGACCCTGCCCATGGCTGCTGTGTGGGGAAGCATGTGCCACAGATACCACATTACCCTGGTCAATGCCCACTGTATCCTGTCCATCACCTAGGGACAATGGTGACATAGGATGTACTGGCAGGATAACTGTGCGCAATGATGGGGTTGACAGCTGTGTACTGTCAATTGGCCGACCAATGACGGGCTCTGACACACCTTCCTGTGCCATTACACAAATATCATCATTATCAGTACCTGTGGCACCAGATTCAGGTTCCCTGCTGCAGGACACCAGAGAGCACCAGAACCTGTGGGAGGAAGACAGGAAACACAGTTTACAATGTCTACACAATGTTACCAGTGATGCACTTATGCACACATGCACACATGCACATGTGGACACATGCACACATGCACACATGGACACAGGCACACATGCACACATGCACACATGCACACGTGCACACATGGACACAGGCACACATGCACACATGCACACATGCACACATGCACACGTGGAAATGTGTACACATGGACACATGCACACGTGGACACAGGCACATATGCACACATGCACACATGCACACGTGGACACAGGCACACATGCACACATGCACACATGCACACATGCACACATGGACACAGGCACACATGCACACATGCACACCCCGCAGTATACACACAGAGCACTACTGAGTTACACTAGTATTACTAGCACTATCAGGACTATTATAGGTATTGTTAAAATACACTCACCAGCATGGATGGGCTGCCTTGCTGTAACACCGGAGGGACCTGCAGAAATGAGGAGATTAATGTCAGTGGGCACAACTGTGCCATTGATACTGCATATGATACAGTGCAGTAGTACACCAGTTGCCTTTCACACGTCAGCTGCTGATATTGGCAATATCACATCTGCACAATTACATACTATGTTGACAGCTACATACCACGGACACACCTTACACATGCATAAACTAACAGTGTACAGAACAGTCAAGTGTACATATGGCATATTACCTGCACGCTCCATGTCGTGTTGCTGTGTGGATCCAGCCTCCATCATGATGCAGGTGTGTTGCTGTTGATGTTCCGGGGCTGGAGCCACAACACTTAGGAGTAGCCCCTCCAGTCTGGTGAGGGGGGGATGTGTGGCCACCCCACCTCCTGTGGCGACCTGTTGCCTGTGGATATCCGATGCACGCTGACGCACATTTCTGATTAAATCACTGCAGTGATGTCGTACCTGCTCATATGTCCTATTATACGTGCCAATGTCATTTACCCTACAGACAAGGTCTTGCCACAGTGCAGCCCTCTCCTACTGATTCTGTCTGGTGCGGGAAAACAGTATGTCATAATCCCACACCAGGCTCTGGTGTATCTCCTCATCTTCTGCTGCAGAGTAGGCAGGGTTACGCTGATGCGCCATGTCCCTGGAAGAGAACACAAACAGGATATCAGCAGACTATGTCAGCAATATATGGCACACATACTATACATGATACTCAACTGTAGTGATATACTACTACTGCCATATGTAGCATGTGTGTGTCTCTTGGTGGATGCACAAGTACATGGCCAGATATCAGTGCTCAGCCAACACCTGTGCAACAATACCTCCACATCCCATACAGCATAGTAGCATGCCCCATCGGTCAGCACACTGCGACGGGTCCAATGCACAACTTCACTCTGGGGGTTCATACCAAGGTACTGTATGTGGAACGCCATCCACTAGTGTGACCTGGACACAAGTTACTCGGCCTGGATATACATATCCCACCACCACCACCACCAGCACAGTAGACTACTTTGATATGTATGTGATTAGACAGTTATTCACTTGTTAGGACTGACATGGTATCCATGCAGCCAACTGGGCCAGTGGAAGCCACAACCCACACTACTGACCCCTTTGTGAATGCTTCCCACGGACATCCCAAAGAATGCATGGAACATGCACACACATTTCTAACCCAGACCCTATGCACAAAGGTTAGGCATCCTGTCTGGTGGACCCCAGCCAAAGGCAGATTGTATAACGATAGAAGGAGGCTACTGCAGGACAGAGCAGATTCACATTAAGGGAAGGCATCTGTGGTCAGCACTGGTAATAAGCTACGATCTCTCATAACAACATCCACAGCCTACTCTAGGAGGGAAATGGCCACAAACACTATAGATAACCACAAGGCCTTCTTCAGTTATGTTACGCATATGGACCAAACGCCTCAGATATGCTCTGAGTTACTACACACCTACTTAACATTCACTGAACACACAGATATTGGCAACATTCTTGCAGACAGGTTTGGTGCACGTATCCCCCCTCCTTCTCCCCCACACTTAGAAATACTTATCACAGCTGAATGTAACCTCCCTATCATCTCACATGTCCAGGTGAGGGCCGCCTCAGCAAAGCAGAACACACAGCATCAATGTGACCTGATGGTATCCCTGGATGTGTGCTACGTGAACTCCAAGAGGACATACAACCGCATATAAGACTGATATTTAACCTTGGCCGTACTACGGGATATGTACCTGAACACTGGCATACAGCAACAGTGGTCCCACTCCACTAAGGAGGCACCTCTACTGACCCTGGGAACTACCGCACCATAAGCTTAACCAGCCTGGTCTGCAAAGCTATGGAATGATTCAGTATGGGACGCATATACAGCGATATTGGGTACCTGCAGACACTTGGGTAGGTCAACAGACAAGACAAACAAGACGCATACAGGGGCAGTGTATGACACGTGTGGGGGGTTACACAATTGATGGGGATGGATGTTTGGATATCCAGAGCACATGAGCCCACAGATGGCAAAAGTGGAACTGATATCCCCACCCATGGGCAGTTGCCACTGTTCCTTCACTGCCCAGGACAGGGCTGTGTTGGGGGCTGTGTAGGCTGGGCAACAGGCATGCCCGTAAGATGTGCCACCTGTGCCTCAAGCTGGCGTAGGGGCCCAAGAACAGAGTCCCGGATCTCCCTGCACAGCACAGTCCGGACGCTACGGAGGGTGAGTGGTGGTTTTCCTCCGACCACACTTGCAGAGGGGGGACGTGCCCCATCCCCTGCAGCTCTTCCACCCGCAGGTGGCACAGGGCCACCGGAGGAGGGTCCATACTGGGCACTAGTGCCAGGTGCACTCGCCAGCTGAGGTGGGAGAGGTGGGTCCGCTGGAACCCGCCTTCCCTGTCGTCCTATGTTTTGCATTATGTCATGACAGTTTGGGTTAGTAACATACAATACCATTCACAATTAGTTGTAACAGCATGCATTAGTATTCCCATTAACCAAACGCCCAGATATTCACACCACTGAACACCGAGCATAACACATGCATAATTTGAACAGCAATACACAGTCCAACAACATGCAGGGTTGATTGATGGCAACAGGCCATCAGGTTTGGATGTATGAACAGGGCAGATGCATCAACGTACATGCAAATATTTATGACCCAACAGGACAAATGTCCAGGGGTGTTAATTGTGATTGCACATACCAATTTCACTTGGAATGGATTATATGTGGTTATAGGGTGGGGTGAAGAAAATATTATTAACACCTTCGAATACCAATACATATGCTGTACATTTCTAATAAGTTGCAGATATATACACACTACAGTTCTAACTACAGTTTCCTATATGATAACTACTTCAATTTGGTGATAGGACTGTTACTGCTACATCAATATACATTTTATTGTTATTCATACACGTTCATATCTGGCTTTGTTCAGCTACATCATCCTGCTACATTTGCTTTATATAGCTATAGACAACTGTGGATGTTTGGTATTTCAGACAATCATACTATCTGCATATTGCAGACTGAGAGCAACATATCCAGATTTTGGGATACACATTCCAGCTGCAGCAACACTTTGAACACATTTCGCAGTTTGGTTCTGCTTGTCACATTCATTTCATTCTGTACTGACTGCAGTATACTTTATTCAGGGGTTATTACTACTTTATTGGTGGATTCATAGCTCTTTCTCACACTCTCTCACTTGTTTTCATTTTACTATTCAGGATGGTACTTACTTCTAGGCTTTATTGACATGTTTTACCTGTAGTTATTACAATCCTTTCCAGCAGTCTCACTTCTGTCATGTTTCAGTATTTCAACAGGGATATATTTCACACATATGATTTGCTCATCTTCTGCAGCTGTACTTTTCAGCCTGCTGCAGGTTGTGTACTATTATATTACAGGTGGGGCATCTTTATTTCAGATTTTATTTCAGACATTTTCATTTTTCTGTTTGGATTACAGACTGCAACACACTTTTGTAATCAAGCAATACTTGCAAACACTCTTACACTGTTACTTGCACATTTTATTACTTAGTGACTACACTGCACTCTTTTGCTAACTGTCATACTTTTATATTTCTTTACAGTTACTGGGAGTGGATTACTGACCTGCCTGGTATCGCAACCGCACCAGCCTATCGCCATAGGCTCTGTGGTTCGCAGAACAGACACCTGCAGCTGTAATATAAATGAAGTAATATTGGAATACACATCTTCATAATATCAGCTAGTTTAATTTCTTACATACATAATTAAATGTAACTTACTCAGTAGTGGGGCGTTGGGCATTTGCCGGGCCTCCTGGATCCAAAGGTTCAATTGGTCCTGCTTACGTCTCTTCAGGTCCGCATGGTGGTGACGGACCTGCTCACCAGTCCTTGGAATCCCTGTGGCACTGGTGAGATCATGAGCCAACCGGTCCCACGCCTCAGCCCTATATGCTCCCCACAGGACCTGGCCCTGCATGAGTTGGGCCTCATGATTGTGGACTAGGAGCCAGACCATGTATCTGGACTCCTCAACGTCCCACCTCTGTGCTTGAAAGCAACTACCCTCACCTACTCCTGACATTCTGGCTGCAAGTTAGTTCTACAATCGTTTATGTTGTGTATTCCCACCTATGGAGCTTATATATGCCGTTTTTCCTGCACTTATCTGTGATTGGCCATTTTGGAATTGTATCAACTTTACAAAACCTGCTTTGTCATGCTCCACTTTCTATTCATTCCTATATATTTGCTATTACTGCATTTCTAAGTACAGCTGTCATGCCTTAGTGGTTCAGTACCTTGACTATGGTGCATGGTATCCTGGGTTCAAACCTGGCCACTGCTTTTTATATTTTATGACTGTCTAGACAGGCTAGGGGGTGTGTCTGTGTAAAGGCAGTTTTGATACAGCTTGCTCAACGTTGCCCGTCAGTTAGCTTGTTGGCGCGGTGCGCAGCTCCGCGCAAATGGGTTACGCTGGTTTACGCTTCATTTGGCTGTCAGCACGCATATTACACTCAGCTCAGCTAGGGGCACACAGTTTCAGCGTGTTAAACCACTGCTTACCTTCAGGCACTCATTTTACATCTGTTAAACCACTGCTCACCCACGGGCAGATGCACTCACCTTGTTAAACTGTAGCTCAGCTATAGGCACATCTGGCATTTTTTATTATTTTGTTATCTCACATTTCTTCAAAATAAATGGCCTATTTCATTACATTTTACATAAAATATAATTTTATATGTGTACATATTTGTCAGAGACTTGTTTCGTCCTTATTTTACTAAAAATAAAAATTGATGTTGTGGGGGTTCGAACCATGACTGCCTGCTCTTCAGCCGACGTCTCTACCGCTACGCTATTGCTTCTTGGCTTACTTTGCATATTTAGTTCTTATATGCTGTTCCACTGACTGCTAACTGTGGCTAAGCTACGGCACGCCAGCATAAGCGCACTCACGGGCAAACATCTTTACGATTTAAAAAAAATATATAACATGTTCATTTATATATTTTATGTTCATAGTCTGTGGGGGCATGTGTTGTGTTGTGTTTATTCACATTTCCATGTTCTCTGTCGTGGGTGTTTACTTTGGGCACTTTTACTCTTCTGGGGGCGTGTCTGCTTGCAGGGCTCGGCCTACGGACACGCCCCCTACTGTCTTCCATGGACCGTGTTAGCCTTAGGTGTGATTCAGCATGCCCTCATGCATATGCATGACATGCTGACATCACACCGTTTAACTGCAGCCTCCGTGTAAGCCTTGTATCTCTTACACGGAGGCTTCGTGAATCCTGCCCACCGTCTTTTATATGACTTGTGTATCTCAGCATAAGTTCAGTATTCATGACAACATATTACTCTGAAGCTTTGTTTTCTTTAGTATATTCATTAACTTATTGGTACAAATTTAAAGTTTCATCTTTTAACTTACTATTATTGATTATATGTATCTTATTTTAATTATGTGAAGCTTCTGCAAAAATCAATATGCCTACGTAGAACACACAATTGTATCTGAAAAGACATTAAGCAAACCTTATGTTGCACATATAGATTAATACATTCATTTTAATGTTGAGAGGTATGCATTTACATCATCTTTTGCTATATGTTTTAAAATACCTTATATAAACTTAATTTGAAACTAATTAACCTGTTTTTCTTGCTTTTAACGTTAAAACTTAAAATTAAAATCAGTTCACCATGTTTAATTTAATCTCCTTCCCTGTTTTGATGATCTTGTAGAAAACTTCCTGTTTCAAAGGACAATTAAAGGTCAGAGAGTTCTTCCTGAAGCAGCAGCAAGCCTAAAACATCATTGTGAAGCTTCTGTAAAACGCTGCTCGAGACTCATGCTAATGTATAAAAATAACTTAAATGTACAGTTGAAATGCAGTATTTAGCTTCATTTTTTTTGCATGTAGAAAGCTTGCAACTGTATCAGACAAGCTACAGCAGCTTAAAAAATCCATTTTAAGTGGATTGTCATAGGCAAATTGAACTATAGAACTATTATATGTGAAAACTAATATACATTTCATATAACATTGGTATTACTCAAGAAAGCCCCTCTACCAACCCATTGAAGTCACACACTCCTTAAACAGCCATATATTAAGGAGAGACAAGAAAAAATGCACACATAGCACATATCATTCTTATGTCTTCTAGCATTGCTTTAAATGAATAATATTTACCTGTTCTTATTGTATAGCTTTAGTGAATAACATTTAACTAATCTCTAATATTGTAAAGCATTTTAAGTTATTTGATAAAAAAAAAAACATTTCTATTAACCCACATGAATTAGCTCCTTAACGTTTATTCCCTGTCATTAATATGATAAATAATATATCAGCTAAATATCTAACTTTAATTAAAATCATTATCTACCAGTACAAATTAAAGCTTCTACCTGATTTCAGGTGATAATCCTATGTAGATGGTAAATAGAACAATTGTATATTAAAAACTTACATCTTGTCCAATATATATTCAGTCATTTGTCCCTAAGTTTTTTACTATGTTTTTCTTTTAATGTCCATCCATTTCTTGTGGCTTGTCTCTTCAAGGTTGTCAGGGACAAGTGCATATCTTCTACGTGTCCAAACGTTTCTTCTTCTGTACAAAATCCATTCCATCATTTAATGTGTTAAAAAGTTTTTTGCCCCAAAGGTAAAAAAAAAAATCCTAATTTTAGCCAGGAACATAAGCTGTGGTTTGATATTCACTTTCTTTAAACTTTTTATAAAGGGAACACAATCCTTTATTTGGGTCTATATTACAAAATCGAAAACCCATTTCATGGAATACCACAACACTGACACACATAGCCCGAACCGCAAATACACCGAACCTCCTAAACCGCGAAATTTAAAATCTCGAATCGTCATAGTCGGACAACACCACCACGCGCTACATACTACGTACCCAAACATAATAAATAAAACACATATATACACTAACCAAACCCTACTTCTAACCCTACACTAAACCTTACATACATTACTATCTATGCACTTACCTTAACCTGCACCCTAACCCTAACCCTAAGGGCCATAACTATCGCACTTACCCTACAGACATATACCCAAACAAGACAAATAATCCACATACATACACTTAACAATACCCTACTTCTATCCCTACACTAAAACTTACATACATTACTTATCTATGCACTTACCTTAACCCGCACCCAAACCCTAAGGTCAATAACTATCGCACACTTACCTTACAGAGCTGTACCGCAGACAGGCCAACCATGACAGTTCGACATTTCATGTTTCGTGGTTTTGGACGTTTGCCATTACCATAGTTCGCACTATGGGTATCACGCAATTCAGATTCACTGAAATGGGTTTTTGATCTCGTAATATAGACCCCCTTTATTTTGCTCATAGTAGAAGTAGAGTAGTCATTATCAAATCTTATGGAATTGTCTCTTACTTTTATAGGTGAATTAGCCCAGGCTGTCTTCAAAACCAAATCTTTATCTTGCCCTGACATAAATCTAACTATAACTGATCTATGAGAAGGTAAATTACTTTTTAAAGAAGTGTTTGAAAGAGATTTGTGTGCTTTCTCAGTGCCAAATGAGAGAGTTTCAGATAAGTTCAGGGACTTAGGAAGACAGTCATTTAAAAATAAAGTCATGTCTCCTTTTTTCTCTGGACTTCCATAGATTTTTATTTTATTTCTTAATGACTTACTCTCTATGTCCTCTATAAATAAAGAATTTTGCTTGGGAACAAATTCAATATGGTTGTTATTTTAGCTACTGTCCCATCCATGTCATTAACTGCTTCTTCAATTGCTGTTTTTTGCAGTGACTGTTGCTTAATAACCTCATTCAATAAATCCATTTGTTTATTTTCTTCTATTATATTGTCCATTTTCATCTCCAGTTTATCTGTTTTCGATGAACAATCCTGAATACTTGTTAGGACAGACTGCAATTCTTTCTTCATTATAGTTTCTTGAGTAGTTCCTTTAGAGTAGCTTATTTTAACAATGAAACCAAAAAGTTGTTCTAGCAGGAAAATATAACAGAAGAATCACCAACTAGATTATTCTGTAAAAGACTAATATATAACTAATTACATATTAAACTCCCAGTCAAATATGACTTTTAAATGAATGTTTTGATAAAAAAATCCTGTCAGGATAAATCAAAATAAGCAGAGCGAAGTTTCAGTGCTTTCAGCTGCTCACCATCTTGGTCAGACGCCTCAGCAGAAGAGCTTTAAAAGCTGTTATAACTTCATTGTGCTTTATGAAGAGTTTAACAGCTTTTAACACACTTATCTCTACAGCGGAGCACTTCATTTCCACCAGCTGTCTATGCCTCTTAACTGTTCCTAGTTTTGCAGAAAATCCCTGATTTTGTCATAACTTTTTGCGATATACTTCATTTTTTTAAATTTTCTGGTAAAAATCTCTGTTGACTACAGATGGTCAACAATGTTAGATATGAAAGGTTCATACTTCATTTTGTTAAAAAATGCATGTTGGTGTAAAACCTACTGTTTTACACAAATCTGAGTACTATTTAAAATTTGTGCCTGATTTTATCCTTTGTCCTTACATTATTTTTGGATTTATCTGGAACAAATAAGTTCAAAGGAAAGCTTCTGTCTGCTAGACAACATTAAATGCTTTATAAGCTCTCAAAGTCAGAAAAACACTTCACACTCTCACACTTTTTTCTGAAACTGTAGTACGTGATGTAGATAAGGTTGTATGCACTGTAAAGAGTTGTGACTGTGTCTCTGTAAAAACAGTTATGTATTCTCCATATGGTTGACAAGATTTACCTTTTGCACTTCATCCTTCCACTGGATTTCTTGGCATTCATGTCTCAAGCACATAAACTAGTTATGATTGGAAATGCGTCTATATTATCTTATCAAAGTTTCAGAACATCGAATCTGATATGGTCGACACCATATCATCGAATTCGGAAACATTGAAAGATAAAAAAAAATGCCTAAAAACAAAAATAAATAAAAACTTACCTTTGCAAGCAGGGGGGCAAGCACCTCTGCAACCCCCATGTGGGGGGCTGCGCCCCCACCTCCCACTTAAATATACCAACTCCGAGACCGCACTACATTGAACTAAAGAGAAATCTCCCCTTACGGAGATTTCCGTTTAAACGTTCGATGTTTTATGCTTTCACTAATCTGGTGCCAACAATATCAGCATCGATATTGTTGGCCTTCGACAACGTGAAGTAAACCCATTGGAAACACAGTCATAATCCTTTATATTCTTCTCATATTCATTTTTACTTTCTACAGTAGTTTTCTGCAACACATTAAGTCCATCTTGTTCCTCACAGTCATTGTTTAATACACATTAATTTGGCAAACCAGAAAAAAAAATCTTTTTCCCAAATTTCTGCATTTCATTTAACATTTTATTTTGTCCTCTTTCTCTGGCCTGCATACACCTTCATTTGAGATATTCAACCAGAAGATGTTGAATATCATCACACTAAAGCATAAGTTTTGTTGATTCCAGTATTGTAATGTCATTCTACAGTCCCTACTCACTACCACATTAAGTTAGATGTCACAGTTTATGTTTATTGGTATGCCACCCCAAAGTCCACGCCCGTTTCATCAGTTGTGCTTCTAACCTCGTATAAAATACTGCATTTTTTTATATGTTTCTATATATTGCTTAAGAATGTAATCCATTCTAAATTAAATAGTGTTTCCTTTTAATCTGTAAACTATAACCATTTATAGCAAAGTTTTTTCTCAACGGCCATGCTCTATCAATTTATATAGTCCAGCATTAACTTTACCATCTACTGGAAACTTTCAATGAACTTATCTACAAAGTTTATTTATTTACTGTGCATATTAGATGCCATTTGTTGCCCCTGAAAACCCAGTGGGGTTGACAATTTTTCCCAAGGAGCGTACCTGTTTATATCAGTCCCATGCTATGCTTTAATTCTGATAACTTGCATTCTGCACTACTGCTGGGTAATTCTTATTCTCTTTATCACTTTTTTCCTGAACTTCTGTAACAGCCAGGGCTGAAACTGTACATCCTCACAGATTCTTAGCCCCTTCTGAATGCTTGTAGGTTTGTAAATCCACGGCAAATCCACAAGCTTCCACCATTGCTACCTGACCCTCTTCAAACAAAAGGGACCCTCTCTTCATTACCTCATATCTAGAATATGATGATATCATCTAAGAGTTCATCTTCCTCCAAAACCATCTTTAACACATCAGCTTGCAAACCACTTGTGAGTAAACTCACAATCTGTATTCCACCAGCGTGTTTCACAGAAACAGCAGTGTTAAGCTTGATCTTGGCTATTACAGCTTCAGTAATGTTCTACATTCCCATCTTTGGTAATAACACCAGTACTCTTCCCCCCACTCAGCACAGGATAGGGATATTTCTTTAATGTCTTGGCTGTATTTCTCCTAGCCAGTATGAATATCACATTTTGCCCCACCTCCCAACCCCTGAAAAACACACTCCTACTGGGACTAACCTAGTCAGCAAACTATAATTAAAAAACAAAATAAAAATGCATAAGCAATGGATACTGAAATGTGTGCAAGAAATGCTGATCTATGCTTGCTCAATACAGTGATGCGATTCTATTACTCATTAGTTTTCTGAAAAATTCCATCCATAAAATGACAGAAAAAGTAAATATTACTAAGTGCCCCCTACTGCAGGTGGGGAATTTTATAAAGTTTCTACAAATGTATGTTATCAGTCTTTATCAGTATGTTACACAACTGCAGCGAAGTTGTAGTGTAACTCTGAAAAAAAAAGTATGCTTGGCAGAATTTGAAACAAAACTCTAAACACAGCCAGATGATTACTGTAGTGCATACAATGTGTTTTCTGAACTTCCAAGTAGAACATTGGAAAATAATCAAGGATGGTATCTACGTTTCATATAAAGGCAACAGAGGGCCATGTCAGCTGCTAATTTGGCAAAGTAAGAGCCTTCCTATATACAATGTACAACTAAATATTTTTATAGGAACTCATCCACTGAAGTGACACTATCACCATCTTCTTCAGAAAGTCATAAAACTACACACACTGTGACTCAAAATGGAAAGGTAAAGTACTGTCACCTCATTCACTTCCATAAAATAATATAAACAATTGGATTTAAGCAACAAAGAGGAAAAAAAAAAAACAGTTTTCATCATTGGCTTGTTTTTCACTTGTCTTGATTAAATTCTCCTCAATCAAACACTTCAGCACACTTTTCTGTAGTTTTTATTTATTAGATTTACTCCTGATTAATATTTATTTACAAAACAAAACTTCATCATTATAGTAAACATATACTGACAACCAAAAAATAAGGATATATATATATATATATATATATATATATATATATATATATATATATATATATATATAGTCTTTATCTTCATAAAAATTCCACCAACACTGAATAGTACCAACTGGATAGCCATTGCAGGTACTTGCCAGTGGATTATGTACACCCTACTTTTTCAGGTGAGCCCTACTCCAGGTAACCTTACCTTTTAATGCTGCTAATCCTGTCTCCATTTTCTACATTATTCTCCATCCTTTTATCTTCCTTTTATAATTACATTGTGAATTACCTTCAAATTCTCTATATTAATTTTATTATGCATGTGTCTCTCCTGTCTGTTCCAATCAATCAGTTTACCAATATTAAGCTTTTGCTCTCTTACCATATGTTCCTCCTTGCTAATATTCTCTGTATTGCAAATAAATAGCTTTCTACTATATCTGTCCCCTTCATTTCAATCCATATACACCCTGTCTTCATCTTCATTCCGTTTTACCTTCTTGCATTTCCAGAAAACATGTAACATTTTGGCCTCTGTCTTTTCACAACTTCAACTCTTGTTAATCTTATTCCTTATTTTTGTTCAGACTTTTAGCATATAGTATAGGTTCATAGGTTCATAGGTAGGTACTAGGCTATCTGCCCGAAAGCATTTATAAGCCTAGCCAGAATGTGTTGGCTTTCACCGCCCCCTTAGATTAGTTCCCTGTGCCTCTGTCCAGCAGAACCACTGATCCTCGAGGTAAACTTTCTGGTTCCCATCCACTCGTCAAGATTTCTTTTGAAGAGTGTTAGCGAGGAGCTCTGCCTAATGTAGATTGGGATCTTGTTCCAAAGCATGGGAAGTCTCTGGGATAGGAATCTATCCCTCCAGCATGTCCTATTTATTGTTGTGGTGAGGTTTAGATCCCTAGAGCATGTGGCTCGTGGGGATAAGGTTTTCTTTAGGTGGAGCATGTCCATCAATTCTGGGTTGGACATGGCCTTGTATGTCAGGCAGAGATCACCTCTGAGTAGGCGGTATGCAACCGAGTACAGCTGTAATTTCTTCAGTCGAGCTGCATAAGGCATCTGTTTGAGGCCAGTGATCCTCTTGGTGAGGTACCTCTGTGGTCTTTCCAGCTGTTGCAGGCATCTTGTAAGGTACATCCCAAATGGGGCATTGTACTATATGATGGGTCTGATGTGTGAAGAGTAGAGGGGCACAATGACCTCTTTTGATCTGGATGTGAACTCTTTTGTGATTAGGTGGGCCACGTAGAAGGATTTTCTTTTTTTTTTAAAAACAAGTTTATTGTTTTTAACATACAAAATAAATATCATAACAATTTTATACAAGTAATTAAAATAGAAATGGTTATAACATTCAATAAAATAACCAAAGCATTTACAAAGACATCCACTACAATCAAATCAATTAATTAAACTAAAATACCATGCTATTGAAGTTAAGATTTTTTTAACAGATTTTGTAAAGTATCCCATATAATATAGTAAGATGTTTTTCTAGTAGTTCTTGATTTTATTGTCATCAATTCCATATGGCACACTACAGTCATAACATTTTTAAATTCATTAAACGAAGGAGGTGTATCTGAAATCCAATTTCTGGTTATTATTTTTCTAGCCACTGCTAGAATAAACCATAACAAGGGAAGCTTAACCTTTTTAACACTTTGAGGTACAGGAGTGTTGAATAATATAAGAGATTTAGAAATAATGAAATTATCTGTAAAAAGAGCCTGCAAAAAATCATTGATTGACTTCCAATATTCTTTCAATTTTATACAGTCATAAAACATGTGCCCAATCAGCATTAATTTCTACATTACATCTTTTACATAGATTGTCTTTATTATTTATTTTATTCATCGTCAAAGGTGTATAAAAGGATCTATGTAAAAATTTCCAAGTAAAAAGTCTCCAGATAATGGAAGAAGTAGTTTTATAGACAGATTCCAATATATATTGTTTATCTTGTTGATTTGGTGATTCACCATTAATAGAAGTGAAATAATTCCAATAGGTATCTACACTGTAATAAGTTTCTTCTCTAATAATTTTATGTATGTATGAAAGCTTACCTTTATCAGAAACTTTATGTTGTAAATTTAATATCAAGTAATCAATCAGTGTTGGAATAGATTCTTTAACTGTTATAGACATTAAATCAATTTTATTAATAAGATGTTGTCTAAAGGTCTGAACTTCTAACCAACAAGTTTCTCTCAGATCAAATTCTTGTTTTAAGAAGTCTAAATTTTTAACTTTATTATCAGATAGCAACTGATACCAGTACTTTAGATCATTTTCTGTGACAAAATGAGTTCTTTCAGAAGTGGATGACAAAAGCATACCTCGTGTATACATTATAGGGAATATAATAAAATTCCATTCCTTATACTTAGGATGCATGAATATAAAATTACGATAACTAATAATAATGTTTAATGGATAACTAACTATATATTTTGGTGTAATAGGTGAAGTACAAAATTATTTTAGTAACCATAGCATGGAGTTATTTACAATCATATTTTTATGTGCTAAAGAGATTTTCATGAAGTGAATACTAATTAGTTCCCAGTAATCTTTCCATTTTGCAACATATGCTCTATTAACAAGGTAATAACTTTTATAACAGCAGAGATAGTATATAAGTTAAAGTCTGGAAAAGAAATGCCCCCTTGAGACCAGCTATTAGTATGTTTCTTTAATGCAATCCTAGGTCTATTAGGTGCCCATAGGAAATTTAACATTAGTGTATTCAATTTCTTGATAATTATTTTTGTTGGTGGGAGTATTATTGATTGTATTAAGTATAACATCTTGGGGAATATTATCATTTTAATAATTGTAAGTTTCTCTTCCATAGTAAAAAACATATTATTCCAGGTATTGAAAAGATTTTGTATATTAAGAAGACAGGTATTATAATTATTATGTATAATAGATTTGATATCCTTAGTTAATATTATACCTAAATAAGTTATCTGACCTGAATTGGGTATATATTTACTAAAATCACTAATGAGAACATTTTTTCGTGTATATATAGGTAGTATTTTAGTTTTTTCTTCATTGAATATTAAACCAGAAATATTTTTAAAATTCATCATTTTATCAAATAAGGACTGCATAGAAGAATTAGATCCTGCTGATGTAATTAGAACATCATCTGCAAAAAGTTGAATTTTAGATGTTGTATTTTCATCTATATCAAATCCCTCTATATCAGTACTGTTTCTGATCAGATTAGCCCAAGGCTCCATTATTAAAGTAAATAATAATGGAGAGAGTGGACACCCTTGTTTTGTACCTTTTAAAATGGGTATTTTTTGTGAGACATATGTTCCTATCTTAATGTAAGCCAATGCTCCTTTATATAAATGTTCAATTAGATTTACAAATACATCTGAAAAGTTTGTGCACTTCAGTAAGATAAACAGGTAGTCCCAACTTACTGAATCAAATGCTGAACTTATGTCGAGACTAATAAGTGTTAAATCATTCTTTCTCCTATTTGCTAAATCAATTAATGTTAGAGTTCTCCTTATATTATCAAAAGTATTTCTATTTACAATGAAGCCTGTCTTATCTATATCTATAATGCCTGGAATGATTGTCTTCAATCTATCAGCAAAAATACTCATAAACATTTTATAATCAACATTAAGTAATGAAATGGGTCGATATGAAGTGCATCTAGTTGGATCTTTATTGGGTTTTAAAATTGGCGAAATAAATGTGTATTGCCAAGATGGGGGAGTTATTAGCTCATTTTGGGCCAAAATTAAAACCTTATGTATTAATGAGTATGTACTTTTAGAAATAATTTTATATATCTCTGGTATAATACCATCATTACCTGGTGCTTTGTTTGATTTAAGCTTGTTTATTTGTGTAACAACCTCCGTATATGAAATACTTTTATCCAATAGTTTAGTCTGTTGTTTATTAAGTTTTTTATTCATGTTTGTAGTTATAAATTCCTTTATTTTATCTTTAGGTTCCATGTTAATGTTATTATGATTAATTTTGTGAAAGTGATTTCTAAATTCATCTAATATTTCTGGTAGACTAGAAACATTCTTCTTTTTCCTTAGAGAAAAAAATTCTTTGATATGATTTTGCTTATACAACCTTTTTGTTTTATTTTTAAGTCTACGTAAGTATTTGGGACTTATTGAGTAAGATAAAAACTTGTATTTCTCTAAAGTTATTTTAACTTTATGAGTTAAAATTTCTTTGTATTTCTCATTTAGTTTATTTATTTCTTCAATTCCTTTTTTGTCCATAATATTTTCTTTATTATTATGCTTATAAGAGTCTAATTTACTTTGAATATCTAATAATTCCTTATCCCAAGATTTCCTTTTATTATTATACAATCTGATACTTTGTCCATATAGATATGATTTTAAAGCATCCCAAACATAAACAATGGAGACTTCAGGAGTATTATTTATGTCTAAAAAGTGTTGCACTTCTGAAAGTATATAATCTTTATAGTCTTTTAGTTGAGTTAAA
This sequence comes from Protopterus annectens, assembly GCF_019279795.1. Taxonomy (NCBI): domain Eukaryota; kingdom Metazoa; phylum Chordata; order Ceratodontiformes; family Protopteridae; genus Protopterus; species Protopterus annectens. The sequence goes on from NC_056725.1 coordinate 217,128,381, forward strand.
TATGCTGGTATCCTTTTGATCTGAACATTGTAAGTACTTTTTATCATGAACTCAAAGACAATTGAATTATGATCTGATATAGGACACAAAATGATTTTAGAGTTAATTAATTCTGTTACCATCTGGTTAGAAATAAAGACTCTATCTATTTTTGAATAAGTTTTATATCTGTTAGAAAAAAGGTGTATGGTAATGATTTTGAGTCTATCTGATTATTAATATAATTTAAATGATAAGAATTAACAAAGTCCTTTAAATGTTTTGCATTAGATGTAATTTTCCTTTTTCCTATAGTAGTAGTATCTTTTTCATGTAGGATACAATTAAAGTCACCTGCTAAAATAATATCTCCTATAGAGAATGATATGATCTTATTAAGATGGTATTTCACTGTATTAATACCAATTCCTGGTATCCAATATACATTGATTAATGTATATGTCTTTCCATTAATTTGTATTGTAACCATACAAAACATTCCTTTATCATCTTCATAAGACTTAATAGTTTTAGGTATGGGCATACTTTTATTCCATAAAATAGCCACTCCTCTTTTTTTCTGAGTGTGCTCTGAACTAACTAATACTGTATATTTATTTGTGGCTAATTTATCAATATCCTTTTTCGGGAGATGTGTTTCTTGAAGGAATACTAAGTTGGCCTTATGTAAATTAATGTATCTCATTAAGCTTGCCCTTTTACATGGATTATTTAGTCCATTAATGTTTAAAGAAATTCCTTTTAGAGAAGTCATTTGGCATTTTTAAAACATATAAAACTTATAATCAGAATAACAATTAACAAAATAAGTAATGTTATACCTCCTTCTTTAGGTGTACCTTTAAATATAGCTGTATTTATTGAAACTCTTATGGAATTTTGTATAAGCTTCAATTTTGTTTGTAGTGACAATGAGCTTACAAAATGTATTGTGGATGTCAGAACTATATACAAACAACAGTAAACAGAAGAAAATAATATAAGGATTAAACCTTGCACCCAGCCTGGAGTTAAAAACTCCAACTTTGAGTAGCACATACCACTCAAGTTAACCCCCTACCCTAAGCAGCAGTACCTCAGCTGCCACCTTATCAATTTAATACTAGTTATTATTAACTAAAGTTAACCTCTTTCAATTAGATTATCTAGTAAGACAAAGCTAAACATTTGATAAATCAGCATCATATAAACAAATAGGAACTTTTAAAAACAATTCATACTGCTATGTACATCTATTTAATATAATACATTTATAATCAAATAGCATTCAAATAAACTTGATATTAGGAACCAAGAAGAGAGAGAGAAAGAAAAGAAGTGAGAGAGAGAGAGAGAGAAAAAAAAAAAAAAAAAAAAAAAGGGGGCATATCTACATATTAATTTATTCAAAGTTTGTAAAAATAAATTCTTATGTTCATTTAAAGTCAATAACTTAGGCTATTATGGTTCAGACATTACATATATTAGGATATACTTTTTTTCTGTCATAGAAATGCAGTTAACAGCTTCTAAAATACTTTAAATTACTTGCATCAAAGCTTTTTTTCTCATACTTATTATTGCCAGTTAAATAAAATATTTATGTTCATAAATATGATTACAAATCATACTGCATAACTATGTAAATTCCCAGATATACTTGAATTATTGTGAGGAAAGCCATCTGTATTTTATATATCTGAACTGCTGCTTTAAAATATGTCACATGACAACTTCTTCTAAGATAAAATCATAATGATATTTATGCTTGTCAGTTAGATAAGTCAAATGAATTGTAGTATTGTATATGTTTAAATCATAAGTATTTACATATATTAATATGATGCAGTCAAGTAAACTTTCAAAAACATATGTATATATGTTTTACTTTCTATGCCTTCTAAAATATCACATTTGCTTACTATGGGATACTGAATCATTTAAAATCATTATAACTTTCATATTTTATAAATTATAACATGAATAAGTAAGTAGTTATAAAAATATCTCACATTTAAATGTTATAGAGTTCATTTTCCATCGCAGAGTCGCATTTGCAGCAGTTCTACTTCCTGGTAGAGTGTTCTTCTTGAATCTGCGATGTGTCAGTGTGAATTCAGGGGTCAAAGTTCAAATTGACTGCATTCAGCTTCTCTGCGTGAATTCTGAGTGTTGAAGCTTTTAAAACAACTCAAGGACACTATTCACGAGGTAACCCACATCCCAAATTGTCTCTCTTAACATTCTGGCGGGAATTTTGATAAATGCAAGTGACTGACATTCATTTAGCAATATAAATGAAACTCAACAGAGTAAAACCTTTGCGAAGTATTTTACAAGTTATTACAGTCTCTATGACAGTGAAACTAAGCCCACAGTTATTAATATATAATACAACTAATTGTTTATGCCCCAATTCAATTTTTTATACAAATCTTATTATATACATATATCAGTATTATCAAAAGCATGTAAATGTACTTATATGAAAGAAAAAGAGAGAGAGAGAGAAAAGAAAGAAAAAAAAGAGAGCAGAAAATAAAAGGAGAGTAAGAGAAGAAAGAGAAAAGATAAAAAAGGAAGCTATAAAAAGTATCTACAGTGGAATATTACTTGCTGTTTATATTAATAAAGATAGATATGAAACATATTATTTACTACTATTTAGTTCTAATTATTAGTAATTAAATCATGACAGATTATTTGTAAACAAGTATAAGCAATAGAATCATGGCAAAATAATTAGCAACAGTATTTAAACAGCATATATACTTTTTTTTAAAAGGAATTAATAAGTTATTATTCCACTTATCATATTTTCATCACACTTCTCTCCCTGCCCTCCCCCACCCCTTACTGAATGCATAATCTAAAAAGAATGTCATTATTTAAAACAAAAGAAAAAAAATGTATCAAATTACTAACCTTGGGTCTCTTTATCACAAAGAGAAACAAGTTGATTGATAGCTTGTTATTTGTTCCTCAGATATTTTGACTGTTTATGAAACAAAAACAGTTTTTTGTACACAGAAAATAACTTTGATTACATCTTTTTCAGAATATTTGTGGCTTTCTGGAAATGCGGTAACTGTATTTAAAAAGATTAATAGTGAAGAAAAAAGAGAGAGAGAAAAAAAAGAAAAAACATAGAACAAGTCATTTGTTTTTCAGTCTTTTTTTCTTCTCTGAAGTCTTCCATGAAGCTTTTGTTGCCAACCTCTTTAATGAAGGACTAGCCCATTCCATTTCCTCTATTTTATCCAAAATCTTATTTTTTTTTGATATATAGCAATGCAGAGTCTAAGTCTTCAAAAATTCTAGGGCCATCAGGAAGAAAGATTTTTAGTTTGGCAGGAAACAGAAGGTAGGTTTTAAACTGTGCTTTCTTAAGCTCTCTTATTAATGGCAGAAAAACTTTTCTTTTAGTTATTACCAAGGAAGAATAGTCATTGTCAAAACGCACAGTTGCCTCATTAATTTTAACAGGTGCTTTAGCCCAAGCAGATTTAAGTACCATCTCTTTATCAAAAGATGATAGAAATCTAACTATAACTGATCTAGGATACTTTTTGTTAGAGTTAGAATTAGATATGGATCTATGGGCTCTTTCAATACCAAAAGAAAATGCTTCTGGCAAGTCTAAAGTTTTAGGGAGCCATGTATTTAAAAAAGAAGTAATATCGTTACCTTCTATATTTTCTGGCAGTCCAAAAATCCTAATGTTATTGCGCCTAGATCTATTTTCCAGGTCATCAAGTTTAGTTTGTAGATGTGTGTTCTGTTTCAGCAAAAACTCAATGTTGATTTCTTCTTCTTGGATTCTATTCTCCATGTCATTTACAGTCTCTTCTATGCCTGTAATCTGAGTCTTCTGTTGTTGCAAGTCTATATGTAACAAATCTATTTGTTTTGTAGTTTTTTCTATGAAGCTATCAGTTTTAGTATCCAGTTTGTCCATTTTGGCAGTAAGTTGCTGGATTGTAGATATCAGAGACTGAAGTTCTTTCTTGATGCTGGAATCTTGAGAATTTGTCTTACTGGAACTCATTTCAAACAGAGGAGCTGACAGAGAAATTTCCAAAGTGTTTTCTGACAGGAATATTATTGAAATTGTCTTTCTTTTTTAGATATTATTCAAGAAACTGATATTCCAAATGTATTTAGAAAGAAAATTACTTCATAAATTAATTTTTAAAGTAATTATTTCCTGTCAGTGCTGTGAAATTGGTGGAGCTGAAGAAATCTGCTGCTATCCTGTGTTCATCCTTGGCCACGCCCCCCGTAGAAGGATTTTCTAACCACTTTGGCAATGTGATTATCAAAGGTGAGATTACTATTGACTTGGGTCCCCAGATCCCTTATTACGTCTTCCATATTTAGGGGACTACCACCTATGTGGTAGTTTGTGGGTACTTTGTTTTTTTTCCAAAGGGGATGACTATGCACTTTTTGGCATTTAGCTTGAGGCCATGATTTGACACCAGGTATCCGTCTCAGTGAGACCCTTTTGGAGGATGTCTGTGTCAGCTGGAGAGTCAATTATAGCCCCTAGTTTGCAGTTGTCTGTGAACTTGGTCAGCCATAGTCCTCCTGTGCTTGCCTGTACCTCTGAGATGTATATGCCGAACAGGAGTGTTCCTAGGACTGAGACCTGGGGAACTCCACTTGTAACCGATTTAGAGTTGGACCTAGCTCCCGCAACTCTCACCATGTGGGTTCTGTCTACGAGCCAGTTGGCAACCCATCTTGTGACGTAGGGGTTTATGTTCAGGCTGGTGAGCTTGTCTATAATAGCAGAATGGTGAATGGTGTCGAAGGCCTTTGCGAGGTCTAGGTAGGCTGTGTGTACCACCTTTCCCTCATCTATAGCCTTGGTAACTGTCTCAAAGAAGTCTACCAGGTTTAGGAGGTATGATCTGCCCTTAACAAAGGTGAACTGGGTAGGGTCCAGTGTATGGATGTTTCCAATGTGTCTGTTAATGAGTTCCATGATGATGCACTCCATACCAGCTACAACTTATACAATACATTTCGGTAGTGCTGGGGTTCTCTCTATAGCCTTAAACCAAGTTTCTGTTACTGCATATATATTGATTTTCTCCATACTGAGAAGTGCCTTGAGTGCGTGCATTTTGAGGTTCAGACTTCTGGCATTGAGTAGCACTGCCCTCAGTTTTTTGTTACTTGTGCTATTTACGGCGGTAGGTTTGTCTTTTGAGCCTTGCCTAAAAAAGGCACTATAGAAGAGCCTTGGCCAGTATTTGAAAGCCTAAGGGTGACAGGTGCAAGCCGTCTCTAGCAAAGCAACGTGGCTTGTCGAGCATATCATCCCAGTGGACAGACACTGGATCCCCTTTGAATGACACCAGAAACTTAGCCAGTTGTTGAAATTGAGAATTTTTTCTTTATACCATGGTATCATTCTTGGTGAGGGCAGGATGCTACTCAGGGTCAGGGTCATACCACCCTGGGCTACATGATCAGAGAGCTCTTCCATGTCTCTTTTCATGTAGTCCAGAGAGGTACGGCTCAGGTCATTTACACCAACATGGACAATGACAGAGTCATATTTGTACTTGTTCTGTAGTGACCTGAGTGTTTGTGTTATGTGGCAGCCTAGTGAGTGGGACATCAGTGTGCCTGACTTTAGAGCCACCTATTACTAATATGTTGGGTATGTTATTTTGCCTTAAGGGCTGTGATTGCATGGTACACTGGTTTTGTGAAGTATGTGTTTCATGGTTTTTGTTGGGGGGTGGAGGTTGCTTAGATGTTTGCTTTGGAGGTCTCTGTTGGTTTTGCAGATTTTTATTTAGAGCCTCTGAGTATGTTTTCATGTATTTATGTGTGTTTTTTCCAGTGCTGCTTTAATGGGTTTATGTGAGACTGGTGTTGTGATGCAAGTATTTCCCTTCTCCTCTTGACTGTCTGATCCAGTCTTGGGTTGAGAGAGCTTAGCCTCCAGTTTGGCTGTATAATTACATCTCTCGCATGTGTTACTGTTTGGTGGTAGGAGGAGGGGGTTGTCTGTGTACAGAAGTGATAACACCACCCCGTCTATAGCAAACAGACACAGAGCACACTGCTCAGAAACACACAATTAGGAAACAGAAAAAAATGAAAATGCAGTACTTTTAAAACTGCAAGTTTGTACTTAACAGAATATTAAAAGCACTACTGCAAGTTTCACTTAGCTTCAGCTTCTAATGCAGATGTTTGTAGCCAAGCAAGTTTACTTTCAAACATATTCCGTCGCCTGCAATCATTTCCTGAACACGGTCATGCTTACTTCAGCTTTTTCATTCCTGCTTCCTCACAATTTTCTACTAAATCCCTTCATAGAAAGTTATTTTTCTTATCTACTCCTCATTTCTGTACTGCAGCTCTCCTAGTCCTCTCATATCACCTCATCACTCTCTTTAGGCAACCTCCAGCATCTTCATCTCCACCATTTCTTCTGCAGAACTCCTAATCTATGCCATATCTCCTCAACAAGCATCATTTCCATATTATTTGCCTTTTACTGTCATGTGTGGATCGTACTTTCCATAAATAAATAAATTAATAAATCATTTTCCATTCTTTTTCCCTGACTATTCCCCTCCTGCTCCCTATCTCATCCTTGTTCCATATTGATTGATCTTGTTTCTGTTCATATCTCAGTTGTACATCCTCTTCACTTGCTAATCTCAGCAATAATATATCATTCACTTCACCTCTTCTGCTTATCTTCTTCTTCTTCTCCATCTTCTTCTTTTTCTTCTTCTTCTCCTGCAATGACTCCCTCTTAGGAGTTGAAAGAAGTAGCAGAACCAAAGTATCTACAATATGATATGAGCAGGTGCATACAATTTCAGTACAGGTGTTCACCATTTGTAACACCCTCCTGTCGCTTAGTCTCCATTTACCTATTTGGAGGGGTGCCCTTCCATTATCTATGTATCTCACACCTTCTACAATGCCTTAATTACATTGGTATTATGGATTAGAGGTTTGTGAAATCACAATGCTAACAATAATTATGGTTGATAGCCCTCTGCTCTGCTATACAATGGATGCAATGTGCTACAGATGGAGTAACATATTAAATTTAAAAATTGCTAGTGCTTGCTATGTATTATCATGCATAGTTTTATGGAAGTTAGTGCATTATTTTATTGTAATGATACAACCAACATTTTCTTCTATTTCATTAATAAATGGTTAAGATCTTCCATCAGGTATTTATAAATATTTTTAAGTTTACCTATACTGTTATATTATCTAATTGCATTAGAGTTATTGTTTTACTTACAGTTGTCCTATAATATGTAGTTCTTCCAGAAAATAAAGATATTGTACTAGCCCATAGAAGGAAATATTGCAGCAAATAAGCAAAGGATTTGGGAAACATTTTTATTATAATTAAAGATATGTACTGAGTTATGCTTGTCACCCAAAATATCATAATGTGCTAATTCAGAAATTTTCACTTACTGCCTCTGGAGGTTTAAGTCTAAAAGAGGATGAGGACCACCTCAGGCGGTCCATATGGTGGCGGTCATGTGAACAGAGTCCTGTGACAACTCCATTGTATCAGGTTTGTGCTGGCCCCTCTGCTTTGATGTACCTGTAAGAGCAAGGCTTGTTTAATTTAGTCTAGTTTTTTTTTATTTTGCTTTATTTAATTTACAAAAAGAGAGAGCAGGTAGTTCCTTAATAGTATGGGGCCAGCTGTCCAGCCAAGCTAGTTGTTCTTTCGATGGTCTTCCTTGGTGCAAAGGTCTATTGCTAAAGCCTCGTTCTGAGCAGCTTTTTGTTTCAACTGAAGTTTCTTGCCTGTGAAAAAATTCATATGAATGTTTCTACAGTGGAGTCTAGGCAGTCAAAAATATGCTGATGTAGAGCTTTAAGATCTTTTATTGGTTTTCAAGAAGAAGACATTCAAGCGTTGCTCCATATGATTCATCTTTTGGAGAGTGAGGGTGTATATTGTAAAAGATGGGGGCCTCTCCAAGGTTATAGCCAATCAGGATGCATGAGAGTGTGTTGTGGGCATTCACCTTTATTGAAAAAATGTGTGACATCACTCTTGGCTGTTAACCCTGAGAGTTTCCCCATTTAGTTATTGCAAAGGTTAAACCATGCATTATAGACAATTTTCTAAAAAACTGATTATATGACAAATTTGTCTTGAGTATATTGTATATTGTAGAAAGACTAAGTTATAAACAGTATGTGGGTCAGATTGTACTAGGCAGTCTTCTATTCTACAAAAGTATCTTGTAGACTGAATGGACTCTGCCTCTCTTTCGTTTCCTTCTTCTGGAATGCTTTCTTCTTAGTTTTTCATTGTGGTTAAGTAGGGTAAAAATTGAATACAAATAAAATGAAATTCAGCTAAAATTAAAGTTAAACAATATAAGTAAAATGAGCTTTTGTCAGGAACAACAGCACCACTTGTATCTCAGAGAGGGAATCTGTCATGAAGGGAGTCAGAACCAGATAAGACTATTAAAAAGTATATCCATATACAGCCCCAACCTGTATCCCAGGAAGTGAATATGTCATGAGGTATGTTGAGTGAGTCAGAACCAGATAAGACTATTAAAAATGCAAACTAAATATAGTTAAGATAAAAATTAAACTAAACTCAGTATAAAAATTGAAACATAAATGAAATGAAATTAAACTCAAATTAAACTAAAGTTAAAAAATATAAGTAAAAGTATAGGTATAAGTAAAATGAGCCTTGTCATGAACAACAGTGCCACCTGTAACCCCAAAAGGGAAGCTGGAGTCCTGATATCAAAAAGTCTGTCATTGAGTGTGGTCCTGTCCTCATTCCTGGTAGGCTTGTGGGATCCCCAGAATCCAATAAATTGTAAAAGCAACTATAACCAATTAGGCTGTCTGCTGGTGCCAATACGGTCAGCATCTAACCAAATTTCTTGTGGCCCAGAGTCTTCAAATTTAGGACAGGGATTATGGATTCAGTGGTGTTAAGCCCCGGTCCATCTCTGGTTTGGAGCCTTAATTGCCAGATCAGTTCCCTTTTTTCCAAAACTTTGTTGTGGCTCCCATTTAGGGGTATCTTCAATACTTGGTCAAGGATGTAGAACACAAAATGGTTCTGGCTGGCATGACTCTTGGAATGGACTGCAATGGGGTTGGTGTGGTGGAGGTACCGAATGTCATGCAGGTGTTTGGCAATCCTAGTCTTGATTTAGTTTGATGGTTTTCCTGACATAGAAGACTCTGCATTGAGTGCACTCAGCTCTGTACACAGCCCTCTCTGAGTTGCAATCTCCTCAGACACTAGACCTGTAGCTCTTCCAGTTGTTGGGGCAGTGGAAGCAGTCCTTTCCACTCTTGTATTTACAGTAGTGGCAGAGGGGTGTGCTGCATGGAAATGTCCCTCCATTAGTGGTGGTGGGTGGTACTGTGTTTTCAAAAATGTCTCTGACAATTTTCCCTCTTCTGGGAGTGAACCTAGGCATATTCAGGAAAATATGTCCAAAGGATCTGCTTCCAGAAATGATTGCCCAGTTGTCCTTAATTACTTTGATGATCTCTCTGTAGTCAAGGGAGTAATTCAAGACCATTTTTGTTGTTGGCACATTGTGGGAGTCTGAGTCTGGTGTTGAGTCTTAACATCCCTTGGGTATTTTGTTCAATGATGGGGTCTAGGATCATCCTCTGCATCTTGCCAGAATAGTCCCTCATGAGAAAGTCTCTTTCAAGCTCCCCTATGTTCCTAATGAAATTAATTATTTCTTTTCAGACTCTTGCTATCCTTAAAATGGGATTTGACAATGTTTTTCTTGAGTCTGTAGGGATGCATGCTCCTGGCATGTCGCAGCAGGTTGACCCTTGTAGGTTTGCAGTATAAATCATGCGTTAGCCAGTGTTGGTCAGAGGTCTTACTGACAAGTAGGTCTAGAAATTCTACTTTATCCAGGTTGATCTTGGACATGAAGTGTATAAATTGAGTGGATCTATTGATGTATGCCAGGAATTCTTCAAGCTGTTTGCAGTTGCCATTCCAGACCAGGAAAAATGTTATCTATAAAGCAGAAATAGCATCCCATGTCCTTGCAGAATGAAAATTGTCGATGGCTTCCTTCTCCCAATTCCTCAGGGCTGTATTTGTGAGACTGAGTGCCATTGCTGCACCCATAGTGATGCCGGTGGATTCCTTGTAAAATTTCCCATTGAATTTAAAGACGTTGCTGCCCAGTAGGATAGACAAGAGCCTTTTCAGAACTTTGATCTCTCCTGCCAGGGAGGCAAAATCTTGCTAGTAGCATTCAATGATTGCACTGATGCAGTAACTGGGGGTAGAACCATATATAGAGACACTACATCGATGGTAACTAAGAAGTAGTCTAGTTCAATGGAGATGTCTTTAATCTTGTTCAGAAAGTCCTTTGAATCCAGTATAAAGGAGGAATTGTTTTCAGTGAGTAGTTTGATTTTAAAGTCAAGATAAATTGACATGGGTTCAGTGATGGATCCACTGCTGACAACCACTGTTCTATACGGGGGGGGGTACAGTAGGTTTTTGTTGGGCTTGGGGATCCCAACAAACTGGGAGAGTCTTGGGAATGGCACTGTCAAGAGCTCTATTAGCTTTTCTCTAATGAGGTCTTCTTGGTAGAGGTCTGCTAGTCTGATGATGATGTCTTCATGTGCTGTCCATATCTCATAATGTGAAAAATTCCAGCAACCATACAGTTTTTCCTCCCAGAGTTTTTTTAACATCCAGTGAGATAAATTGATTATTCCATATAAATTCTAGAAGTATAATCTGGTTTTCTACTTAGTATCCCCTATTACTTGCACTACCATGCAAACAGTCTAGTCCCCTAGGGTACCAAACTTTTTAAGATGGAGATCAGCAATCCTAGTAATCATTAATGATCAGAGACAGAGAGAGAGAGGAAGAGAGAGAGAGTTTAGAGTTGAGCCTTTAAGGCTTATCAGACATCCTTACTCTAACAGGGAACAATCCAATAAGTACATCCATAGTCATAGATATGTAGTAACCCAAAATTAACCAGTTTGGATGAGAGGTATATTCTATTATTTTAGGTTTCTTTCCATCCCAAATGTAACTGGCAATCCTGCATTGGATTTTGTTGATGTATGGCGAGAATGTAACATAGGGATGATGCCTTATAATAAAGATAATTTGTGGCGGTATAAACATTTTAACCATGTGAATTCTGCAAATGAAATGAAGGTGTACTTGCTTCCTTTTATAAATATTAATCTTAAAATTATCAAGTATTGCTTTAAAGCTCAGCTTGACCAATTTCTCCATGCCCACACACATTATAATGCCAAGATATGAAACCTTATTTACAGTCATTACTATTGTGCCATAGATGCATCCTTGTTAATTTGTGTAGTTTTCCTGAGTGAGAAAATAATTATTTCACTCCTACTGACAAAAACAGACAAATGTTTGGGTATTATTGAGTCATATAACACAGTTATCCACAAACTGTGTACTGAGAAAATTCTGTGTATGCCCAACTGCAAACAGAATTGTAGACATTTTATTTGAAGGTATTTTTCAATAACAGATTCAGACAATACAAATATTGATGAAAAAGGACATTTTTGCCTGATGTCACACCACACGCACATGTAATGTTGGTTTCAAAAACCTACACTTTCAGGTTTTTGAAGAGTAATTGATACCAACTGATAATTTTTGCAAAAAGCCATAGTATAGCATTGCTTTCCACAAGACTGGTCATTATATTACATCAAAAGCTTTACAAACATTCAGTAATAAAGCATCATCATTGTAATGCATCATTTGGCATATTTGCTTTACATTTTAATAATATTCTAATCACATCTGGGCCAGCCATTCATTCTACCCCCAATAAAGCCTTGATGATTACTGCCAATTATTGAAGGGGCAATTTAATCAACCCTACAGGCTAATTTTTTGGCAAATGTCATAAAGTCAATTTGTAAGGAAGATAGGACTGTAGTTATTGGGCAATAAAGGATCTTTATTTGACTAGAGAAACATTTGATGGAAATACACAGCTGATAATGATTAAGAGGTGAAACACTTATGATCTGCTTGAACGCTTTAAAAAGCCTGTCACTAACACATTCAGTACTAGCACTTGTCCCTGAAGACAGATGCCAATTGCCTCCTTGATTAATTATCAATTAGTTGGATTTTTAAACAAATATATTATATTTAGTGAAATATGGGAGGGTGAGATCTTCTAGTAGAGTATTAAATCCAGCTTAACCAAATGATGTTGAATTAGTGGTGTGTTAATATTTCATACGTTTGTATGTGGCCTTTTTATCCCTTAGTGACAGAATGTATAATTGCAGTATACCTTCTTCATTTGATAACCAGCAATATATTAGAGGCAATGTCTTTAGCCCAATAAACAAATTGCCTCTTTCTTGTGGATTTGTTGGAAATGAATTTTTTTAATCTCTTACTTTATACTTTTAATCTCCCATAGAGATATAACATCCCCACTGATTATAGATTTGTCTAATGTGCCCAGTTTGTTCATAAAGGTTTTTAATTTTATTTGCATTTATTTAAAAATCCAATATTGCAAAGACAGTGTCATGGGTCATGACTTAAGAGTGCAAAAAGGTGGTATTTCCCTGCTTTAAGAGGTACTTATTACCTGTATGCTTTAAGAGCAAAGGACCAAATTTCCATTGAGTGGTTAGTGGTTAGTCACAGTGTGGTCAGACAGTGCATTAGTCTTCATATCCTACCACATTAATTATGGGTTTATTGGCCATCCAGTAATCCAATCTGCTGGCATCACTTGAAGCATAACATATTTAATTTGTTGGGTGGGATGTATAATTCTCTAGATATATGTTAATTGGAGGTTTTCTAAAAAAAAAAATATTTAAGTTCATTAATGGCTTTTTGCGAGCCCTATTTTACATGACAATGCAGTAGTCTGTTGAATGAACAGACCATCACAACATTATAATCACCTCCTATGATAAGCCAGTTAGGAGGTTCGTAGACAAAATTAATTGTTTTACCAAAATCAGAATAGTTGATGGATCATCTTCAATTTCATAAATATTAATTGACGTAAGTGGCCCATTGGGAGTAATACCTGCAGTGACTAGCCACCGTCCTTTCTTATCTTAGAGGGTGTGGTCAGTTGTCTAGTCATGGAAATGATGAGCTGAAATAGAAACTCACACGGAGGAAGAGGCACAAGACAATAATCCATCACCTCTCCATTTCAGGAAAGGCTTGTTTTTGTTTTCTTAATTTCTTTTAGAAATCTGGCCTGTGCCTTCATTTTCTCAGTTGTACTTTGAATGACATTTAATTTAATAGCATCTGACGATCCTTTAACATATCAGGAAACCACATTAACTGAACTGGGTTTGTTTTGTCTGTGTGGACTGAGGTGGTGTTAGATGAGGGACTGAAGCTTACACTGAGTGTCAGAAGATTAATTAAATACTAAACATGACTGTGACAGGGTGCAATGGTCCAAGATTAAGACCGTGTGTATGAGATTTAGTGTGATATGACTACAGTAAGAAAGTTGTGTGTGCATACATCACAATCTGTCAGCTATACAAAGCACCAAGTGAGCAAGAGAATCAAGAGGACAGTTGTGTAAGTAAAATAACTGTAACAGTAGCTGTTGAAGTAGATCACTGCTGAAGCAGACTAAGCTATATGGGATGTCCTATAAGGGAACTGGACCTTGTAGACAATTTCCAAAGATTTAGGGTACTTTCCAACAGCCCAAATCACTCCATGCATAAGTGAAGCAGTATAAAGACAGTGTCTGGGGAACGAAAAACTTCAGAGATTCCTTGACCCAGAAGAAGGGTACTAGAGCCTTGCTCAGCAGGGTCCATACCCTTAACAATCCCACCCACTGGCATAAAAATAGCAAAAACTGGTGGATGGAGAGAGCGAGCAGCTACTGCAGCAATTAGCTACTTGAACAGCGATTGTTATAAAATGTTTACTTACATAGCTGTATAATGTTTATTATTAGACTGCTCTCGCAGTAATATATAGCTATGTGGTATGAACACCAAAGTTTAGGCAGGAAGGGAGAAGGAGGAAGAGGAAGATGGCTATGAGTCCTGAGGTCTCTAAGGAATAGCCCTACCAGATCCTGCTCTTTTCAGTACTTGGTAGACATGTACAGATAATCAAGCTGCTTCTTCTAGTTTGTTTCTAGAGTTCATCTATTTCCAAAAAAAAAAAATATATATATATATATATATATATATATATATATATATAAAAGAAGCCTACCACTAGTGGAACATGCCAAGACTATGTCTGGAAGTGTGTTGCTATGGTAAGTGTAACAAAAGGCAAAAGCATGTGAGAACGATTTGGAAGTAGCTTATTTGGTCACTGTAGTCCCTTCTTCTTAACTTCATAAGAGATAAACAGTTGATCAGAAGCCTGAAAGTTTTGGTCTTGTCAATATAGTATCTGAGCCACCTGTGAAGATCAAGAGTATGCAGAATTCGTTTTCCCTTACAGTTAGGCACTGGAAAGAAAACATGGATATAAATAACCCTGTTTAGTATAAAATCTAAAATGACCATAAATAGAAAGCTGGCAAGGTTACCTGTGGCTCAGTCTAGGGAAATAAACCCCTTTTTCAACAGCAATTAAACAGTTTGGAGGGACAGATAGATCTCACAGAGGATACTGTTATTCTGGAACACACTCTACATCTGCATAAACAAAGTTCATCTCTACCCATATTCAAGCTCATCCTGGATATATGGATGAGAAACAAAAAATTTACCCTAGAACTGCCCCCATGCTACTAATGTGCAGAGGCAGCTCCTAAATGCTTTATCCATGCATGTGTCCCCTCAAATTATTTATGGTATGATTCCAGTTATTCTCATTAGGGGCAATATATAATTATCGATCATGGGATGGGTAAGGCCAGTCTCTATCTAAATGGGATAGGTTAATTCAACCACAGAAAGGGAAACTGGCTAGGCTGAAAATAGCTCTCAAGAGCAGCTAGCCTAGTACTTACCTATGAACCTATGAATCCAATCCATGTCAAAAATGAGATAACAAAGTCTCACAATAAGAGCTTGTAACTCAGATGCGCTTCCTGCAGATGTCAGACAAATTAATAACACTGCTTTTCATGACTACAACAAAATTCAATTTAGCCTTGTGAGCATGTTCAAAAAGAAACAGTGTAAGATATTTGTTTTACTATAAAGTTAATATACCATGAAATAACCACCTGTCTGTGTATGTGAATATGAACCACCCCTTTTGAAATATGTTTTACTACGGGCAGAGAAGAAAGAAGGGATCTTTGGACAGACAAGCAGATATGGCTAAAAGATGGATCAACATAGAAAAGTAACAGAGGCCAGTAGATAATAACTAACACAGATACTGAAGACTCACAGGAATCTGAGCCTGAAAAGGATTCTGATTTTTGGACTGGCACTGACTAAATGTATTTTCCACTTACCAATATATAATTTTCTAGTAATAGGTTTCTTTCCCTGCTTTAATACTTGCTATACATTCTCAGATAAAATGTATTTAAAATAAATAGCATTCTATCATTATCATCCAGGCAGTTAATTGAAGAAGTTGAAGGTTAAGGTGTATCAAACACCTCTGTATTGTGTGAGGGGGGTTGTGGTAATTGCCCTTGGCCAATCACAAAAGAAAGGAGAAGCACTGTTGCCTGGGCCAAAAAGAGATCACCACTATTATCTTTGGAAAGTCCTTTTGGATCTTTGGAAGTACTTTGGGTATTAGAGGAAAGAGTAGAAAAGCACAAGAAACATTCTTGTCCATGGGTACAAAATGGTGTCTGTCTTCTAGTTCTGCTTCAAGGTGTCCTGAAGCAGAATTTCTTCAATGTCTCACTACTGTTTTTCTGCTGTTTAAATCATGTGTTTGTGTTCGCTGCCTAAATTAGTGCAACTAGCAGCTGTAGCATAGCTCAGATACAGGTTTGTTGCATCTGGGTCTGTTTGTAGTTGCTGTTGTACTCTGAGCACATTTTCCAAGTCATCTTTGATTGGAAGGGGCCCTTCTGAACTCTTGTCAGAGAATTGTGCTGATTGGAACCTGTCAGGTGAAGGGTGATTGTTCTAGGGCTTGGAGTCATACTGACCAGGAAGAAGAAAAAAAAAAGAAAAGAATCAAAAGACCTTGCAAAACTGACAAAGAAAGAGATAGCTATGTAGGACCAAAAAACCCTAACAGAAACATTATTCTTGGGCTAAAAAAAGGACTAAGGAAAAAAAACTAACAGCAAGCATAACAAGTTCTACAAGGTTGAGAATGAGAAATAAAACAGTAAAGAATGTCTGGCAAGAAGTGCAACAAAAGGAAGAAAATTAAAAAAGAAACAAAACACCAAACAGTACTACAGGGCATAGAAAAACCTGCCAAATAGCAAAATCTTACTAATATCCAAACACACACCCCAAAGAAACCAAACAGATAAAAGTAAGAAAGGAATACTAAATCAAATGCAAGTAGTCCTTGTGACACTGCCAGCCTAACTATCTGGAATTTTGTAAATAATTCTATGTCATTTGTGAATATTGATATGATTTATACAGAACTGTATGTTATGTACTGAGCTTCAAGAATGTAATCACAACATACTCTGCTGGAACATAGAAGATTAATTTACAAAACTTCAAGAAAATAAGTTGAAATTAACTGCTTTACAATGTGCTATAAAAGTTAGTTTCAATGCAGCAGGAAGACAGGAGGGAAGACAAGATGTCTAGAGCTAGAAGTTTTTGTAGTGTCTTGAAACAGAAATAACTACTAGGTTTCAAATGTAAAAGTGTTTTATTGTTATACGACTTCCATGTTCTGCAAACTTCTGAGAGATATGTATTTCTCACATAGAGATCTTAAAATTATGTTAGTTTAGCTTGGGAACTGAAGGCAGGTGACAAAGAATTACGTCATCCAAGCTGACCCAACAGTAATGTTTGATAGTAATTTAAGAACTCTGTTAGAGACAGATTGTGCATTTTGTATTTTGTCCTGGACCTAGAAAGAACATCCACTCATCTGCATTTGCCTTGCTCAGTAAGTAAGTCTAGGGTATGGTAATTTCTTTTAGATATAGATAGGACTATAGTAAAGATTAGTTTAGATGTTTTCTGCATTTATTTGAGACTGTCCTGCAATGTTGTTTTAATCTATTTCCCATGATTCTGAAATCTGTAGTTACTGTGTTGTTTGAGTATAGTCTTGTTCTTTTATTATTTATTATTAAATATATTTAAACCTATCTTTGTGGCTGATATTTGTGAGACATATTTAAGCTCTTAGAATGCCTGCATATGTATTTGTTGGCACTCTACTGTTTAATGTTACTGTTATGCAAATGGTAGTTTTGACCAAGAGCAAGGCTGTTTAGGGGTGGCCTGTACAGTGTCAACAAATACATATTTAAGCTCTTAGAGTTCTTGCATATGTATATGTTGTCACTGTACAGGCCATAAATAGCCTTGTTCTTGGTCAAAACTACCATTTGGATAATAGTAACATTAAACAGTAGATTTGGACACCCATTGTAAGGGCCTTAGAGTAGATGATAAAGAGGAGTTGGTGGCATTGATAACTACCTTATAGTCTGGGCAGAAGGGGCCATAGCTAGTAAACCTGTGTGAGCCTTCCCTAGGAGTGTTTGTCTGTTTGTATATAAATTAAATCTCTAAAGTGTGTGTGTGTGTGTGTGTGTGTGTGTGTGTGTGTGTGTGTGTGTGTGTGTGTGTGTGTGTGTGTGTGTGTGTGTGTGAGCTACTTGGGCAGGGACATGAAGCCCTGGTTGGACAGAAGGGGTCCTGGAGGTCTTGGCTTGACTCCTCAGCTGAGATCTTAACCCTATAGCTGTGCCAGTGGGAGTCTTATTGGGGATCTGGAGAAATTGGGAGAAACCAGCCCCCAGACTGACTGCGATCTCTGTGTGCTCTTAAGGGAAACCATACTTTACTGTGTGTGTACTTGTCATCCTCCCATTGTGTACATTCCTCATTGTTGCCAGTGGTGAGGATTGAGGCTTCTTCATTACTGGGCCAGTGCAGGGGCATCACAGTCTTGTAATACCGTAAAAAGAGAACAAAAAAAGAAAAGGCTACAAGGACAGTAAAATGTTGGAGAAGCCCACAACAAAAAGGAATGCAGTACCTGGTGGAATACACTCCATAAAACATAACAGGAGAGGTATACACTTAAAACACAAAAAAGCACTGATAAAAAATGCCAGTGCAACACACTCATCAAAAAAGCTTAATCTCCTGTTGTGCAAAAAAAAAAAACAAGCATGGGTAGGCAAAGTACTCAGACCCCACCCCCACCCTTTATGCCATAACCACATTTGCAACTGCTGCAAAAACACAGGGACTGAAACAATCTTCCCAGCAAGTACCTCACTACAACGGGCAGCCCAAAGAAGACTTAAAGCAGGCACCAAAATGAAATCTGCCCTAGCAACAGCTGGCATCCAGGCACAACCATAGACTCCAAATAAACATGTTTCAATAATGGGAGGAAACACGTGGCACTGAATAATGACACTGTACATCCTCCCAAAAGCCAGCAACCCTGTGACACTGAAGAAAAACCTGCTCCTCTGTCTCTTAAACCTGATACCCATCATGTGCATGCAACTGCAACTTCACAGGGTGAAAAAATATAAGAAGATCTAACAGGCAGCTTATCAAGGCAGAAACACCATAAAAAATCATGCCAATGAGGAAAACAAAGCATAACACTGCCTATGCTGACTCAAATTCAACAATTTCCCAGAGGAATAATGTTGATACCCATTAATAGCATAGAAATGGGCCAAAAGAAAAGAATACCATTCTTTCCGAATGGAAGAGAGGGAGTCTAAAGACACATACCAAGCAAGCAGCAAAGACTGGACTTCCTGCAGCTCCAGTGAAGCATCTCTCCATGCATGCTTCCCAGCCAAACAAGTCTGCCAAAACTGACCAGACAATGCTGGGAGCAAGCAACCAACCAAAGAAAGATCTGCACCCATAAATGCCTCAATACAGGAAAAAGAAAAGTGTGCAAAAAAAGGACAGGATACATTAAACCAACACCACCAGAAGCAGGTAGAGAATACAAAATACCATTCATAACAGGTGTATAGGATGTACCCCCCCCAAAAAAAACAAAAAACAAAAGACCTCAGACAAAACACAGGTGGACCAGGAATCTGGAAATAAATAGACAGAAAAACATATGCTAAAACATCCAAAAAGGCACCGTTTAACAAACAGATCTTTTTTTCAGAAAGACAAAAGAAAGGAATGCCAGAAATCCAAGCACTGAACAGCTTTATGAAGAATGGCTTCACAAGACTCAGAGATATAATTAGAACTAAAATGCATACCAAAGATACAGACACCAGTGCTAGCAAAAGAAACATTCCCCAACATGGAGAACTGCACCAAAACCACGGGATTTGACAAAGTTGAAAGGCCCACTAATGGAAAAACAAAAGAAAAATACTGCAAATAAAGCAAAGGAACTGTAGAAGACTCTGCAACAATAGTAACATTATTTGCATAAGGCAGAAAATGAGGCACCAAAACTCCTGAACATAAAAAATAAAAAGAAGACAAAGAAAAGTGCACCCTCGCCTTAAGACTGCACCCACCACCAGAGTAAAAAGGTATTTGCTCAAGGGACAACCTTGACACACACTATTCTTCATGGTAACTTCAGTTCCCATCAGGCCATTAATCACAGGAACAATAACAGAAGTTGAATAAATGGAAGCAATGCACTGAAGAAAAAGAGAACCAAATCCATAAGCCTTTAAGTTGGCCAACAAGGTTGAATGACTAACATTGCTAAATGCTTTGTTCAGGTCAGAATAGAGCAACAGAGCAGAATCAGAAGCATGAACAAAGGAGGCAAGAGACTTCAACAAAAGCAATAAATCTTGCACAGGCCTACCAGAAATACCATAGACCCCAGAGTCCAACATATATTGCATCTTTGACCACTGGTGTAATTACAGGATCTTACACAACAATTTATAATCGGTATTGCAAAGAAAAATCAGATGTCAGTTAGATAAGACCTTAAGGAACTTAAGGGCAATCTGTAACAAATCAGGATGGGAAAAATCATGAGAAATCTACTCATTAAACAATTGCACCAGTACAGACAGCTGAGCATCAGAGAAAGAGTGGTAAAAATGGTAAGAAAGACCATCTGACCCCGGGGCAGTATCAACCTTGAAGGAAGCAATAGCCCTTTGAACTTCAAAGTAATAGGGGCATCAAGAGCCACCATAAAAACAGCAGGCATCAGAGGTATAGGCCAAGATTCCACAGGAGGAGGTCTACCATCATAAAGAGTGGACAAATAAGAATTAACTTCCAGCAGAATAACCTCCTTAGTGGTAACAACATCACCTGAAGTGGACAAGAAACTATTAATAAAGGTCTCCTTCCTAACAGTACATTTACCAACATAAGGGAGAAACTCCTTACTCTTCCCTTTTAAAGATTGGGCTAGTGTAGAACAGAGTGTGCGTTGTAACTTTAAGAAGCATTTCTAAGTGTAAGCACATGCATATAAATAGTTAGCACGTGCAGGCAGCAGTGCCATTTTGAGAAAACAGTCTGAGTGTTAACATGTATGAGTGCAGTAGTCAGTCTGTTTATAAGTTTATTTAAGTTACTAAGACTTAATCCTGATGTGTTTGTATATAATAAAGCTGCTTGAACCAAACTCACAACTGTTCATCTGTTTTATCCTGACCGGACGAGTGACATGATGTCAGAACCAGGATTGGGAGTGCAACTTCTTCAAGCCATGAGGTGCAGAGTTGACGGTGAATATATATTGAACAGGTTGGGTGATACAGTGCTCAGACGATTAAAAAGGGGCCAAAAACAAACTTCAGGTAACGAAAACTTGCAGCAATGATTTATTTTGCAAAGAAAATGATACAAAGCATTCGTAAAGCACAAAATGCATTATTAATCAAACAAGTAGCACAAAACATGTTATTAATCAAACAAAAGGCACAAAACACATTGTTGATTAAACAAAGTGTTCAAAACTATGATATTTGATAAAATTATCAGAAATACTTATATGGGGCTCAGAGTTACCTCTGATTTGCATAACGAGCATGTTTAAAGTAGAATGAGCACAGGAAAAGTTTAATGGGCATGATAAGAGGTCATATGGGCATAACAAGTACAATAAAATGGCAAAATAAGCTTAAAAAAGCAAGGCAACTGCATGTTTTTTAGTAAACAACTGTGTTTTGGCATAAGCTACTATTTCACATTGACCGAAGCCATTCAAAGCATAACTAGAGTTGTTCAAACTATTTCAGAGTGTGCAAAGTGTTTACAGTGTGTACTTTATTACAGTGGTATTAGTTCAAAGAGTTTACTATGTGCAAAGCGCAGTTATTTTGCAAGGTGCAAAGTACAGCCATTTCGAAATGTCTCTTGTGTTGTATGCATTTATTCACAGAGTGACACCATTTCAAAATGTTTCTTACACTGTACAGAGTTATTTCACAAAATACATCCATTTTAAAAAAGTTTCTCATGCTGTTTACAGTTCATTCACAAAGTACAGTCATTTCAAGGTGTTTCTTACACTGATAAAGACTGGTTTCTCAAAGTACAGTGATTTTAAAGTGTTCTTGTGCTATGGAGACTTATTCAGCAAAGTGCAGTTGTTTCAAAGAGCCTGTTGTGTTATCAGGCATAGTTACAAGTTCTGGCATAAATTTCTGGCATATATACATATCCAAATGTCAGCAGAAAGGCAGGTACGTTAATGAAGCTGTTCAGCTAAAAAACATACATTTATTGGAATAACAGACAGTGGGCAGGATTCACGAAGGCTTGCACGGAGTGTAAGAGACGTGCAACACTCCATGCAAGCCTCGCGATCCAGGAACAGCCCTAAACTCCGTGTAAGAGACCAGCTAAAATGTCTCTTACACGGACTGGGCGTGGACATGCTAAATACCTCACTTGCAGCCGAAAGGTATGCAAATGAGGTATATTAGCGATCCATGAAGCAGAAACCAGTCCGTGTAAGAGACGTTTTAGCTGCAGAAATTTACTCAGTTGACAACTGAGTACGTTTCTGCAAATTCCACAACGGAGCCATGTCAGCTCCAAAAAAGGGGTGCATATGACTCAGGCAGCATGCCAATGGCCAAATATGTGGCCATTGGCAATATAACCCGATGCCAAAATAATAAAAATATAATTTTTTTTTTCGGCGATCGCCGATGTTTAAACCCAGCGCAGCCCCGCGCAAACGGGCTGCGCTGTATACAACATGAAAATTAAGGTTATAAACCCATAAATGTGGGTTTCATGCAATACATGGAATGACAATGCAGGGACCAGCAGACCAAAAACAACATGGCCACCGTGTAGTGGTTGCTAAGGGGGGAAGCTGAGTCTAAGACGTAACTAAGCATTAGTAGGCAATCTCATGTAAATGAGGGTTAGGATACTGAATCTCACAGTCACATAGCAAATGAGCACAGACTGAGTAGTGTAAGAGATACATAAGGGGGAGGAATAGAGTAGGAGATAGGTGACATCACAGGGGGGAATGGTAGAAAGAAATGCAGTTCATTGGAGGCCAGTGTAACATGACAGATGACAGGCACAGATCATGGAAAGAGGTGTGCCACTAGATAAGTCATGGAAAGTCAAGAAATGGAAGGTGTACACTGTTACTTACACCAAAGTTTCTTGCTGGGCGTGCATGCGCACGTGTGCGCACCATGAAGCGCGAGTAGGGCAGTGTGTGCACTTGTAAGGCAGACTGAGCATGTGGGAGCGTGTTGTGAGATGTTTAACACTGTTTGTGCGGGTGTGCGCACGTGTAGGGCAGGCTGAGTATGTTGGAGGCTGTTGGCAGACGTGTAACAGTGTTTGCGTGGGTGTATGCACGTTTTAACCCAAATAAGTAGATTCTGAACCGTGTAAGCACATGTGCGCGCATGTAAGCCACTGTGAGCGTGTTTCTGATAGTATGCACGTTGTGCCCGCCTGAGGAAACAGAGAGGAAAAAGGAAGCAACAGAATTAATAGGAAGCTAGCAGGGATAACTGCTGAAGCTAGCAGGTGAAAACAATTAGAAGCAGGCAATTACACAGGCAGAATAGTAGCCCAGCCCAGCACTTAAAACTCTGCAAACAGTAGTGCAGGATGTTTCCCTTAAGAGACACTGCAAGACAGGAGTAAGGTAATAGAAGTGAAAACTGAAAAAACTGAACTCAGAGCAGAAATGTTAGGGGCTGCCATAGCTGTCATAATGAGACATAGGCGACTTGCTGAGGGTGGTGACAATGCAGATGGTGCCAGACAACCCACAGTGAGGAGACGGAGAAGAGTGTACAGGCCCAGGGTCACCTACCACGGGTTACATGAGCTGGAGATAGTAGAGCGCTATAGAGTGGACAGAGAGCTCCTGCAGCAAATTGTTGAGCTGTGCAGGCCACGCCTCACACACAGAACCAACAGAGGGGAACCCATCCCAGTGGAAACCAAGGTATGTGTTGGCCTAAGAATACTAGCAACAGGTACCTTCCAGAGACCAACTGGCGATATGATGGGAATATCACAGGCATCAGCCTCCAGGGTACTGCACCAGTTCCTGGATGCCATGTCAGCACATGTCGGTGATCATGTATATTTCCCCAATGCCCGTGAGGTATTGGCCAGCAATATGCGTCTCTTCCAGCAAATAGTGGAATACCCTGAGGTACTGGGTGCAATAGACTGCACGCACATACGCATCAAAGCACCAGCCGGTGAGCGGGGTAGGGCATACATTAACCACAAGGGCTTCCCCTCCATCAACTGCCAGGTCGTGTGTGATGCCCAGGGCATAATAATGAATGTGTGTGCTGGCTGCCCTGGGAGTTACCACGATTCCCACATCTGGCATTTGACGCAGCTGTACCAGACATTTGCCAATGGGGACATCCCACACGGACACCTAGTGGGGGATGCAGGTTATGCACTGGAGCCGTGGCTGATGACACCCATCAGAAACGCACACACACCTGAACAGGAACGCCATAATGAGGCACACGCACAAACACGTAATGTAATAGAGCGTGTATTTGGGCTGCTCAAGTCACAGTTCTGGTGTCTGGACACATCTGGTGGAGCCTTGTAGTACACACCAACTACATGTACCCAAATTGTCATGGTATGTGCTATGCTACATAATATGATCTTGTGAAAACAGCTGCAGCAGGACCAGCATAGGGCCGGACCAAACAGCCCCCCACCATTGCCAAGGCCATCACAGGCAGAGCGTGACATGGAGGAGGAACAACCTGAGCCTGCCCCAGTAGGCAGAAGGAGGCGTGCCCAGTATGTCCTGGCCTTGGCAAAGAGGCAATGCATAGCACATACACTGGCTCAGTAGGAACCCTGGGAATGATACCCCCTCTGACTCACTCAAATAATAACATGGATGCCTAAAATGACATGACCTGCTCACAAACATGTACAGGGAAGTGTAATATGCGCATCCGACAGAGGCGGCCCTGCAGCACCACCTGAGGCATGAATGCTATGTGTTAAGTAATGTAAAACCATGTACTATATGCACACCTGAGCACCCTGACTAACATCCACCCTCACCAAGCATGAAGCCACAAAATGACGATGGGATGATCAAGTGCAATAAGTGGCTGAAGTAATGCAGTTAGTCAAAGGGGAGCCAATGTGTTTCAGGCTGGGAAGACATGCGGAGCTTGACATGATGCACCACCTGCTA
The DNA here is from genome assembly GCF_019279795.1 of Protopterus annectens. Classification (NCBI taxonomy): domain Eukaryota; kingdom Metazoa; phylum Chordata; order Ceratodontiformes; family Protopteridae; genus Protopterus; species Protopterus annectens. The sequence continues at coordinate 217,153,177 of NC_056725.1, forward strand.
GGGGTGGCGTGCACCTATCATGCCATGCCCCATGGATACTGGCAAAGGCTGTCAGTACCCACAGCATGCCCTGAATAGGTAAGTCTCAAAACACAAACCCACCTTCATAGGTTCCACAAGGGATAGGAACCTAGATGTAATGCTACCCAATGACAGATGTATAAACAGCAAGATGTGTGCAGTGTAAATGCACACAGTATAGAGAATGTAGATACCAGTCCTGTAATAGAGAACTGGGTCAAGGCTCACATCAGCACCCTAACACTACCAGGTCACACCTCATACTGTGCTGTACAGCCGCAAAACATGGAACAAGCTACAAAAGGAGGGTGACTAGCAAGAAATGGCAAGGATAATCACACCCCCATGTTGGTACCACAACAAGAAGCAGCATGGATTAGCCATGGTCAAATACCAATGGCTAAAACCACCTCCCAGTATATAGCCTGCTGCAGACTACTGTCCTAATACCAGGAACTGCACCTGGCCTATGTCGGAATACATGAATATATCAAGCCCCCCAAACCACATTATATTGCTTGACTGAAAATACCCAGACATACACCGGGAGCATTATACTAGCACCAACACAGTAGGAGAAAATTACCCAGATTCCATAAACCAAAATGCCCAGGAACAATGTACCACTCCCAAAAGAGGGGTAAGCATACTGGATGTGATAATCAGCAACATGTGTACTGGATGGCAAGATGAGAAGTGTACCCCTCACTGGTAAGACCAGACCATAGAGTAATCACACTGGATATACACATCCTGACCCCAGTCCCTGGCCAGAATACCACAGTGAAAAACATGTGTAAAGCATAGGTTGCAGCCCTCCAAACTGATGTTGAATCCACAAAAGTCCCTGTGCAAGTGCAGAATATGGGACACACCACAGAACATGTTATACAGGCATTCCATGAACACAGCCAGGAATGCTTGGAGTATGCAATCACAAATAACAACAACACACAATGCCATACACGCAGGCATCTGGCATGCTGGACTCCAGCCATTACCAAACCATGCAAGAGAATGAGGAAGCTACCACATGATAGAGCAAACATAAAAAGGGAAGTAATCACTGACCAGTAGTATGGCAATAACATATGTCCACACATACAATCCACTAAGTCCAGCCACAACAAGTAGAATCTGTGAATCCAGAGGCAATGTGACACCAGTCCCAAGTACACAGACAACCACAACACCCCCCAATAAATACAAATATATGTGATAGATGCATCCATGTATCCAAACCAGAGGATGAGCTCCACCAACTCAGTACTGTCAAAACTAGTCAGGAGGAGAAGGTAACCACATACACCACAAACCCAGTCCCACGTAGACCTACCACAACTGTAAACCAAACACATAAACACAGACAAATATTCCCGGAGGCCTTAAGTACAAACACACCATACCAACAGAAGCCACCAAAGCAGATCACAAGCAACCACAACCTTCAGACATAGCACATGCAACGAATAGTACGCAAAGCTGGTGTGCCAAACAGTCACAGGCCAGAAGGAGAAACAGCATGCCTGATACAGTCGTAATAGGTGTCTGTATAGGCAGACACACTGCTGTCCCACTCACTAGACTGAACAAGGGAAAGGGTAGAGTAAGCTGCCTGTAGGCTGCCACAAAATGCCACATAACACAAGTACACAGGTCACCCCAAAGCAAGCAGAAATATGATGCACTCAGTGTCCATGCTGGTGTGAATTACCTGAGATGTACCTCCCTGGTCAACATCAAAAGAGACATGGATGGTCCCTCTGAGTATGTACCCCAGGGCGGTATGAGACTGGCTGTGTGCAGCATCCAACCCACACCAAGAATGATGCCACAGTACAAACACAGAATGCTCATGTTTAACAGCTGGCACAGTTACAGCTGTCAGTCCAAGAGGGTCTAATGTCTGTCTGTTTGAGATGTCAAGCATGACAAGCCATGCTGCTGTTCCAGGGATGGCTTGTAGCTGTTACCCATGTGCGTCTGTATACTGGATAAGGCCTTTGCAGCCTCCATAGAGCCGTATGTAGGCAAGGCCAAAAAGACTACCCACCACCCTAGAAAACATAAGTGGTAGGAAACATCAGGGTAATGCTGACCAATGCCAGATGTGTAAACTGCAATATGCATGCCCCCGAGGCACTTCCCATTATGGAGAACATTGATGTCTGTGCAGTGACAGAAGCCTGCTGCAAGCCTAGTGATAGCACACCAGCACTACTAGGTTATATCACATATCATGTGTTATGGCCCCAACACCTGCACCAAAACATCAAAGGAGGGGGAGTATCCATATGCAGCACAGACACCCATATTGCCAGGTAACTGACAATGCACAAAGCAGCGGAGACCACCCATGTGCACATAACTGTAGTCAAAACTGCTGTACAGTCTGTAGCATGCGACAGACCACACTCTCACACACAAGAACTCCACCCAGACATCCGAAGACACTGGACAGTATGAATGTCCCACCAAATACCAGACAAGGTACACACAAATTACCACATAGGTGTCAAACCATTATGTATGCAAGGAGTAATCAGGGACCTAGGGACACAGGTCGACATTAATCTGTCATGTGACACCCACAATGTCAATGTGGCTATGAAGATTGTCGATACTGGACACCGTATCATGAAAGGATTCACATCAACATCAACAGAGGTCACTGTGCCACTGTACTGTTCCCTTATCAGACCCATAATCTAGTACAATGACTCACATGGGATGTACCGTACGTGACACCTGCAGCGGTTTGGAAGACCTCATAGTTACCCCACCAACAGGATAAAGGGTGTGAAATATATGTCATATGCTGCCTGGCTGTAGACACCCCAGCTGACTGCAGTCACACACTGCCTACACAGAGGCATTGTATGTCTGTTGTACAAGGCCATGTCCAACACAGGAGTAATGGACATGCTACACCACAGGAAATCAAAGCCATTGGAGCTGTGAGAGTCACAGATGTCAGCCTAAACACATAATGAAATAAGATGTGCTGGAGGGACAGATTCATAACCCAGAGGCTCCCCACACCCAGAAACAGGATCCCAATCCATGGTAGGCAGAGCCCCTCACTGACACCCCTCAACAGGAATATTGCCAAGTGGATGGATGACCGTACATCTATACTGGGGGTCCTCACTGTGTCACAACCAGACAGAGGCACAGTGAAGAACTTCATAAATGGCCATAATTGAACATAGCAAGGGGTGGCGAAAGACACACACACTCTGGCTAGGCTTACTAATGGCCAAGGGTGTATAGCCTAGTATGAACCCATGAACCTATGAAGATACAAAATGTACAGGACACTAAGGATAATCACAAGGGTTACCCAACTGATGGTAGGAACCATGTTGGGCATCCACAGATATGCTCCGAATCACACAGATATTACAAACAACATACCAAACACACACACATATTGCTAACATACAACCTGTCAGGTGTAGTGCAAACACCCCCCCCCCCGAGTGCAAAATACCTATCCCAGCAGACTGATGGTCCTCTGACATTGCAGATGCTGAGGTAACAGCCATCATCTGCAAAGCAGAACACACAGCAGCAAAGGTATGTGATGGTGTCCTGTGCTGAGGCCAACATGGACTCCAAGAATAATGGCATGCCAAATCACACTACTGCCCAATGTCAGCCTTACCACAGGATATGTACCCAAAGAGCAGTGTACAATAACAGTGGTCCATCACAACAAAGGTGTTGCCTGAATGGATACTCCAAACTACCACCCCAGGATCCTGACAAGCTTGTTCTGCACAGCTATGGAAAGGATCAGTATGTACCGCAGACAGAAGGCTATTGTGGACCTACTGATACTGGACCCTACACAGTGTGGCTGTCGTAACTGCAGAACCTGCCCCTAAACATGTCTGACCCATTTGAAGCAGTCATTAAGGTCATTGATGAGGGCAATGTGGTCCACACAGCGTAGCTGGACCGTGCACATGCTTCTAGACAATACCGTATGAGTTCAGTGTGGATATGTTCAGCAGCTTAAATATATACCCCTATGTCAGTAGAGGGGTTGCAAACCAGACCAAGGACAGAACTGACATGGTCAGACATGCCGCATCCATGTCAGGCTACAAAGCGGATATGAGTGGCATCCCACAAGGCCTGGTCTTGGCCCCACCCCCACCCCCGTTCTGTATATATGTCCCATAGGTATAGGCCAACATGGAAGGACTGTGACTGAACATGTATGCAGAGGAGTACAAACAGCCCACCATATCCGACCCCCAGCTGACACAAGCAACCCACAAAAGGGCCACCTACAAACAGACAACTGTAGCCATAGCCATGTCAGCAAGCTAATTGCAGAACTGTGTATAGACAACCACCGTGGATATACAGTAAGTGCCCACAAATTACCACACAGGTGTTAACCCATGAGGTACCTAACATATAATGTGAGACCTGGGTACAAAAGGTGATAAATATCCTGCACTGGACAAACATGTGGCTGTAGTGTTCGCAGAAACATGCACCATATACCCACCCAAACATGAAGGTTGGCAGATGTAGATAAGGGGAACTCACTGTGGCTCTGCAGCCATCCTCCATCAGCGTCACAACTGACTACAATAGCCCCTGTGGGATATACCGCAGCAGACACCTCCATCAACTGTAAAGTCCACAACAGTACCCCACCAGGGGTAGCAAAGAGCATGAACAGATGCCATGTGTTGCCTAAGTAAACAAACTGCAGCCCCACACACCGCCATCTTTCCCAGCTACAGGAAAGCTGTGCCTGATGTATGAAGCCATGTCCAACCTGGAATGAATGAACATGTTGCACCTTGTACAATCTGAATGGCAGTGAGCTATGCACATGAGAGACCTGAACCCCAGCACTGACATACATAGGACAAGCTGTACAGAATGATCCATAACACAGAAGGCACCCCCACTCTTCAGTAAACTCCTGGTACAGGTCAGCCAGAGAGCCACATATCGACACCCCTCAAGAGGAATCCTGATGAGTGTATGGGAGATGGTAGGCTAACCCTGGGTATCACTGTTATGTCAGAGGTAGACGGAGGCACAGTATACTAACCATGACATATGTCATGGCAAACTCCAGTTACAATGTGTGTCAAAGGACAAACACACCCTGGGACTAGCATCAGAAATGGCCTGGGGAACATTGCTAGTGTTTGCCAATGTCCACCCATGTTGTGGAATACACTAGCAATGTTGGACGAGCATGGTGTAGGTAGTCCATATCTGAACATATTGCAACATGGTCATATGTGCACAACTGGCCCCTACACAATCTGTTGTGCTCACTATGAAGATGTCAAGCAGTCATAGGACTAAAGCCCAGGATACTGTCCACCACAGTGAAAGTACTGAACCAGTACACTATACGGTACTACAGTGTTAGGTCATTATGAAAGTATGTTGAAAACTGTCTGCAAAGTATCCCATGCAATCCCTGCAGGCACAGTATAATCCCTGTTGTGGCAGACACGAAGCAGTTGGCCAGTTAGTACACAACATGACACCCAACAAACAACCATAAACGTGAGATATTGTTGAAGTTCACACACACCCAAATATGTGGTGGACTTCAGAGTGCAACATGTGGAAAGCTCACACTGGGCATGCTCGCACACTTTGATAAATGAGGCATATGTCAGACAACATGCCATGGAAAGGCTGAACTGGGCATGCTCACACACTTAGGCCATATCTCCGTTTAGCAGTTGGCCACACATATCTGGTATTTGTACGTGTCAGTCCAGGAACCAACCACAACACAGCAATCAGCCCAGTGCACACAGTAAATGACTACAGAGACATAAGTGATATAGTGGATCGCCGTCATATGCAAACATCTTCCACAGATACACAAGTTGGTCATAGGAACAGGGAATGCTATGGCAATAAAGACCTGCAAACAGTAGAACAGCACAACAAATATTGTGCATCTGACAATTGAACATATGGGTGTAGAGGTCAATACTAGGCTTGTTGCCCTAGGGAATGACAGCTCAGCCAGAGTGTGCTTGGCATCTGCATCCCCAGGGTAGTAGGCTACTGTGCCACTGTAAAGTAGGTCACAGAAGGCAACATGTGAGGCTAGTGAGCTGTGCCTCTGTCAATCAGGGGCACCGTGGAGGTCCCAGGGATTGAATGTGCTAAGCCACAGCCATGTTGTTGGTGTGTGCTGTGAGAGGGTTGCTGAGGATCTCTGACAGTAGGTGTCCGCGAATAACAGACTGAGGGGAGCCCTATCTGCATTCTCTGGATGATTCCACTGTCAACACTGTGTTGTAATGAGTATGTGTGAATGAAGTGCCGTGCCGGAACTGTTCACAGATGTCCTCCCTCTGTGGGCTACAGCTCTGCAATGTATTAGGTCGCTCTGTCTGTTGTACGGCGCATATATAGCTGGTGTACAGCTGACAGGTGTCTTGTTGTGGAGCAGTCATGGGTATATGTGGGATAGCATGACCAATGCAAACCGTACACATGCTCATAGAATGCAATTGTCAAGGATTATGCTGAGTGGCCAGTATAGTCCTCCAGCATGGGTCCTCTGAAGTCGTCCACCCCAGTCTACACACGTGTAGAGTCTGCTTGTGCTAAATACAGTTTGTGTGCAGTGACAACCTTGCCTGGGGGTGGAGATGGGATATGGATGTCCAGGGAAAGGTGGGTATGGTCAGATATCAACAATGGTGGTCTACCTCTGGTGTGGAACAGTGAGTACCCACGTTGCAGATGGACAGGTGCAATATGTATTCCCCCATGTGGCTGTGGTGTGTGGTTCTGCCATAGCACATGAACCCACAAATTGTAGTGGCTGTAGGGTAAAGTGGTAGAGGCCTGAGTAGTTCTCACACACAATATGCCTGTACCTGATGTTAACAACTGGAATGGTGTATGTGAACACCTGCATATCCTGGCACTGTTCCCAGGGAAGCTAAGTGTGTGTCCTGGATGTGGGTGTGGTGTTCTGGACTGGTTGTGTTGCGATACAGGTCCTGTGGTCCCAAAGCATGGTATAGAACATAACCTGCCAGTGATATGTGCATATCTGACCCTGACGTAGGTGGCTGCAAATGCATATATATGCTATCCCCCACCTGACAGGTAGTACTACATGTACATACCTCTGTAGAAATAAAGATGTCAGCACCCTATAAATACTACAGGTGCAGAACAGATACCCAGTAATTCAGATAGTGCGGTCTGCTAATGCGTCTCCCTCAAGTGTCATAATATAGTTAGGTAGGGGTTTGAATCCTGCAAATGCTCCGTGTGTGTGTGTGGGTGAGTGGGGTTTGTGTGTGTGAAAGGCTGTGAGAGGGAAATGTCCCTTTTGGCAACTGGGAAAACACACTACAGGATGCACATTCCCCTTTCTAAACACTGATGATGTCAGCACCCTATAAGTACAGCAGGAGAAGGAAAATCTCCCAGTAACGCGAATAGCATGCTCTGCTAATGCGTCCGTCTCGAGTGTCATAACATAGTTAGGTAGGGGTTTGAATTCTGTATATGCTCAGTGCGTGTGGAGGGGGTTAGTGTGTGTTCAAGACTGTTTGAAAGAAGTATCCCTTTTGCCAACTAGGAGAACACACTACAGGATGCACATTCCCCTTTCTAAACACAGATGATGTCAGCACCCTATAAGTACAGCAGGAGAAGGGAAGCCTCCCAGTAATGCGAATAGCGCGCTCTGCTAATGTGTCAGTCTCGAGTGTCATAACATAGTTAGGTAGTGGTTTGAATCCTGCAAATAGCAAGTGTGTGCATTTGGATGAGGGGGGTTAGTGTGTGTGCAATTTCGTGTGAGGGAAATGTCCCTTTTGGCAACTGGGAGAACACACTACAGGATGCACATTCCCCTTTCTAAACACAGATGATGTCAGCACCCTAAACGTACAGCAGGAGAAGGAAAGCCTCCCAGTAATGCGAATAGCGCACTCTGCTAATGTGTCCATCTTGAGTGTCATAACATATGTTAGGTAGTGGTTTGAAACCTGCAAGTGTGTGTGTTTGGATGAGGGGGGTTAGTGTGTGTGCAATTTTGTGTGAGGGAAATGTCCCTTTTGGCAACTGGGAGAACACACTACAGGATGCACACTCCCCTTTCTAAACACAGATGATGTCAGCACCCTATAAGTAGAGCAGGAGAAGGGAAGCCTCCCAGTAATGTAAATAGCGCGCTCTGCTAATGCGTCCGTCTCAAGTGTCATAACATAGTTAGGCAGTGGTTTGAATCCTGCAAATGGCAAGTGTGTGTGTTTGGATGAGGGGGGTTAGTGTTTGTGCAATTTTGTGTGAGGGAAATGTCCCTTTTGGCAACTGGGAGAACACACTACAGGATGCACATTCCCCTTTCTAAACAAAGATGATGTCAGCACCCTATAAGTACAGCAGGAGAAGAGAAGCCTCCCAGTAATGCGAATAGCGTGCTCTACTGATGCGTCTCTCCCAAGTGTCGTAATGTAGTTAGGTAGGAGTTTAAAACCTGTAAATGGCATGTGTGTGTTTGGATGTGGGGAGTTTGTGTGTGTGCATTTCCGTATGAAAAACATGTTAGTTTTGGCAATCAGGAGATCACACTACCTGATGCACATTACCCTTTCAAAATACTGATGTTGTCAGCACCCTATAAGTAAAGCCAGAGAAGAGGAACTATCTAGTAATCCGAATAGTGCGCTTTGCTAATGCATCTTTCTCATGTGTCGTGACCTAGTTAGGTAGGGGAATGAATCCTGCAAATGACAAGCGTGTGTGTGTGGGGATAGTAGGGTGTGTGTAAATGCAAGTGTGAGAGAACAGATCCTTTTGGCAAATACTACAATACACCAGATGCTGCATATTCCCCCAGTAAACACAGGGGATGTCACCACACTATCAGCACAGCCAAACAGGGCTAGTTGGCTAGTAATGCCAATAGTGCGCTCTGCTACTGTGTCTATTACCATTGTCAGAGTACAGATAGGTATGTTTTGGTAACCCACAACTGCCACGTGTGGTTGTGTCACACAGTATGACCTTGTGTGGGTCTTTGTACATAACAATGCATGCCATTGCCTAATCCAGCAATGGCATTGCACACATGATGTATGTGTGTGACACATACACATAAATACCTGTGACCTGCAGTAGTTACCATGTCTGACACATGCCTCGAGTGGATAAATGGTATTTGCAATGTATACCAATATGACTGTGTCTTACTGTGCAGGGTCCGCACGTGGTATGTCTCTATACAGTGTGGGTGTATATGGTAAAATACCTACAGCAGGGGATACACATCTGGTCTGGGCCATATAGTGTACATGTAGTCAATGTACAGGTGCTGCATATTCCCACCTGTTGTGGTAGTGGTAACATGTCATTCCACTGCAATTCAGTGACCACATGCTGTGAACCCTTCAACTAGTGTGTTGTAGCTACAGTAATGCTCACGCACAATGTTTGGCTGGATGCAGTCCAGCCATATAAACACAGTTCTTGAGACTGTCATATTGCCAGTGTTGTTATGGAGGATAGGTGGTCTTCCTGTGTATGGGAGGGTTGTGTGTGCCAGGCTATGAACCAGATGGCAGTCCGACACACTGTTAGCTGCACATGATTAGGCCCTGATGCTTTGTGTTGTGCCAACAACCTGGAGGTGTGTGTATCTGTGGTACCTTGGGATACCACCCCCCTGTCCATGTGTGTTACATGTGTAGGGGACAACAGGCATGGTATGGGGCATAACCTGTCAGTGATGGGTAACACCTGTGAGCCATGAATCAGGAATCTGGTACTGCACAGACATTGCAGTTCACCGTGCTGAGGACAGTGTCTGGTGCATGCATCTTCCGGTGTACACTGCTGTTGTTGTGTAGCAGCACTGTTAGTGTCCTAACCTGTGTGATACCCACAGAGGTGGCTATGTAAACCATGTCCTGCAGCATAAGGCAGTATGTGTGTACCAAGGAGCTTTGCCATTGTACATCGGGCCATGGGTGTCACGTGCAAGATGACCCTTGCACATCATTGTGGCTTCCCTAGCATGTAAGCACACGTTGACAGCCAGTGGATACCCTATGAATGACAGTGGAGACTGAGCATAATGTAGACATACAACACCCTTCCCACATATAGTGGTAGCATACCTGGTGAGGGTATGTTGGCAACCAAGATCAGGCTCATACTGGCCTGTGCCACATGCTGAGAGATCCATTCTATGTTCCCTGTCATGTAGTCCAGGGAGGTATGTCTCAGGTCAGCCATACTGGCATGGTCAATGAGTGAGTCATATGTGTCCATGCCTCTGACTGACCTGTATGCATGTGTTCTGTGGTGGACCATAGTGCCCCTGAGGCATATCACTGTGACCTTCACCAGATACAGCCTGTTGAGCGGGACCCCAGTGCAGCACCCAAGACAGGTACCTGACACGTCTGTAGTAGGTGTGTTGTGTAGCCCTACAGGCTGTGAGTGTGTGGCACAGGGGATGTGTGTGCCATGTGTGGCATGTGCTCTGTTCCGACGGAACATATGCCTGTGTGCCAGCTGCGGAGGTGTGTGATGCTCAGGCAGGATGCTATTCTGACTCCCCACGTATGCCCCAGTGTGTTCAGCATGCTGTCAGTGTGTGTCAATGTCTGACTTGTATTGTAGTCACTGTAATATATTTCATTTATTTATTTATTTATCCTACATTTGTTGACCGGGATAGTCCGACTGGATGCATGTCCATTTCCAGGGGAGGCCCGGGGAGAAAAGCTACAAGGGTAAGCAGATACAGCATTACATAATACCAGCATTACATATTACAAACAGATTATTTACAGAGATTACATAAGTAAGCAAGTTAAATATGTTCCACGGGTTAATGTTAGTCCTGAGCACAAGTCAGGATTAAATTAAATTACACAGTAAACTGGTTCACAGATTTTACACATTCGAGTTAGCCAGGCTTGATACATTGACATAGCCAGTTAAGTGACAAATGTTGTTTGAGTCTAGTGTTAAACTGACCTAAGGTGGACAGTAAGGTAATATCAGCTGGAAGTGAGTTCCAGGATCTACTTACAGAGTTTGCAAAGAGAGAATCACCAGCTGTGTTATTAAATTTGCTAGTCTGAATTAGTAGTTTGTTAGAGGATCGAAGTGGTTTAGGATTGTTATAGGGGGTGATAATATTTGAAGTGCAGGAGTATTGTCCGGATTATAGAGGATTTTATAGGCCATAATCAGTTGGTTATACTGTATTAGGCTGGGTATTGCAAGCCAACCAAGCTGATTTAGATTGATGCAATGATGTGTCCTAAAAGGCAGCCTAGTGGCAAACCTGGCAATGTGGTTGTAGCAAATTGAGTGTTTGTTAAGGACAGTCTTGTTCATATTCGAGAGTAGAGGGGATGCATACAGAAGGGTTGAAAGAAGGTGTGAGCGAGCTATGGCACCTTTAGCTGGAGGGGCTAGGAAGGCTTTTATTCTGTAAAGTGACCCTAGTTTTTTATTGATGGCTTTGATAATTTGGTTAACATTTAGGTCACATTTGAGATTATTGTCTATGATGACACCTAATAGTTTAGTAGATGGGTCAGGGGAGATTATTGTGCCATCAGTTGATGTTATGGTAAAGGTGAAAGCGGTAGACCTACGTGTTGGTGAAATAACAGCAGTTTAGTTTATTTGGGATTTAGGATCAGACGATGTTCAGAAAGCCAGTTTTCTATTGTATTAAAGGTGGTCTGGGTAGCTGACCATAACTCTACTGGAGATGTGGCTGAGCAGATCAGAGTAGAGTCTTCAGCATATTGGATACAGCTGACTTTTGGGATGACAGTATAAAGGTCGTTAATGAGGATGGAGAACAGCAAGGGCCCTAGTATAGAGCCTTGTGGTGCTCTGAGGGTGTTAGGCAGAAGGTTAGAGAGTTTGTTCTGCCAGAGGCCAGCCTGCTGTCGACCATGCAGGTAGGATTGAAACCATTGGAAGGCTCCAGTATCTAGACAGAATGTTTGCAGGGTGTGAATTACAAGTTGGTGATCACCCATATCGTATGCCTTGGAAAGATCCAAAAAGAGGGCTGAGGATATATAATTAGTGTTGCAAGTATGGTTTATGGTGTTAGTAAAGGCTAGGAGGCCTGAAGTAGTGCTGTGATGAGGACGGAAGCCATGCTGAGTGTCTGCCATAAGGCGATTTTGGATTAGGTGGTGCATGAATTGTCTATGAATAAAGTTTCCATAATCTTTGCAAGTGGAGAGAGTATAGCTATTGGCCTATAATTGGAGAATTCAGTAGAGCTGCCTCCTTTGTGAAGTGGGATTACATATGATATTTTCCAGATGGTGGGAAATTTAGATTCTACCATGGTTCGTTTGATTACTTTGGAGACAGGGTAAGCAATAGCATCATCTGATTTTGATAGGTACTCGGCAGGGAGTTGATCAGCAGAAAGTGTAGTGGGTTTCACTGTTTCAATCAAGGTACGGAGAAGTGAAGTGGTGACTGGTTGGCAACTGAACGCAAGTAGGTTTCTAGGGGTGCTACTTTCAGGACCAGGGGAGCTAGGAGGTAGATGGCTAGCTAGGGCCTGAAATGTCTCAGTAAAGAATTGGTCAAAACTATCAGAAACATCTTCAGGGGTTTTATCAATAGTAGCAGCAGGGATTGGGGTTGAAGTTTGTCCAGGATGTAGTATATATGACATGCCACCTGACAGGGTATGGCATTACTGGGTTCAGAGAGCCCAGTCCCCAGATCGGCTGTGTGGTGGCATCCCACACATGTGTTGTACGTTCCTGGCCAAGGGTGATGGCTGACTGCATACATGTGGCAGCTGTGACATTGCCACATGATTCACATAAACCATAACTGGACCATAGAGGTGATTCACAGGTTACCTTTGCACATGCTACCCTAGTAGTGTGATTGCCATGGTGAGTACCAACACATAGGGCCAATGGGGAACAACATACTGAAGGTGTGTATGTGTGGGTGTACCGCTACTGTTTCATAGCACTGGCATATATGACTGCACACGTGGGTAAATGCCAGGTAAGACATGTGCAATGTGTCACAGGCAACATACATGCGTACAGGACAGACAGTGATGTTCTGTCATGTGTAAAGTTGACATACGTATCGTACGCTATGCAGATGTCACTAGGAGTCTACAGAAGCACTGTAACTCTGCATTGCAGGTGTAAGCAGTGTTCCAGGGAACCCAAGCGAACATGCATGCAAACAAAGCTACAGTAAACAGGGCTGGAAGTAGTGCATTGTACAACAAAGAAGGGGTAACAATAACAGTAAGTAACAATGCAAATATGTAGGCACTATCAACATGTACCCAGGAATACACAGCGCAGATGCCCATGGTAGAACTGATATTATGTCATAGTTATTTGTGATTTGGATTACATTGGTACTGCACACATATCTACATGCGAACATCCACATTGCATAGTCGTTGTGGGCAACTTGACACCATTACTGTACATGTCCACCATTGCATATTACTACTTGCGTTAGCTTTCCCCCTGTGCTACCCATGTATGCGGCTATCTGTTGACAACCTTACCACCGGCATGCAATTATGTGCAGCTGTTACACTTTGGTATGTACTATGGGTGCAGATAACAATTCAGGACATTCATACAGTTACTGCAGCAGGCAGCTGGGATATACACACAGTCATAGCAGCACACTGTACTGTTACCAACATGATACTACTAATACACTTCTATGTAGTCACCCTGTGCATCAGCAATGTGTTTACCTGTTCCCGCAATGATGTTGGAGATTGCAGGAGGTGGCACAGTGTCATCATATGCACAGGATGTGGATTAGGTATGCCTGAGTCAGCCACTGATACCACCAATTGACATGTGTGTGTATGTGTGTTGGTGAGGGGAAGCAGTTCAGGGTGGGGCAGTGTTGGTGCAGTGTGTATGTGTATGTGGTTGCCCTAGGTGTTAAAATTTCGCATGTGTGTATGCACGCACACAGTTCCACCTCATGGCTGCCATATACAGGGGTTTGTGGACAGCCACAGACTGCACCTGGCAGGTCATACAGATCAGTGTCTGTGGGCATGGACACGGTACCTGTGCCTGGCAGGGTTGCTACGGACCGTATCCAGTACTAAGCCAGACTGGTTAGTGTCATCAGAAGTGGGAGTGTGTTGACTGGACACAGGTCCCTGTTGGGACTGTCCAGAGCCACGTGCACGTGGTCTCCTGGGGCGTTCCGATGACAGCACAGACCCAGCATTGCTGGGGCTGCTGCTGGCACTATGGGCGCGTGCGCGAGGCTGTTGTTGTCCGCGCCGACTGCCAGCTGCTGCTGTTGCCGGCATATGGCCACGTCAATGCCGCAAACGCCCACCATTGCCCTGGCTCATGGACATCTGGTTGTGGAACTGCTGTAATATGTCCCCACAACGTCTGTCTATGACATCGGTGAAATTACGGATAGCATCCACAATGTCACGCATACTGTCTGTCATGGCTGTGCGACATGCTCTCAGCTCCCTCAGACCTTGTCTGATGTACCTTTCCATACGCGACTGTGCCTGCATGACAGTCCAAAACATAGCTCAGGTTGACAGACCTCTTTGGGCACGTCAGCCAGAGGCAGTACGCCCATGGATGCTCCCACGAGAACCCATGGGCAACTGTCTGTGTGGTACCATCGGAGGACCCTGCCCATGGCTGCTGTGTGTGGATGCATGTGCCACAAGTACCACATTACCCTGGTCTATGCCCACTGTATCCTGTCCATCACCTAGGGACAATGGTGACAAAGGATGTACTGGCTGGATGACTGTGTGCAATGATAGGGTTGACAGCTGTGTACTGTCAATTGGCTGACCAATGGCAGACCCTGACACACCTTCCTGTACCATTACACAAATATCATCATTACCAGTACCAGTGGCACAAGATTCAGGTTCCCTGCTGCAGGTCACCAGAGCAGCACCAGAACCTGTGGGAGGAAGACAGGAAACACAGTTTACAGTCTCCAGACATTGTTACCAGTGATGCACTTCTACACACATGCACACATGCACACATGAACACATGCACACATGCACACATGGACACAGGCACACATGGACACAGGCACACATGCACACATGGACACAGGCACACATGCATACATGCACACGTGGACACGTGCATACAGGCACACATGCACACATGCACACATGTGCACAGGCACACATGCACACATGCAGACATGCACACGTGGACACATGCACACATGGACACATGCACACATGCACACATGCACACGTGGACACATGCACACATGGACACATGCACACATGCACACATGCACATGTGGTCACATGCAGACATGGACACATGCACACATGCACACGTGGTCACGTGTACACATGCACACATGCACACGTGGACACAGGCACACATGCACACATGCACACATGCACACGTGGACACAGGTACACATGCACACATGCACACGTGGACACATGCACACCTGCACACATGCACACATGCACACATGCACACATGGGCACAGGCACACCTGCACACATGCACACATGCACACCCCGCAGTATACACACAGAGCACTACTGAGTTACACTACTGTTACTAGCATTATCAGGACTATTATAGGTTATGTTAAACATACTCACCAGCATGGATGGCCTGCCTTGGTGTAACCCCAGAGGGACCTGCAGAAATGATGAGATTAATGTCAGTGGGCACAACTGTGCCATTGATATTGCATATGATACAGTGTACAGAACAGTCAAGTGTACATATGGCATATTACCTGCATGCTCCATGTCGTGCTGCTGTGTGGAACCAGCCTCCATCATAATGCAGGTGTACTGCTGTTGCTGTTCCGGGGCTGGAGCCACAACACTTAGGAGTAGCCCCTCCAGTCTGGTGGGGGGGGATGTGTGGCCATCCCACCTCCTGTGGCAACCTGTTGCCTGTGGATATCTGATGCACGCTGATGGACACTTCGGATTAAATCACTGCAGTGATGTCATACCTGCTCATATGTCCTGTTATGCATGCCAATATCATTTACCCTACGGACAAGGTCTTGCCACAGTGCAGCCCTCTCCTGCTGATTCTGACTGGTGCGGGAAAACAGGATGTCATACTTCCGCACCAGGCTCTGGTGGATCTCCTCTTCTTCCGCTACAGAGTAGGCGGGATTCCGCTGACACGCCATCTCCCTGGAAGAGAACACAAACAGGATATCAGCAGACTATGTCAGCAATATATGGCACACATACTATACATGATACTCATGTGTAGTGATATACTACTACTCCCATATGTTGCATGTGTGTGTGTCGTGGTGGATACACAGGTACATGGCCAGATATCAGTGCTCAGCCAACACCTGTGCAACAATACCTGCCACATTCCACACAACATAGTAGCATGCCCCATCGGTCAGCACACACTGACAGCTCCAATGCACAACCTCACTCTGGGGGTTCATCCCAAGGTACTGTATGTGGGATGCCATCCACTACTGTAATGTGGACAGAAGTTACTCGGCCTGGATATACATATCCCACCACCACCACCAGCACAGTAGACTACTTTGATATGTATGTGATTAGACAGTTATTCACTTGCTGGGACTGAGATGGTATCCATGCAGCACACTGGGCCAGTGGAAGCCACAACCCACACTGCTGACCCCTTTGCAAATGCTTACCACGGACATGCCACAGATTGCATGGAACTTGCACACACATTTCTAACCCAGACCCTATGCACAAAGGTTAGGCATCCTGTCCGGTGGACCCCAGACAGAGGCAGATTGTATAACAATAGCAGGAGGCTACTGCAGGACAGAGCACATTCAACTTAAGGGAAGGCATCTGTGGTCAGCACTGGTACTACGCTACGGTCCGTCATAACAATGGCCATGGCCTACTCTGGGAGGGAAATGGCCACAAACACTATGGATGACCACAAGGCCTTCTTCATTTATGTTACACATATGGACCACATGCCTCAGATATGCTCTGTGTTAATACACACCTACTTAACATTCACCAAACACACGGATATTGGCAACAGTCTTGCAGACATGTTTGGTGCACGTATCGCCCCTCCTTCTCCCCCACCAGTTGAAATATTTATCACAGCTGTATGTAACCTCCCTATCATCTCACATGTCCAGGTGAGGGCCGCCCTCAGCAGAGCAGAACACACAGCATCACTGTGACCTCATGGTATCCCTGGATGTGTGCTACCTGCACTCCGAGAGGACATACAACCACATATAACACTGATAATTTATCTTGGCCGTACTACAGGATATGTACCTGGACAGTGGTATACAGTGACAGTGGTCCCACACCACTAAGGAGGCACCTCGACTGACCCTGGGAACTACCACATCATATGCATAACCGGCCTGGTCTGCTAAGCTATGGAATTATGCAGTATGGGATGCATATGCAGTGATATCGGGTACCTGCAGACACTTGTTCCCAGCCAGTGTGCCTTTGTGATGGGTGGATCCTGCCTTTTGAACCTGGCTGACCTTTCAAAGCAGTCACTACAGCCATTGCTGGGGGCAACGCACAGACAATTGCTGCCAGGATCATGGCCTAAGACTGATTGACATGTAATGTATGGTCATCCCCTTTTGGTGGAACTACGTACACACAACATATCACATGGACATACCTATAGATACAGACCTATGACACATTTGGAGGGTTCACAGTATGCACACTATTAACCTGCTACTTTGCATTACCTTTGTTTGCTGCAGCTGGTTGCGTTACCACTGCTTCTGCTTGCTGCTGCTACTGTCACTGCTGACAGCTTCGGGTGACAGAGTCACAGTGTATAATTTTTTTTTTCTCTCTCTCTCTCTCTCTCTCACTTTTCTCTCTCCCTCTGTCTGCTTCCAGACAGTGCAATGAATGTATTGCATGTGTGGACTGTTAGTACTGGATGCTTTTGTAGGTATCTGCATAGGTCCATGTGATGGCCTCTGCACCAATTGTAAGCCAGCATTTGCTAATTGCATACAGCCAGTTGTGTACTGATTGCAGTTCTCACTGTGATTTCAGGTCAGTTCTATAAAAGGGTATGTGGGATAGGCGTTGCCCTTTCAGATTGTAAGGGCGGGGGCCATGCTGGTATGCTGTGGACAGTGTTCTGTGAGTGTAAAGGTTAGTATCTCTCTCATGATTCAGGCTGTGTTGTAGATTCACATTTCTCCATTCCTCTCTCATGTTCCCTGTAGTAAGTGTGTATGCACAATGACTCCTACAACTATATATAGATATATATTTATATATATATATATATGTACATATACATACATTTATATATGTACTTTAACTGACATTATTACCTACAAGCTACCAACTAGCATGGCTGTTTGTGTTCACACAGTACTATTGTGGGAATCCAGTAGTTTTGACAGTAATTCTACATGACATGCTTTGGGTACTACACATCCTATATTCCCTTTATATTCATCCCTACTATTACATGTTATATTTATTTTAGCACAATGTTCTTGTATAAGAGTCATGGCTTAGTGGTAGGTCATACAGACTAGTGTTTCCAAGGTCCTGGGTTCGGGACTGACAGTGGGATTTTATTTTGCTTTTGAACTGAGTACAGGACCTGTCAATCAAAGTGCCTAAGGCACTTTTAAGCAGTTGTAACCGGTTTAGCGCTGGTTTGCATGGAGCTCACGCATGCGCACTGGTGGTGAGCTCCGCGCATACACGCGCACACCCACTTACAACCGCTTAACAGTGCTTACTCTGGCGCACATCCGCGCTATTTTCTTTGAAAGAAATGAAAATGAGGAGACAGGAAAGTGGTGAAAAAAGGGTCACAAAGAGGGTAAGACAGTAGGGAAACAAGCTTGGGATTTGCAGGAGGGGTGTAGGTAAGGCCCATAGCTGCCCATTTCTTCATCAGCAACAGCTGTGCATATGTATGTAATTTGGTGTGACATTTGAAACCTTCCACCCCTGAGAGAGGTGTCAGAACAACAATAATACTTGTTGTACAGCCAATTGTAATTGATAGATTCCATGTCCAGCAGACATGTGTGCGGAATGGGCAGCTATGTATGGGGCGTAATTTTTTTGTGGGTACAGAGTGCCCTTTTTTTTTTTTCAGGTGAGAGTGGTATGTCAGGTGAAGGAAGTCGGTACAGCTGGGGAGGTAGGTTGGGTAGGTAAACAGACAAGACAAACAAGACGCATACAGGGGCGGTGTATGACACGTCTGGGGGTTACACAATTGACGGGGACAGAGGTTTGGATATCCAGAGCCCATGAGCCCACATATGGCAACAGTGGAACTGATATCCCCACCCATAGGCAGTTGCCACTGTTCCTTCACTGCCCAGGACGGGGCTGTGCTGGGGGCTGTGTAGGCCGGGCAACACACACCCCTCAGCATGTCTAGACAGTCATGAAAAATAAAAAGCAGTGGCTAGGTTCGAACCCAGGATACTATACACCATAGTCAAGGTACCAAACCACTAAGCCATGACAGCAGTACCTAGAAATGCAATAATAGCTAATATATATGAATGAATACAAACTGGAGCATGACAATGCAGGTTTACTGAAGTTGATACAATCCCAAAATGGCCAATCACAGATATGTGTGGGAAAAACGGACTATATAAGCCCCATAGGCGGGAATACACAGCATAAACGATTGTAGAACTGAACTGCAGGCAGAATGACAGGAGTAGGAGAGGGTAGTTGCTTTCAAGCACAGAGGTGGGGCGTTGAGGAGTCCAGGTACATGGTCTGGCTCCTAGTCCACAATCATGAGTCCCAACTCATGCAGGGCCAGGTTCTCTGGGGAGAATACAGGGCTGAGGCGTGGGACCGGTTGGCTCATGATCTCACCAGTGCCACAGGGATTCCAAGGACTGGTGAGCAGGTCCGTCACCACCATGCGGACCTGAAGAGACGCAAGCAGGACCAACTGAACCTTTGGATCCAGGAGGCCCGGCAAGCGCCATGCCCCCACTACTGAGTAAGTTACATGTAATTATGTATGTAAGAAATTAAACTAGCTGATATTATGGAGATGTGTATTCCAATATTACTTCATTTATATTACAGCTGCAGGTGTCCGTTCTGCGAACCGCAGAGCCTATGGCGATAGGCTGGTGCGGTTGCGCCACCAGGCAGGTCAGTAATCCACTTCCAGTAACTGTAAAGAAATATAAAAGTATGACAGTCAGCAAAATAGTGCAGTGTAGTCACTAAGGAATAAAATGTGCAAGTAACAGTGTGAAAGTGTCTGCAAGTATTGCTTGATTACAAAAGTGTGTTTCAGCCTGTAAGTTAAACCGAAAAATGAAAATGTCTGACATAAATTCTGAAATAAAAATGCCCCACCTGTAAGAAAATAGTACACAACCTGCAGCAGGCTGAAAAGTATAGCTGCAGAAGATGATGAATTCACGTGTGAATTATATCCCTGTTGAAATACTGAAACATGACAGAAGTGAGGCTGCTGGAAATGATTGTAATAACTACAGGTAAAACATGTCAATAAAGCCTAGAAGTAAGTACCATCCTGAATAGTAAAATGAAAGCAAGTGAGAGAGTGTGAGAAAGTGTCATGAATCCAGCAATACAGTAGTAATAACCCCTGAATAAAGTATACTGCAGTCAAGACAGAATGAAATGCATGTGAGAATCAAAACCAAACAGCGAAATCTGTTCAAAGTGTTGCTGCATCAGGAATGTGTATCCCAAAATCTGGATATGTTGCTCTCAGTCTGCAATATGCAGAAAGGAAGATTGTCTGATATACCAAACATCCACACTTGTCTACAGCTATATAAAGCAAATGTAGCAGGATGATGTAGCTGAACAAAGCTAGATATGAATGTGTATGAAGAACAATAAAATGTATATTGATGTTGCAGTAACAGTCCTATCACCAAGTTGAAATAGTTATCATATAGGAAACTGTAGTTAGAACAGTAGTGTGTATATATCTGTAGCTATTAGAAATGTACAGCATATGTATTGGTATTGGAAGGTATTAATATTATTTTCTTCACCCCACCCTATAACCACATATAACCCATTCCACGTGAAAATGGTATGTGCAATCACAATTAACACCCCTGGACATTTGTCCTGTTGGGTCATATATATTTGCATGTCCGTTGATGCATCTGCCCTGTTCATACATCCAAACCTGATGGCCTGTTGCCATCAATTAACCCTGCATGTTGTTGGACTGTGTATTGCTGTTCAAATTATGCATGTGTTATGCACGCTGTTCAATGGTGTGAATATCTGTGTGTTTGGTTAATGGGAATACTAATGCATGCTGTTACAACTAATTGTGAATGGTATTATATGTCACTAACCCAAACTGTCATGACATAATGCAAAACATAGGACGACAGGGAAGGCGGGTTCCAGCGGACCCACCTCTCCCACCTCAGCTGGCGAGTGCTCCTGGCACTAGTGCCGAGTCCGGACCCTCCTCCGGTGGCCCTGTGCCACCTGTGGGTGGAAGCGCTGCAGGGGATGGGGCTCACCCCCCCCTCTGCAAGTGTGGCCGGAGGAGAACCACCACTCACCCTCCATAGCGTCCGGACTGTGGTGCGTAGGGAGATTCGGGACTCTGTTCTCGAGCCCCTATGCCAGCTTGAGGCATGGGTGGCACAACTAATGGGCATGTCTGTTGCCCGGCCTACACAGCCCCCAGCAGAGCCCCGTCCTGGGCAGTGAAGGAACAGTGGCAACTGCCTATGGGTGGGGATATCAGTTCCACTGTTGCCATCTGTGGGCTCATGGGCTCTGGATATCCAAACCTCCGTCCCCGTCAATTGTGTGTCTATGTAAAGGCAGTTTTGATACGGCTTGCTCAACGTTGCCCGTCGGTTAGCTTGTTTGCGCGGTGCGCAGCTCCGCGCAAACGGGGTACGCTGGTTTAAGCCTCATTTGGCTATCAGCACGCATGTTACGCTCAGCTCAGTTAGGGGCACATAGCTTTAGCATGTTATACCACTGCTCAGCTACGGGCACTCATTTTGCACCAGTTAAACCACTGCTCACCTATGGGCAGATGCACTCACCCTGTTAAACTGTAGCTCAGCTATGGGCACATCTGGCATTTTTTATTCTTTTGTTACCTCACATTTCTTCAATATAAATGGGCTATTTCATTATATTTTACATAAAATGTGGTTTTATGTGTACATATTTGTCAGGGACTTGTTTCGTGCTTATTTTGCTAAAAATAAAACTTGGTGTTGTGGGGGCTCGAACCATGAATGCCTGCTCTTCAGCCAACATATCTACCGCTACGCTATTGCTTCCTGGCTTACTTTGCATATTTAGTTCTTATATGCTTTCCCACTGACTGCTAACTGTAGCTGCGCTACGGGCACGCCCGCGCAAACGAGCGCACTCACGGTTAAACATTTTTACAATTTAAAAAAAATATATAACATGTTTATTTATATGTTTTCTGTTCATAGTCTGTGGGGCATGTGTTGTGTTCTGTTTATTCACATTTCCGTGGACTCTGTCGTGGGTGTTTACTTTGGGCACTTTTCCTCTTCTGGGGCGTGTCCGCTTACAGGGCTCGGCCTATGGACACGCCCCTACTGTCTTACACGGACCGTGTTAGCCTTAGGTGTGATTCAGCATGCTCTCATGAATATGCAAAGCATGCTGACATCACTCCGTTTAACTGCAGCCTCCGTGTATGAGTTATAACTCTTACACGGAGGCTTCGTGAATCCTGCCCAGTAAGTTACTTACTATCTGTTATTCCAATAAATGTATGTTTTTTAGCTGAACAGCTTCATTAATTTACCTGCCTTTCTGCTGACGTTTGGATTTTGGAATTTTACTTATTTATTTAATATTTAGGTGGTGTTTTCATTTGTATATATATATATATATATATACATATATGCACAAATATATATATATTTTATATATATATATATATATATATATATATATATATATATATATATATTTATATATGTGTGTGTGTGTGTGTGTATATGTTTGTACATAATTTCAAGCACCATTACTACTGTGTGTTGATATGGCAGGGGCATTTCACAGACCCAGTCCACTTTTGTTTGATCATAATATTGCAGAGAACTGGGGAGTATTTGAGCAGGAATATGACATTTTCATACAAGCAGCTTTTTCTGACAGATACGCATGTATGAGAGCATTTATTTTGCTTAACTTAGTAGGTTCAGAAGCCACTGAGCGAGACCATTAATTTGTGTATGCACTGGCAGTATATGCAGGAGAGGGGAAAAAACATCATATAGTTGTACCAGTTAAATCAAGAGAGGACCTTGAGTGCTTGAAATGTAAATTTAGAGAATTGTGTAACCCCTAGACAAATGTTACATTGGTGAGGCACTTTATTTATACAAGAGACCAAAAGCCAGGAGAAACTTTTGCAGCTTATATTACTGACTTGAGAAACAAAGTTAAAATGTGCAGATTTGGTGACTTGAAAGAAAAGTTAATAAAAGACAGGCTTATGTGTGGTGTTAATAATGCTGCAGTGACAAAGATTTTGTTTCGTGACAGTGATTTAACATTGAACAAAGCTATAGAGATATGTCAAATCCATGAGCTTACAGACAGGCACACGAGTATGCTTGCAATGGTTTCAGTAGCCTGTAGAGCAAGCGTAGAAAGCATGCAGAATGTGGCTATCAGAAACAGGTCTAAACACATGGCAGCTGCACCCCCCTGCAGGTTTTCCAGGGAGAACTTGTAACTTTCCAGCAAGTTCTAAGACTAGCTCAGTAAAATGGACATGCTCAGTGCAGTATAAGGGTGAGTCAGCAAAACCCAAGTCAAGTTTTATTGTTAACTGTCCCAATTGTGGTGCCAATCATGAGTCTAAAAGAGAGAAGTGTTTAGCATTTGGTCAGCAATGTCACAAGTGTAAAAAATGGAACCACTTTCAAAAGTTTTGTAAATCAAGCAAGCCTTATTCAGTTATTAAGAAAAGTCACTCGAAAAAGCAAGTTGATCTTGTAGAAAGCTTTAACCCTACTTTCTATGTAGATGGTGTATCAGTGATCGGTAAAAAGGTTACTGCGGTAGATTTGTTGGCAAAGAATGAAGTGTTTTGTACTGTCCTGATCAATGGTAATCATACAGAGCTTAAAGTAGACACTGGTTCAAAGTGTACTGTTATGTCAGCAGAAACCTTTGCTAGAGTAAGAGCTGGTGAGCAATTTAATTTGGCTAATTGTGCAAAGCTTGTTGCTTATGGAGGTAAAGAGATTCAAACCGAAGGATCTGTTTTGCTTACATGCTATTCAGCTGGGAACAGTTACAGCTTGAAATTCTATGTAGTCAGAAGACATGTGCAGTCATTATTGGGTCTCAGAGACAGTTTAAGAATGAAACTGCATTCTTTTACCAAAGAAGTCCATCATGTAAGCACATGTCCTAGTTACAGCTTTACTGATGCTATTTTCTCAGAGTATGCTAATGTTTTTGATGAAATGCTAGGCAAACTTCCAGTTGTGTACTCCATGAAAGTAGATCCAGAGGTCAGTCCAGTGGTCAGACCAGTGAGGAGAGTTCCAATAGCTATGCAGGGCAAAGTAAAGGTCCAGTTAGATAAGATGGTACAGCAAGGTGTGATTTGTCCAGTCATAAAAGCAACTGAGTGGGTATCTTCCATGGTAGTTGCTCATAAGAAAAGCTCAGATGAAATCAGAATATGCATTGACCCAAGAGACTTGAACAAAACATTAAAGAGACCTTACCATTCTATACATACAGTCGTGGAGGTTGCCACCCTCATGCCATGTGCCACTGTTTTTTCTGTCTTGGATGCAAAGAGTTCATTTTGGCAAGTAATGCTTGATCACAAATCTTCACTACTGACTACATTCAATACTCCATTTGGTAGATACAGACTTTAGAGAATGCCTTTTGGAA
Source organism: Protopterus annectens (assembly GCF_019279795.1). Lineage (NCBI taxonomy): Eukaryota > Metazoa > Chordata > Ceratodontiformes > Protopteridae > Protopterus > Protopterus annectens. The sequence continues at coordinate 217,178,171 of NC_056725.1, forward strand.
TAAATTCTGCCAGTAAAGTCTTTCAGCATGCAATGGAGCACATTTTTTCAAGTTATCCATGTGCTATAATAGTGGATGAATTGCTGGTTGGAGGTAATGGAGAAGCAGAGCATGGCAGTACATTCAGGAAAGTTCTGGACAGAGCGCATGAAGTGATCTTGAAGCTCAGTCCTCTGAAATGTAAATTCAGGCTACCAGAAGTTACTTATGTATGTCATTTATTTACCAGTACAGGCTTATGACTAGACCCTTCCAAGAAAGCAGCCATTCTTGAGATGCCAGATCCAGACAATGTCCAAGCCTTACAGCATTTTTTTGGCATGGTTAACTATTTTGGGTAAGTTTATAGCTCACTTTAGTGAGTTATCAGTGCTTTTAAGAGAGCTGACACTTAAAAATATTGACTGGTCATGGTTGGAAAAGCACCAGAGAGCATTTGATAATCTCAAACATCAAATTGCCAATCCATCTACATTAAGATACTATGATATCCACAAACCAGTAGCTCTTTCCTGTGATGCTTCAAAGTTTAGTCTTGGTGTAGTTATTCTACAAGAGGGCAGACCCGTTGCTTATGTGTCTAAAACTCTTACTCAAACTGACATGCAGTATGCTCAAATTGAGAAGGAACTTTTGGCAATTGTATTCACATGTTTGAAGTTCCATGATTATATTTATGGCGGAGCTATCTAGCTTGAGACTGATCATCAACCTCTAGTCACTATTTTAAAAAAGTCTATATATTCAGCTACAGCAAGACTACAAAAGAATGATGCTCAGATTACAAAAATACAACTTCAAAATGGTGTCTACAAAAGGCAAATTTCTTTATCTGGCTGATACCTTATCCAGATTACCTAGTAATACCAGAGAACAGCTTGATACAGAGAATTTTGACTTCAGTTGTCATGGAAGTGCATACTTTTTCTGCCACAAGACTTGATGAGCTGAGAGATCATGCAAAAACTGATCCAATTTTGCAAAAGCTCAACCACTTCATCAATCTTGGATGGTCGTCAAAGCAATCTTGTGTACCACCAGAAGTGCAACCTTATTTTCCTTATAGAGATGAGATACTGATGGAAGATGATATAAATTCAAAGGTCCTAAAGTTATTGTTCCTACTTCCTTACAACATGAATACATTCATATTTTGTATTGTGGCCACCTAGGTTCTGAAACTACCAAAAGAAGGGCAAGAGGACTGGAATTTTGGCCTTCTGTGTCAAAAGACATTGATAAAGTGCTTTCATCTTGATCAGTATGCAGCAGTACTAAACCACATTTGCAAAAAGAGCCGATTCAGCTAAGTCATATTCCTGAACTACCTTGGTTAACAGTAGCCACTGACATATTTGAGTGGAACAATCAGCATTACGTAGTGTTGGTAGACTCTTATTCAAACTGGCTTGAGATCGATTTGCTACCTAACCTACCATCCATTACTGTTATTACTAAGTTAAAACTTCATTTCTCAGTCCATGGTAGTCCACACAAAGTTATTTCTGACAATGTTACCCAGTTTACCAGTCAGTTATTTCAGAAATTTATAAAAGAGTGGGACTTTATCCATATTACTAGAAGTCTGGCATACCCACAGTCAAACGGCCTGGCTGAATGTGCAGTGTAGAGTACAAAGCAATTACTAGAGAGGTCAAAGTGTGACAATATCGATATCTTCTTGAGTGTACTTAATGTCAGAAATGTATTTATTTTATTTTACATTTATTTTTTTTTTTATTTTACATTTGTTGACCGGGCTAGTCTAACTGGATATATGTCCATTTTCAGTAGAGGCCCGGGCAGATAATCTCCGATGAAACAATAACAAAATCATATATACAAAATTAATGTAAACAATGCACAATGCAGGTACATGAGAGAGAATAATCAAAGAGGTCAGAAGTTCATAACATAGTGCAAAATATGCAGGTATAAGTAGCTCAATGCAAATGCAGTTTCAATACATAATATACGAAAAAGAAGGCAGCTGATTATATACAATTTATTAGTACAAAAGTAGTCACATTAATGAAATTCAAGAAGATGTAAGTAATAGTATCTAGAAGGACAAGGTTTGTTGTTCTTAAGAAAAGGATCTTGATTACTGAGAAGAGGAGGGTAGGTTGAACCAAGTAAGAAGAGCTAGTTGATCAGTCAGGTTTAATACAGGGGCACAACCAGTGTGTTTTGAGGAAAAGTTTCAATTTGATTTTGAAAAGTGATATTGAGGGAAGTGAGGAAAGTTCAATGGGAAGAAGGTTCCAGGATTTTCCAACAGTATTAGAAAAGAGAGAGTCCCCAGCCCTGTTGTTTGATTTACAAATATTGACAAAGTGTTTATGTGACGATCGTAAGGTCTTCAGATTGTTGTAGGGGATGATGAGGGTAGATAGTATCGGGATATTTGTAGATTGGTAAAGGGTTTTATGGACAATGGTCAGTTGGTGAAATTTAAGCTGATTTTGTAATTCAAGCCATCCTAGCTGTTTTAGATAGTAACAGTGGTGGGTTCTGAATGGGTTGCCTGCAGCAAATCTGGCTATGTTATTGTAGGAGTTCTCTATTTTATTAAGGTTGTTTTTAGATAGATTAGTATATATGGGTGAGGCATAGAGGAGAGTAGATATTAGATGGGTGTGAGCAATAGTTATTCTAGCTGCAGAAGAGAGGAAGGGTTTGATCCTGTAGGGAGAGTCTAGTTTTCTATTAACAGTTTTTATAGTATTGTTGATATGGGTGTCGAAGTTAAGGTTATCTATGGTGATACCTAGTAGTTTGGTAGTTGTATCTGGGGATATGAGAGTACCATTATTGGATGTGACTGTGAAATCTTTAGGGGGGGACTTATGAGTAGGAGTAAAAAGGAGGAGCTTGTTTTTTTTAGGGTTCAGAAGGAGACAGCACTGTGTAAACCATTGTTCAACTGTGTTAAAGACCTTTTGGGTAAGGGAGTGAAGTTTAGATATTGATCTGGCTGAGCATATACGTGTGGAGTCGTCTGCATATTGTATGCATGTAGCTTGAGGGATTGCTAGGTGAAGGTCGTTGATAAATATAGAAAACAGGAGAGGTCCTAATATGGACCCTTGAGGGACACCAAAGTTAATGGGCAGGTGGGTAGATAGAGTGTTGTGCCAAAGTACAGCCTGTTGTCTGATATCTAAGTAGGACTGGAACCATTTTATAGTTAGTGCATCTAGTGACAGAGATTTGAGGATATTTATAAGTATCTGGTGATTTACCATATCAAATGCCTTAGACAGATCTATAAACAGTGCAGAGGAAAGCATATTAAGGTTACGTTTTTTGTTAATACAGTCAGTAAAGGAAAGGAGGGCAGTAGTAGTGCTGTGGGAAGGTCTGAAACCATGTTGACAGCTGGAAAGTAAATTATTTTGGATTAGGTGGTCTAGCAATTGCCTGTGGATGCATTTTTCCATGATCTTTGCCAAGGGAGAAAGTAGGGCTGTGGGACGGTAATTGGAGAATTCAGTAGAGTTCCCACCCTTATGAAGGGGGATAATATGGGAAACTTTCCAGATTTTAGGGATGTGTCCTTCACTGATGGTTCTATTGATGAGAATGAAAATGGGATGGGCAATGGATTTGGCTGCTATTTGTAGATATTCAGCGGGTAGTTGGTCTGCTGAAGGAGAGCATGGTTTTAGTTTTAGGATAAGGGTAAGAATATCTGTTGTTGGGACAGGTTGGAAGAGAAATGAAGGGGTGGGATAGTGTTAGAGTTAGATAAAGTTAAGTTCTGAGTTGATAACTGACTGGCAAGAGTTTGAATGGCCTCAGTGAAAAAGGTATTAAAGGCATTAGCAGTCTGCTTGGAAGTCTCCTGGTCTGTCCCTTGTGGGCTTGGTGTGATGGATTGACATGGGTGTAGTAATTGGTTAATACTTGCTCAGAACTTTTGAGGTTTATTATGGTGAGTCTGCTGGAATTGTAGGTAGCAGTTTTTTTTTGTCAGACAGTATAGCTTTTTTAGTGTTATTTCTCAGTTGCCTGAAGTTTTGTTGGTCTACAGGGTTTTTAGTTAAACAATATTTATTCCAGTATTTATTTCTGAGATGGATTTTTTGCTTGGTTTCTTTGGAAAGCCATGAGGCAGATATAGTTCTCATTCTGATAGAGCGGGTTGGTGCGTGGTGGTCTGGTATGGTTAGGAATTTAGAATTAAAGTGATTAACAGCTTCTCCAGTGGGAGGTATTTTAAGAGAGACCAGTTACATGCTCTTAGTTCTCTTTGGAAGAGATCAGGGTTAAAGCTTTTCTTGGGTTTTAAGCCTAGTTATATAGGTAAGTGAGTGATCACTTATGTCATCAGGGAGGGTTCCAGCTTCATATGTCTGGGCATGGTTATTTATGAGAATCCAGTCTAAGGTACTTTCCTTCTTATTAGACTTGTTTGTCCTGATGGGGGAGGTAATGGTTTGAATAAAACCAAATAGGTTAATATGGGTGGTAGGGTGGCTACTGCTACAGCTCTTCCAATCAATGTTAAAATTACCTAGGATTATGGTTTCTTGAGGTAAGTTTTGAGATAACCAACAAAAGATATATTCTACGGTGGCAATGTTATTACCAGGAGGAAGATAGATGCAGACAATATAAATGGATTTGAATGTGTTAAGTTGAAGCTTGGTAATAAGAATTTCAGCGTTAGATTCTTGAGGTAGTTTATAGTCATAGGTAGTAATCTGTATTCCAGATTTAAATAGGATAGCTATCCCACCATGCTTCTTGGCTGCTCAGTCAAGTCATAAGATAAATATACCCCATGGCAACCTACTTGGCTCGCCTGCTCAGAGACTTCTGTCTAGGCAAACCAGAACAACTTTGCCTATCAGTTCTAGTTTGTTGGTGCCTAATGATAAAAACACCAGACCAATCAAAGCCCAACTGTTTAAGAAGCGTTCCTTTCAGACGTCTAGCTATGATAAAAGAAGCAGATTTCTTCATCTGTTGAAAGAAGCAGAGAGAGTGAGGATGCAAACGGCAAACGACTTTGATCAAATTAGTCAAGTGAGAGGTATATGTGTCAACCTGAGATCCTACTTAGTGGAATCTGAGGGTATAGAATACAAGAAAAACTGCAGGCATCTTTTTCCGGTGCCTGAACGATATCACAGCATAGTACCTATGATACAGACTCTAGATCTCAGAGCAACCCAGACAATGTTCCTGTTGAAGAAAATGTCTCAGTACCTATTCCCATTCCTGATGATGTCCCAGATGTCCCTAAAGTTGAACATTCCTTAAAGACAGTCCCTGTTGTTAGATCCAATTCCAATTTTTATATTACATAATCAAGTCGTATTTCTAGACCTAGTGTAAAACATATAGCAACCTGGACGTGATTGTTTTATTTGTGTTTAGTTTTGTAAGAGTGCATATCAAAGAATTAGTTCTGTATAACTGTATGCCAAATGATTGTTTCTGTACAACTAGATGTCAATGAATGCTGTCATTTCAGTGTATGACCTATTTCTCAAAGAGGGAGGATGTAGAACAGACCATGTGTTGTAACTTTAAGAAGCATTTCCAAGTGTAAGCACGTGCCGGCAGCAGTGCCATTTTGAGAGAACAGCCAGAGTGTTAACATGTATGAGTGCAGTAGTCAGTCTGTTTATAAGTTTAAGTTTCAGTTACTAAGCCTTAATCCTGATGTGTTTGTATATAATAAAGCTGCTTGAACCGGACCCACGACTGTTTGTCTGTTTTATCCTGACCGGATGAGCGACAGCTAAGTTCCAAAGAACCACTGTCACCCTAGCAGGGTTATGCAAATGCAACACACTGAGGTGTCAAAGGGCACTGCCAGGTGCATGATGCACAGCAGACTGGAAAGCAGCATAAAGGGAGTTGGAAGATCCCTTAAAAAGGGAATAATGAGAGTGGGCCAACCAAGAACAATGGGAAACAAACATCGTTAAAGGCCAACCACCAAGAAGAAAAAGAAGAATAAAAGGGCAACAGAGTAAAATGATCATGCCATAACTCAGTAATGACCTCTTACCAGGCAGAAGTAAAAGTCCAAGGTGCAGTAAAATCAGAAACACTCCTACTCTTTTACAATGCAGAAGAAACCCCAAAGGAAAAGGACAAAGCATGGTGATCAGTAAAAGATACAAAAGTCAAGGAAGAAGAAACCACTTCAAAGGTAGGAGAACAAAAACAATAATCAATTTGTGTGTGAGCAGCTCCATGTAAGTAAGACCACATACAATAAGACAGGCTAAACATAAAATGTCCTTACAACAACAGACACTAGAGTCCTGTTTGACCCTGGAACACCCTGATAATACAGCACAGTTAAAGTCACTAAAAAAAAAAAAAAAAAAAAAGAATAGGGCAGTCACTTAAAAAATTGGGTTGGAAATGTTGAAATAATAAGCTACATTCTGACACTGAAATAAAAGCATAAACAATCATTAAACATAAAAAAGAATGCCTACACAACAAATCCACCACTGATCCCTACCAGGCAAAACATGAATAACATCCCTAACCACCATAACAGATTTATGGCACAGTAATGCAATACCAGACTTATGATTTGTCCCTAAAGACCAAACCACCCCAGTCCTCCCCATTGGGAGCACTGAACAGAGGCAAGCCTGCCAACATTCAACAGACAAACAATATCAGAGTGTAAGGCAGAAACCCAGGAAAAGACAGTGAAATGTCAGGGCAATTATACCATACCATTAATATTACAAAAAGTCAAAGACAATTTAGCCATCAGTACCAGGATATAAAACTCCTTCAGAACCCCTCCTATGATGTTTGTTTCTAAGATGTCTGTGCCTAGAAGCTGAGGTGACTGCTGAGAATCATCCATATCAGTACACAAATCAGATTCATAACTAACAGTATCTTTAGAAGCAGTACCATCTCCAGCAGAAGAGGTATCAGATGGACCAAGTAATTACCTATTAAACTCTAACATATCAGTACCAGCAGGGACAATAGAAACAACATGAGAAAGAGGCACAGTAGAGTGAGAACCAGAAGCAACAGAAACAGGACAAGGAGGACTAAAAGGAAAAGAAGGCAGAAGAGACCCCAACAGAGAGGAAACAGAAGTAATAATAGAACAAAGGGGAACAAGGGACAGAGACAACAGCCTGCACTGGGGAAGACTCCACAGCAGCAGCAGTAACAGAAACAGAAGCATCAGAAAGTAAACTCTGAGAAGGCTCAGGGGAAACAGGTAACACAGAAGTGCAGAAGGACAAACAGAATCAACATGAGAACAAGAACATAAATGGCATCACTGTGGACAAACTCTAGCAAAATGAGCTGTGGAACCACAATGAGTGCATTTCCTAGCAGGACAATCATAGGTTGATAGGTTCATAGGTAGGTACTAGGCTATCAGACCACGGGCCTAAGTAAGCCTAGTCAACAAGGTTCCCTGGCTTTTACCATACAAGAAAGTTATTTTCCAGTGTCCCTGTTGAGCAGAGCCACAGAAGTGATCCCCAGGATGAATTTCCTATTTCCCATCCACTCATCAAGATTTTTTTGAAGAGTGCTAATGAGGAACTCTGCTTGACATAGATGGGTACCTTGTTCCAGAGTATGGGAAGTCTCTGGTACCGGAATCTATCCCTCCAGCATGATCTGTTTATTGTGATGACAAGGTTTAGGTCCCTAGAGTGTGTAGCTCGGAGGGATTACGATTTCTTTAGGTGTAGCATGTCCAACAGCTCTAGGTTTGACATAGCTTTGTATGTTAGGCAAAGATCACCTCGGAGTAGGCGATATGCTATGGAGTAAAGCTGGAGTTTTTTGAGTCGGTCAGCATAGGGCATCTGTTTAAGGCCAGTAATCCTCTTTGTGAGGTACTTCTGCAGTCTTTCCAGCTGTTGCAGATGTCTTGTGAGGTACATTCCAAAAGGGGCATTGTACTCTATAATGGGTCTAATGAGTGTTGAGCAGAGGGGAACAATGACCTCTTTTTTCCTGGATGAGAACCCTTTTGTGATGAGGTGTGCCATGTAGAAGGATTTCCTGACTACTGTAGTGATGTGATTATCAAAGGAGAGACTACTGTCCACCTGGGTCTCAAGGTCTCTTATCACACATTCGGCATTAAGTAGACTGCCGCCTATGTGGTAGTTCATGGGTACAGAGTTTTTACCAAAGGGGATGACAATGCACTTTTTGGCATTGAGCTAGAGGCCATGGCTCTGACACCAGGCATCTGTCTCAGTGAGCCCCTTCTGTAGGATATCTACATCATTTGGGGACTCAAGTATGGCTCCTAGTTGGTAGTCATTTGTGAACTTTATTAGCCAGAGACCTTCTGTGTTAGCCTGTACTTCAGTGAAGTAGATACCAAACAGGAGAGGATTCAGGTCTGAACCCTGATGTATTCCACTTGTCACTGGTTTGAAGTCAGATTTTGAATCTGCAACTTTTACAGTGTGGGTTCTGTCAGTGAGCCAGTTGGCAACCTGTCTTGTGACATAGGTATTTATATCTAGATTAGTGAGTTTATCTATAATTCCAGAATGGGGGATGGTTTCAAAAGCCTTGGTGAGGTCAAGATAGGCTGTGTGAACCATCTTACCCTCGTCTACAGTTTTGATGACTGCCTCAAAAAAGTCAATCAGGTTCAGGAGGCATGATCTGCCTTTCACAGACCCAAACTGGGTGGGGCCCAGAGTTTGGAGGTTACCAATGTTTTTGTTTATGAGTTCCATGACAATAAGTCACCACAAAAAAAGTAGGACATAGGCTGACCTGTATACCTCAAAATGCCTCTCTGACTAGACAAAAAAAAAACAGGCAAAAGGGAAACACCAGAATCAGGAACATGGAAAGCCACCCAGGCCTCCCATGCCCCATTCTAGCATTACAATCAAAAGATGTCTTAATAGAAAAAGCATCACACCAAGAAAGTAAACACTCCCTAACTTGTGCTTCTGTAACATAAATAGAACAAAGGTTATGCTTATAAGAAACATCTACTTCAGAAAGCAGAAAATCAGACCAAGGCTGTTGATGTTTATGGGCAACAAAGTGAGAAACAAAAGTAGAAGCAGCCTCCTGCTCTCCAGAATAAACATCAGCTAAAGCATCCTCTCCCCTAGTAAATAACAGCACAAAAAGACTGAACAGACACAGAAAAAGCATCCCTCCCCCCAGTGAATAACAGCACACAAAGACTGAACAGACACAGACAATGGTTTCAGTAAAGAATGCTAAATAAGCTTACATGAAAGAGACTGACTTAAAGAAATCTTAAGATGAACAAAAGGCTTAGAAACAATCCTGAACTGCCTCAGAGAGCTAAGCTGATACCCAGAAGCAGAAATTGCCATTTTGCCACAGCAGCATAAGACTTGGACTGAGAAACAACTGCAGAAGCAACAGAAGACACAGCACTAGCAGAAGTAATCAGCAGAGGTGTAGGGGGAGCCAATACAGCAGAAACAACAGAAGCCAAGGAATCATCTTGAAGCTCCATTTCATCACCCCGGTCAAGCACAGAAAACTTACCAGAGTCATGCAACACAGTTGAAACCTGTAAGGAAGGCTAAGACACAGAAAAGTTGCTAAATGAAAAGAAGACTGTGAATCAGTAATACAAGGAAAATAAGAAACAACAGGAGAAACAGAAACGCTAGCTGCAGTACTCACAGCAGAAACGGCCACCATCTTGTTTTACCCAGAAATGAAAGCATGGACTTCCTATGGCTTGGAGTTAGCACTCTCACTGGTTCTTTTAAACTTTTTTTGAAGTTTTTTTTTCTATGTTTTTAGCTTCTGGAATTTAAGCCCCACATTTGAGTGTGTTTCTGCTTGTTTGAACCAAGCAAAACTGAGGTGGGCTACTAGACACATCTCTAAGCTGAGATTCCAGATGACCAGAGGCTTCTAAGCTTCCCAAAAAACATAATATTTTGTTTGATTATGTTATTTACTGCATGCAGTTTTATTGTGTTCTCCTCATTTAATATTGTATTTTAATATTGTAAACTAAACTGCACTGTTTCTAGTGCAATTGTCTGCCTTACTGTGCCTGTTAAATGGTATTATTTTGCTGTTTTCACTGTTTGCAAAGTAATTGTTACTTTTCACTGTTTGCTAAGCATCTGCTCTGTTTGTTCTATTTTACCACCAAGCTGTGATTTAAATAACTAATTTGTTTGCTGTTTAAAACATTCTTCAGTGTCTCCTTACTGTTTTTCTGCTGTTTAAAAATTTTTAGTGTCTCACTGCTGTTTTCCTGCTGTTTAAATAATTTTTAGTGTTTCCTGCTTAAATGAGTGTAGCTAGCAGCTGTACCATAGTCCAGATACAGGTTTGCTGTGTCTGGGTCTGTTTATAGTGGCTGTTGTACTCTGAGCACATTTTCCAGGCCATCTTTGATAAAAAGGGGTCCTTAGCACTCTTGTGAGAGAAGTGTGCTGAATGGAACCTGTCTTGTGAAGGGTGATTGGTCTAGGGCTTAGAGTAAGAACACTTATTGGTTCCTTTGAAGCTTCCGGTATTTAAGCCCTGCATTTGAGCAGGTTTCTGCTTGTCTGTTTGTCACATAGCACACTGCTGTGCAATTGTCCACCATAGCTGGACAGATAATTTTAACAATTTTCCATTAAATACAGCTGTAGTACATCAGTGTAGTCCACATCTTTTGTACATTTCCAGTCTGAGAAGTATTGCTAGTGAGCTGTGACCTATTAAACCACTGGTCAAAATCCCCATCATAGACATCCATCTACAGAGCATCTCCTAGAACAGTCATGAAAGCACACCCGTTGTGATAACAGTTTTTCAAACATAGCATTATGGATGGTTGGACTACCCCTGTTTCTACTGCCAGCCTTGTTGATTTGGGTCTCCTGAGGCAGAGTAGCAACTGCCTCATGTACACTGACAACCCTCTGCTAATAATTCACTCTAGTACAGAGTGTGAGAGATGTAGCTGCACCAAGAATCTTGAATCCCTGCTCTCTAGCACTTGAAACAATAAAACTGTAGTGGTTGTCAACTCATCCACCACTACTCATACACATAGTATGTAACCAACACATAAATCAACATATGTGGAGCTTCTCTTAAAAAACTTACAGAAACACCATAGACCTCCAAAACACAAAACTGCTACAATTATCACAGTTCCCATAGCACCCAAGACATATAGCAACACCAGTGTTTCACCTATCAAGCCCTTAAGGTGTAATACTCATAAACCAAATGTTCTTGTCATTGGAGAATCCACAGTGAGACAAATGGATGGCCCACTCACCAGTTTAGATAAAAAGAAAGTTGCAGCCAGCTGCCTGTCCGATGCCAGCAGTTGTCAGATCCCACATGTAGTCAGGTCATTCAGCAGTAACTACCATTATGACTTTGTCAAAGCTCACGTGGGAGTAAATGACCTGAGATGTACTGAAATGGACTATATGAAGAGAGACATGATTGATCTCTATGAGTATATGTCCCAGGCAGGTATGTCCCTAGTTTTGATCAGCATATTAACCTCACCTAGAATAATGCCACAGTATAAACAAAAATGATCAATTTCAATAATTGGCTTGGTTTTTGGTGTCATTCCAAGGGGATCCAGTTTCTGTCAGCCTGCGATGACATAGGTTCATAGGTTCATAGGTTTATACTAGGCTATCTGCCCTAAGGCATTTATAAGCCTAGCCCAAATTTTTGTGGCTTACGCCACCCCTTATATGAAAAATACTGTGCCCATTAGTTTGTTGTGCCTCTGTCCAGCAGTGACACAGAGATGATTCCCAGGGTAAACCTACGATCTCCCATCCACAGGTCTAGATTTCTCTTGAACAGAGTCAGCGAGGTGCTCTGCCTCACATGGACCGGGATTTTATTCCACAGCATTGGGAGTCTCTGAGTGATAAATCTATCCCTCCAGCATGTCCTATTTATATCCGTGCTAAGGTTTAAGTCGCTTGCTCTAGTGGTTTTGGTGGATTTGGATTTTTGAGGTGGAGCATGTCCATTAATTCCGGGTTGGACATGGCCTTGTATGTCAGGCACATGTCACCTCTGAGCAGACGGTATGCGACTGAATAGAGCTGGAGTTTCTTCAATCTGGCAGCATATGACAGATTTTGGAGTCCCTTTATCCTTTTGGTGAGGAACTTTTGGGGTCTCTCCAATTGCTGCAGATGTCGGGTGAGATACATCCCGAATGGGGCATTGTACACGATCATTGGTCTGATAAGTGAAGAGTACAGGGAACAATGACCTCACTAGATCTGGATGTGAATCCCTTCATGATCAGGTGGGCAATGTAGAAGGTCTTTCTAACCACTTTAGCAACGTGAGTGTCAAAAGAAAGGCCACTGTCAACCTGGGTCCCCAGGTCCCTGATAACCTCTTCTGTGCTTAGTGGATTGCCACCTATATGGTAGCTTGGGGTTACCTTGTTTTTCCCGAAGGGTATGACTATACATTTTTGGCGTTTAACTTCAGGCCATGGCTCTGGCACCAGCTATCTGTTTCCGTGAGTCCCTTCTGAAGGATATCCGTGTCCGATGCACTTTCCACTATGGTGCCCGGTTTGCAGTCGCCTGCATCCTTTGTCAGCCAAAGTCCTCCCATGTTGGCCTGTACTTCTGAGAAGTAGATGCCAAACAATAGGGGCCAAGGACCGAGCCCTGTGGGACACCACTTGTGACCGGCTTGGAGTCTGACATAGCGCCAGCAACTCTAACCCTGTGGGTTCTGTCCTTAAGCCAGTTTGCAACCCATCTTGTGACATATGGGTTTACATTTAAGCTGGTAAGTTTTTCTACAATACCCGAGTGGGGTATTGTGTCGAAAGCCTTTGCAAGGTCAAGGTAGGCTGTATGGACTGCCTTTCCCTCATCAATGGCCTTGGTGACTGTTTCAAGAAGTCGACCAAGTTCAAAAGGCATGATCTTCCCTTGACAAAGCCAAACTGGGTCGGGTCCAATGTCTGCAAGTCCCCTATATCTTTGTTTATGAGCTCCATTATGATCCTCTCCATAGCTTTGCAGACTAGACTTGTTAAGCTTATGGGGCGGTAATTTCCAGGGTCCGTAGAGGCGCCGCCTTTGTGGAGTGGGACCACAGTTGCCGTACGCCACTCCTTGGGCACGTATCCTGTGGTAAGGCTGAGATTACACAGCTGCCTTATGTGCGGGTTTAATTCCTCATTTAGCTCGTGTAGCACACAGCCGGGGACACCATCCGGTCCCATTGATGCTGTGTTTTTAGCTTTAGAGAGAGCAGATTTCACCTGCGCATTTGAGATGTCTGGGAGGCTACACTCGGCTGGGATAGTTATCTCTCCTTTAGGGGAGAGGGGTGAAGTTTGCACTGAACCTGTCTGCCAGTATGTTGGCAATGTCTGTGGGTTCAGTGATTTTTGTATCATTTTGGACTAATTCTGAGCATATCTGGGAGTTTCCACCCAGGTTCCTAACATAGCTGAAAAGGCCTTATGATTGTCCTTTGAATCCATGGCAATTTTTCTCTCAAAATTGGCCTTAGTTGATTTTATGAGTGCTCGTATTTTTTACTAATAATGATCAGGGGTGACTTCCTTTTATGGATTTTGTTCTATCATGTAATAGCTTTCTCCTCTTATTGTAAAGTTTGTTAATGGCTGGGGTCCACCAGACTGGACGTTTGCCCTTTGTGGAAAGAGTCTTGGTTTTATTTGGGATTGCCTGATCCATGCAGTCCTGGAGGTGTTCATAGAAGGCATTTGTAAGGGCTTCCGCAGCTTGGGTTGTGGTTTCCACTGGCTCAGGGGCCTTGAAGGATACCACACCAGTCTTGAGTAGTGTGAAGTTTGCTTTAGAGAAGTTCTTCACTATGGTCTTTTTGTTTGGGGTGGGGGGATGTGGATTTCCAGTGAGATTAGTTTATGATCAGATCTCACCAATGAGGGATATACTTCCGGTGTGGAGCATTTTGTCCCCATGTTTGTGACAATGAGATCTAGTATATTTTCTCCTCTCGTGGGAACAGTGACTAGCTGTTCCATGGCATTTGAATTTATGAACTCCAGGAACCGTTGGGCTAGAAAGTTAGGGCTTGAGTAATGTTCCCAGTCTATATTCGGGTAGTTGAAGTCACCCAATATGATGGTGTTTGGAGATACATTTATACCCTCCAGTGTCTTCAGGAAGGCTGTGTGGGGTTCCTGAGTTTGAGAGGGTGGCATGTAGCATGCTACAATTTGTAGAGCAGTTTTGCCTATGGTTAGTTGCACCTGGATGGTTTCTGAAGCTTCGTGCGTTGCCACCAACCTGGAGGTGTGGGTATCCTTTATGAATATGGATACACCCCCTCCTTTTGTGGTGTGGTCCGGGTTTTGGGGCCGGAACGCATGATATGAGGTAAAGCCTAATAGTGCTGGGGTGCTCTCAGGAGCCTTGAACCAGGTTTCAGTTACAGCACAGACATCAATGTTCTCCATACTGAGAAGGGCCTCGAGTGCGTGCATTTTGAGATTTAGACTTCTGGTATTGAGCAGCATTACCCTCAGTTTCTTCCCATTTTTGTTTTCTAGGGTGGTAGGTTTAGAATTTGAGCCTTGCCTAAAAAAGGCACTATGGGGTGGCAAGAGCCTTAGCCAATATCCGAATCCCAGGGTGACAGGTGCAAGCCGTCCCTTGCGAAGCAGCGTGGCTTGTCAAGCATGTCATCCCAGGCAGACAGACACTGGATCCCCTTTGAATGACACCAGACATTAAGCCAATTGTTAAAGCTGATCATCTTGTCTCTATATTGTGGCATCATTCTTGGTGAAGGAAGGATACTGCTCAGGGTTAGGGTCATACCTGCCTGGGCTACATAATCAGAGAGCTCCTCTATGTCTCTTTTCATGTAGTCCAGGGAGGTACGTCTCAGGTCGTTCACACCAGCATGGACAATGACTGTGTCATATTTGTACTTGCCGTGGAGTGACCCGAGTGCTTGTGTTATGTGGCGGATTCTAGCGCCCGATAGGCAGCTTACTGTGACCCTCTCCTTGTTCAGCCTGGTGAGTGGGACGTCAGTGTGTCTGACTATGGAGTCACCTATGACAAGTATGTTTGGTGTTGTATTTGGCCTTAAGGGCTGTGACTGCTTCGCATACTGCTTTTGTGGTTTATGTGTTGCTTGTGGGGTGTCTTGAGGTAGCAGTTGTTTGGGTGTCTGCTTTGGAGGCCTCTGCTGTTTAGGTAAATTTTTACTCAGAGCCTTCGAGTATGTCTTTGTGTGTTTATGTGTTTGATTCAGTGGAGTGGTAGCATTATGTGAGGCTGGTTTTGTGGTGTGTGTAGTTGCCTTCTCCTCTTGTCTGGTCTTGCCAGTCCTGAGTTGAGAGAGCTCAGCCTCCAGTTTGGCTAAATAACTGCATCTCTCACAAGTATTTGTGTTAGTGGGAGGAGGAGAGGGTTGTCTGTGTACACGAGGCAGTTATAACATTGCCTGAAGATTCCCAGATTCACCAGCTGGACCGGAGAGGAGATTGACAACTGACCTTTGGACATGCTAGAATAATATTGGGAAATCCTTAATTGAAAACAAGGGCCAGTGGGGAGTGAGGGTGTAGTGCTTTTAATTTTTAGTGCTGACTTATATAATTGCTTTAGTGAGCAAGTGCCAGGTAACTTGAGTGCAATGTGTTACAAGTAACTAAATGCAAAAACGACAAACAGTAACTTTCTTTCAAGTGAAACAAGGAAATAAGTACAGTAAGCAATGCAGATATCACTAGTGATCCACAGAAGCGCTGAGAAGTTGCGTATTAGGTGGAATTAGCTTCCAGGAAATAACAAGCAAACAAACAACAAGCATATAAACAAAGCTAGATTCAGCAGGCCTGGATCTAGTCTATGCTAGAGCAAACAAGGTGTACCAATTTCAGTAAGATACAGTTCAAATATTCAGGCACTATAAACCTTTAACCAGAAATTCCCAGCTCAGAAGGGCAGAGTCCAGCCTCTTCTCCCACAAGAGTGCAGACCACGAACCTTCTTAATGTAAAATAACTGGCCTGAAGCCCAAGTGCCTAAACCAGAACTAATACACTTGGACACTGGGCTCTCAATCAGCAGTTCCCAACTTAGAAGGATGAAAGCTACCTGTCCTGCCACCACAGTGCTTGCCACAAACCTTCCTAATGTAAAACAACTGGTCTGAAGCCCAAGTGCTTAATCCAAAAGACTTGAATGATAGCTACACTTTAATCAAGTTACAACCAAGCAGTAATAAATACCATTGAATACTTTAGAGAATGTCTGGATTAGTGCTCAAGTTACACAAACAAAGCTAGATCCAGCAGGCCCAAATCCAGTCTATGCCACAGCAAACAAGGCGCAACAACTTCAGTAAGAAACAGTTCAGATATGCATGCACTATAAGCCTTTAACCAGAAATTCCCAGCTCAGAAGGGCAGAGTCCAGCCTCTCCTCCCACAAGAGTGCAGACCACGAACCCTCTTAATGTAAAATAACTGGCTTGAAAGCCCAAGTGCTTAAACCAGAATTAATACACTTTTAGAATAACAGACACTCAGCCCTCAATCAGCAGTTCTCAACCTAGAAGGATGTAAGCTACCTGTTCTGCCACAACAGTGCAGACCACAAACCCTCTCAGTGCAAAACAACTAACTGGTCCGAAGCCCAAGTGTTTAAACCAAAAGGCTTAGAATGAGTTACACCAAGCAGTAATAAATACAATTGAGTATTTTAAGATGATGCAAAAGTAAAAAGAAGTAGGTAGAAACACAAGTACAGTAAAAGCAGATGAAATTTTTTTTTTTTTTTTTTTTTTTTTTCTGAACAAGTGCTGAGATCAAAGAAACAGATTTGAGTGCTGAAACTAGAAAACTGGCTAGTTATAAGAAAAAAAACAAGCTAGAAGGCTTCCCTCAAACACAGAAGGGCTTGGGGGCTCAGAAGCCTACAAATAGTCTATACCACTTAACAAGAAAGGCAGGAAATAAGCTTAATTTTTTTTTTTTTTTTCTATTTCCCAGATGCTCTCTTTGTACACAGTAGGAGTGCCTGAAATCAGAATATGATCTCACTGCACATAGTCGACAAACCTTGCTGCTTTGCCAGAGATGCTTCCCACCTGGCACTACTAGGCTTTTGGCTACTGGCAAAGGCACTTGCCTCCCTCATAGTGCCTTTTTTAGGCAAGGTCTCAAAAACAAAATTGCCGACGTGAAATTTGCCAATCATAACAAAATAAGAGGTATGCTGCTAAATGCTAGGAGCTTAAACCAAAAGCTGTACACCCTGGAAGCACTCACTCCTATCACTGAAGGATGTAGATGTCTGTACAGTCACAGAATCCTGGTTCAAGTCCTCAGAGAGTACTTTGCAAGCCTTTTGAGCCTTGCAAGACTACAATGCCTTCCACACCTTCAGACTGAAAAACAAATGTGTGAGAACCAAAGAAGGCAGTATTTTTGTCTATATTAGAGATAAATTAATCTCCCGACTAGTAAGACAGGACAACTCCATGGAGTTACTCCATGTTCAGATTACTATAGGTAAGACCCTCATTCAAATCCTAGCTAGTTATAAATCCCCCTCAGTGGATCATGATGAGCATGAGGCTTACTTGACCAAACTGGAGTCAATCCAAATATTGCCAAACACTGTGGTCATGGGGGATTTCAGTTATCCCACCATCAACTGAGAAAACTACTCAAGCAAACTCACTAGCACAAAAGTTCTTTTTGACTTTGTTAACATAAATGCCCTGGAACAAATTGTTCAAACCCCAGCAAGAGGAACAAACATACTAGATCTGGTCCTCACTAACATGATGAACAGATGCACCACTGGAACTGTCGGACTCTCATTAGTAAAATCTGACCACGAATCAGTCGCCTTTGAACTGGCACTAACACCAGAACTCACAAAGTGTGAAGTCAGACTACAAAACTTCACCAAGGCAAACTATACCCTTCTAGGGGAAGGTATAAATGCTTTCCAGGTTCCATCCCCAGCTGGAAGTAGTAACTACACTAAAGCTTAAACTAAATCCCTGTACAGTCACTTGTTTAAGTGTAGAGACTCAGGTGTTCCAGAAATAATCAAAGCCACAGCCCCAAGAAAAAACAAGCCACTCTGGTGGACATCCAGCATCAACAAGCTTTACGACAAATGCAAAAAGATTCTATCTAGGAAAACTAAGGCAAGGCCACAAAAATGGAAAAGCACCCTCCTCTGCCTCAATAGGCAAATAAGACACCATGTCAAATCCTCTAAGGCTAACTTTGGGAAAAACTTAGTAATCAACAGTCAAGGATAATCATAGGGCCTTTTACAGCTATGTAGGCAGCCTAAAAGGCATGTACCAAACTAGTGACTAATGATATCACAAATACTGATCCAGTAGAGATAACAAACCTGCTGGTGAACAGATGTGGTGAAAATTTCACACCCTTATCTCCTCCAAACTTATCACAAACCTTGCCCTCACCTTACCCCCTACCCTACATATCTGAAGAGCAGGTCATTACAGGCCTTGTCTAAGACAAAAACACAGCCTCTAAGGGATCAGATGGCATCCCAGGCTGTCCTCTAAACAAATTAAAACATGAACTAGCATCACCATTAAGTACCCTATGCAATCACAGCCTAACCACAGGTTATGTTCCTATGGAATGGATAACAGCAGCAGTTATTCCCCTTCACAAAGGCAACTTAGCAAAAGACCCGGAGAATTAATGACACATATATTTGACCAGATCTGTAAGGCTATGGAACATATCATCATGGACCTCATAAATAAAGACACAGGAGACCTCCAAACCCTGTATCTAACCCAATTTGGCTTTGTCAAGGGCACAGCTTGCCTGTTAATCCTGGTGGATTTCTTCATAAATGTGACCACGGCCATTGACGAGGGCAATCTGTGCACACTGCATACCTTGGCAAGGCCAAGGCCTTTGACACAATCCTACACACTCAGGCATTACCAATAAACTTAGAAACTGAATGTAAATCCCTTTGTTGTAAGATGGGTTTCCAACTGGCTCACAAACCAGTCATGCCCTGTCAAAGTGGGTGACTCCACATCAACCAGCAGACCTGTCACCAGCGGGGTGCAAAAAGGGTCAGTGCTAGGCCCCTACTGTCTGGTATATACTTCTCAGAAGTTCATACCAAAGCTAAGAGGCTGTGGCTGACCAATTCTGCAGACAGCTGCAAACAGGGTACAATTATCGACTCCCCAAATGATGTCAGTATACTTCAAGAGGGTATTACGCTGACCAATAACTGGTGTCTTAGTCACTGTCTCAAAATAAATGCAAAGAAATGCATCATCATTCCCTTCAGTAAAAACAATGTCCCTTCACACTATCAAATTAACAACAATACCCTATGTTCCTATGAAGTGGTAAGGGCTCTGGGATCACAAGTAGACTGTGACCTTAACTTTGATCACCATGTGTCTACTGTAGTAAGGAAGGATTTCTACATAGCACAATTGATTAGCAAAGGCATAGCCTCTAGAGCAAAGAAGGTTAAAACCTCTCTATACTCATCACTAATCAGGGCCATAATTGAGTATAACATCCCTTTTGGCATGTACCATCAAAGCACCTTCAGCAATTGGAGAGACCTCAAAGGTTTCTAACAAAGAAGATCAAGGGACTCCACCACATGCCTTACACAGATCAACAGAAATCCCTTTCACTATACTCTGTATCATATAGATTTCTTAGGGGAAACGTATGCCTGCCTTACAGAGCAATCTTCAACCCAAACCTAATGAATTTGTTGCACATCCGTAAATCAAATGGGACTAGAGCTACCTGTTCCTGAGACCTAAATATGGCTTGCAACTTGAACAACAGATTTGTTTCCCAGCGACTGTCATGTCTTTAGAATAGGCTGCCAATTCATGTGAAGCAGAACACCTCTATGGCACTGTTCAAAAGGAACCTGGGCAAGTGGATGGGGAACCATAAATTCATACCAGGGATAGTGTCCACAGCCCTCCTGGACATGGGCAGTCATTACTAAATACAATCCTGGGTATTGACTAAAGTATCTGTGGTATTACATTGGGATGAAATTGCTAGGCTTGAAATGACCTGTGGGTTGATAGCCTAATTACTTCCTATAATCCTGTAAACTGTTGGTTTTGACTGGAGGCAAGCATATCTATTTGAAGAATTCTGCATTGATGGATCAATTCCTGGAAGACCCCTGGGTTCAACTGCCTTTTGTCAGGAAGAGTCCTGGACTTATTCAGCTTTTCTGCAGCTATGTTCTGATCTGATGGAATATAGCTATGCAGGTAGCCTGTTGTGTGAGATTGAATTGAGTTACTAGATCCCCGACTACCTTAGCTAGTCTGGAATAAGGTAGGGCTTTGACCTCCCCCCACTTTTATTAATGTACCACATCACTGTGGTGTTGTCTGTGATTACCAGCAGGGGGCCTGGAGTCCAAAGATGTTTTAGAGATTTGAGAGCATTTATTAGAACTAAAATTTCTTTGACATTTATGCCTTTAAACTTATCTTACATGACCCAGAAGCCCTGTACCTTTACCACTTGGACAAATTCTCAAAGCAAAGGCAGACTGAGTAGGGCTGGAAGGGAGAAAGGAAGAGTTGCATTGAGAGCCAACTGATTTACCAACCACAGTAAGTTCTGTTTACAAACCCAGCACTGGAATTTGAAATGAGAAGGGATACTAGTGCTGATATGACAGACCATTGAATTTCTGTCATGTGAAGTCTAGCCAAGGGAATCATGAGGATAATATAGGCCATAAACATAGAATTATGAGATATTCTCTGGCAGAATCCTTAGCCTTGTTTTAAAATATCAGAGTTTTTTCCCTGTGATTCTCAACTTTGTCTGTGGACAAAAGGCCATCAAAATTGTTGTAATAGGAGAGATCCTAGGAGCACTATCTTGTAAGAGAGAATGAGAGAAGATTTCTCTCTGGCCACTCAAAGTCAGGCTGCTCTGAGAGAAAAAACTTGATGTGACAAGCAGTCTTAAAATGGCAGAAATTCCATAAATGACAACTATTATATAGTGCAAAACATATTTCCTCACAATTAAGAGATTGGAATGTAATTCCTACCCTTATCTGCCCATTGTTGATGAAGTGCTTGCTATCTGACCACTGATCACCTGAAGCCCACGAGGAAGGGCACTCTTCAATGGCAAGAAAGTCCTGAAGTTTTTCATGCTCTAGCCCCTACTTTTATATTAATTTCATTCTGCATGGCAGTGGCTAGGATGTGTGGAAGGTGCCTTAAATATTTTGAGGCTGACTACCTGTTTTGATCCTCTCACGCAATATCCAATCTAGTTTGGACCACTGCAGCAGTGATCTAATGATGAACAGCAGGTATTTTCAACAATAGTTCCTAGGTTCATAGGTGTGTACTAGGCTAATAGAAGTGCCCTGATACTTACATAAATCAATATCAGTAAAGTATCACATAGGTAGAAGTATTGGCTACCACACCCTTACAAAAGTTTCGATCCAGTATACCCCGCATTGAAGTAAATCATAGAAACAATTGAATTCACACTTAGAATTAGAAGAATAATGCAATTTACCTAATGTAAGTAACATTCACCAATGGTATCATAACGATGCAGCTAATAAAATGTCTGAACAGCATTAAGTCAAAAACAGGAATGCATTGCAAAAAAAGCAGTATTGACTTCAGGTATTAATAGGTAAAAAGCAGTCCACATTATCTGTAATTATGACAAATACTGCATAGTAATTAATCCTATTGATGGTGTAATAATGCACCAGATAGCCTTATTGCAATTCAACCAGAATAAGACCTAAAAGTTGAAAAATTTTTTAACTAAGCTACATGTAAAGATGGTGCAGGAATAAAGTTGAGTGAGGGAGACATAATCTTAAATAAAAGATAAATCCCACGATTGCTCCATGCAAAAACAGATATATAATAAATGGTACTTCGTAAGGTGGAGGAAGGGAGGTGGTAAGTTATGTACATTCATCCAGAAAAACTGGAAGACGGAGGTGGAATGTGAAAAAATAGTAGGAAGATTAAGGAGCTGGACCATGTGTCTTAAATCATGTATCTGACTTGTTTATGAAGTGATGCATTTCCATGTGTCTAAAATGTAGATTCAAGAAGTTGAGTGGTTATAGGGAAAGAGAGTGGTAAAGTTAAATAAAGAACAGGTAGAATGCATGATCAAAGAACAATAGGAATTCTGCAATTTCGAAACAAAGTTATTAGCAATACTGATAACATGTTAGGTTTCACAATTATTGTCTTGCACAGTTAAAGCTGCTCACGATCTCTATAGAGTCATGTTGCATTATTTATCTAGTTCTTGGGAAAAAAACAGAGTTAAGCTCATTATACAAATGAAAAAATACAATTATGGATCTCTTATCATGTTGCTTCTGAAGGTTATGAGGTATCTGTGTCTTTGGTACTTGGATTACTAGTTATGGAGAGGTTTCCTCAGCATACCTCTCAACTATCCAGATATTTGCTGAATGTTCAGATTTTTGCCTTATATTTTTGGTCTATTTCTCATAAAATTTCTATTTCACTGGGATGATCTGAGGATTGAAGTTACTAAATAATGCCATACATTTGAGTTTCAGACTTCAAATCTTTCACAAACCCTGTTACTTTCGCAACTGTCTAAGTTTATAAGAGCAATATTGAAAGTCTGCCACTATTTTTTGGCCTTTGCCTCCCCCATTTTGTTAGGCTTTTCTCAGATTTCTTGCACTAAGAGGTTGAGAGGTATGCTCCCCAGGATTTCTCTATCTCCTCTATACAGATTTCTGGTATGGACAACATCATGTCATTTTTTTTAATTTCTCCAACTGACTTGGGTTTCTAATACTGTAACAAATAATAGATTTCATGAAATTAGTATTGCTTATGTCACTGATGTTATCCAAGAGTGCTTTCCACAATACCTGCAATGTGCCTAGCATTGCCTTCTTCTGCAGTTCATACAGGGATAAGATGTATTGGTAGCATGTTTATAGATTATTGTGAATTTGTTGTTATTAGCTCTGTTGCTCCTAATAGTGTTAGAACTGTCTGGATATCTTTCTTCCACATTGCTCTCATTTCTGCTTGCAAATCTTAGTGTTTTACGACTTTGTGTTTCTCAGTATGTAAAATACTACAATCTTTGGGTTTAGTAATTACAGTGTTAACTCTACTTTTACCTTGTTGGAGGGACTACTAGATCTGGTTTTCTTGCATCTATTTTTTTCCTGGTATTGGGTGATCCCATGTGATTCAGACTTTAATAAGGCTATGTGGTTTATCCTTATAATGCTTCTCAGTTAATTCTATATTGTAGTGATTGCACATAACCCAGTGCAACAGTCTTGACACATTTTTGTTCCTTTCAGTACACAGACCCTCAGCCATGGGTATATCATACCAAGCAATGAGATATGTAACCATTTCCAGTTTCTCTCATTTTCAATAGACTTTGTAAAACTTTGTGTACATAGCCCAATGTCCCCTTAACCAATCCTGCATTACAACCTTGTTAGAATATTTGTCAACCTGGGAGGACATGATTGACAGACCACACTGCTTCATCAGGGATGGTCTACACCTGCTCCCTTTCAGTTTTTGAATACTGGCTAAGATATTTTCCACCCCATAATACCTTTTTAAGCAATGCCAGCCAGATATACCTACTGTCATATCTGTACATGCAAAGGATTACATAAAGGTATTACTAATCATTGCTAGGAATCTAATCTAAACAAAAAAACTCCACTCCCTACAAGCCCTCCACCCATTTGAGGAAGTAGACATTAGCATACTGACCGAGACATGGTTTTGATCTGCAGGGAGTACTCCAGTTGCGCAGTGCTATAACAACTTCCACACATTTAGACCAGCTAATATACATGAGGAAAAAAGGGCAGGAGGTGTCAAAATGTGGTCACAAACTTTCAAAATGTTGAACCTCCACATAAGTGATTTCTTTCCCTTGAAAAGAAATCACTTGCCCTACAAGCACGAACAAATAACCAGAAACTCTACAAAGTGGAGGGGCTTCACTACCCACACCCCCCAAAGTTTGGAGCTGTGCTTCCACACCCCCCCAACTAAATATACCAACTCCAAGATCAAACTACAGTGGGGAAAATGGCAAACTGATGAGGATGGCCAAGTGATTTCTTTCCCAAGGAAAGAAATCACTTATGTGGATGTTCAATGTTTTCAAATTTCATGGTTTCAAGTTTGATGAAGAGACATTCGATAGAATGCCTCTTTGTGGAAATAATAGGAACCCTCTAAATGTTTATCAGGAAGTGTCTTACACCTAGGCTGGTTAAGCAGCATAATACAATAGAGTTTCTTCGTGTCCAACTCACCATCAGTAAAGTTCCTTACTACATCATAGCCAGTTATAGAACTCAGTCTATAGCCCAAGATAGCTACAACACTTACTTGAACCAGAGTCACTTAGTATTAAACTCAATACCATTTTCCTGGCTAACTTTAACTAACTATAGGCTGGGAAACCATACCACCATTAATGCCTGAACTTACAAATTCCTGGACTTTGTTGATACAAACGTTCTGGAACAACTACTTAGAGTACCCACTCGGGGAAAAACTCCTCAACCTTAACCTTGCTAATATGCGTGAGTCATCCTACACCCCTTGAGTATGATCTTTACTCATCAGGTCAGGTAATAAAATTGTTTGCCTTGAAATAAAATTGAAACCTGAGATCCCATCAGCCTCTTGAATCTTTAGAAATTTCTCTAAGGCAAACTTCCTGCTTCTAATTGATACCCTGGCAGGTTTCTACTCCCCCTAACTCCAGGAAACTCTGCAGAATATGCAGAAACTTACCCCATTAACTTGTACCAGCATGTCAACAAGTGCATAGAAGTAGCTGTACCCTGTAGTTATAAGTGCTGTGCAAACCCTAAATACAAAGCAAACTGATGGAACCACAACATAAATAAGCTTTACAATAAAAGAAAAATAATTACAACCAAATATCAGAAGAATATCTCCTAACAGGCTAGGTCCATCATCATTAAAATAAGTAAATAAACAACTCAAGAGTTTAATTAAAAACACCAGCATGAGGTTTGAGGCAAAAATACTCATCCATGCAAAGGATAACTATAAAGTCTTCTTTAACTATGTTCACAACCTATAGAACTCTTCACGGCAATGTGGTAAGCTGATTATGAATGACACCTCCTGCACTGAAGCTGAAGACATAGCAAACCTACTACCTGAGGTGCTATCAAAGGACAGGAGTACTGCATCACTGGGCCCAGATGATACTGTAGAATGTATTGAAAATATCAAGGCACACAGCTTATCTACACCCCTAACAATGCTATTAAAATACAGCATCCATACAGTAAATGGGGGGCAGAAACAGTCATGACACTGCACAAGGGAGGGCCACCCACTGATGCAGGTTATTATTCATCCATTAGTCTAACCAGACTCATTTATAAGGACAAGGAAATACTTATTATTGAATTTAATCAATAAGGACATGGGGAACCTCAAAACGTTATACACTTCCCTGTTTGAGGTTCATCAAAAGCAGGTCTTGCTTACTCAACCATGTAGGCTTCTTTGAAATGGTCATCAAAGCAATAGATTATGGCAAGATGGTGCAGACCTGGCTAAAGCTTTTGACACAAACCTCACTCAGGCAGGGTGGGGATGCTTAATCAACTAGGAATAAACCCCTACATCATTCACTAGATTGTCATCTGGCTCAAAGATAGGACTCAGGAGGTCAAGATAGGGTAAACTACATCCACAAAAAGACCATTCACCATTGGAGTTCAAATCAGTTTGATGTTGAGTCCTCTCTTGTTTGACATCTGAAATAAAGGCAAACACAAGGGTCTCTGTCAAAGTTTGCAGATGACTGCAAATTAGGAGGAGTCACTGATTCCACAAATGACTCAACCATTCTGCAAGAAGGTTTTTCCCCTACAAATAACTGGTGGCAGTGCCATAGCCTAAAAGTAAATGCCAAAAAGTACATTATTGTATCCCTTGGAAAATCCACTACCCTGGGAGACTGCCACATTGGCAATATGCCCCTAAGAGTCAACCCTGTAATTCAGTATTTAGGAGCATATTTGGACAGTCATCTAGAATTCAACCAACATGTGTCAACAGATGGTAAGAAAGTCCTATGCTGCACAACTCATAGGTCTAGGGATGTAATTGCCCCCCTTTACTCTATTGTCATCAGACCAATCATTGAGTATAATGCCCCATTTTGCATATATCTGGCCAAGCATAAGCAACAATTAGAATGCCCAAAGAGGTTCATCACAAAAAGAATACAGGTCTTAAAACATATGCCTTACAAGGACCACCTCAAAGCTCTGTCACTGTATTTGGTATCCTATACACTGCTGAGAGGGGACTTGTGCCTGACTTACAAAGATCACCTGACCCCATACTGATGGACCTACTGCACATTCTTAAGTACAGTGGCATCAAGAATACTTTTTTCAGGGACCTAATTCTCTTCTGCAAGAAAAATAGAATGGTTTGGGGACAGATGGGTACATCACTTATAGGTTTACACTCCTTTGAAGCACTCCCTATCCATGTAAAGCAAAGTTTATCCTTGTGCAAATTCAAGCATAATTTGGATCTATGGATAGAAATGAGGACATTTACCCCAGGATGGTCCACTGTACCATTTATGGTCAGAGATACAACCTAAATGCTATTCTTACAATATGGCCCCAATAAATACCCAATGGCATAAGTGTAGAAGTCATCAGTGCCTCACCCAAAACTAATCATTAAATTATGGGTAATATATACATATAGATCTTGGATTGGGCATGGGTAAGTTGAGCAAATGGATAATCAACTAGGTGTAAAATGCAGTTAACCTAGTGAACCTATGAACATGTGGTTGTTTTAGAAGTTTTCTGTGATTGTCAGTACATTTGTGGCCTTTCCAATTTCATTTTATTTTCCTTATATTCTTTCTTTTGTTTTTAGGCACTGTCTACCATCTTATTATAATATACTTCTGGTTTGATTTCTATTCCCACTCCTTATTAACATGCTTTTGCTTAAAGGAGAACTGCACCCACAGACTAAAAAGCAAACATGTTTATTTTATCATGGTTTGATGTTTCCTACATTTTAACACCACTCTGGGACTATTTACTGTTTTTTTAAATAATTTTATACATAAGTTCTGAGTCTGATCACATGGGGTCTACCATCTTGAAGTGATCCTGATTGTTTAGTCTGCCTCGAGGTATCCCACAATGCAGTGCTTGTCTGTAAAAAATTACATCATGCAGGTCTCTTTCTTTCTAAACCTCCTGTTACTGTACTGATTTTATATGCACACACTGTTGTCTTTCAGTCAGTTTTAATTAACATTTAATGCTGGTTAATGACTACTTAAAACACAACCAGTGTAAATGCCACAGAACAGACTTTCAAAGTGCATTTTACTGCTGCTTTTTTTTACAATGGCTAAACTGCAGTCTTTTGTGAAGCCTGAATTGTACTACTTCGACTCATCTCCCATCCTTCTTCACACTTAACTTCCCTAGCTATCAAAGTACTAAGGATAATTTGAGCTGTTACCTGCTGTGATTGACAGCTCACAGCAGGAGACTTGACATGTACTGTTTCCTTGTTCTAGCCTTTACATTCTGTATGAGTAGGGGAAGGAACAGGGATCTGAGACATCACAGCATGGTTGGGTTTTTAGGACAGTCTTGGCGATGTAAGTTTGGGGAGGAAAATAGACAGAAAACTACCTGTATTCATTGGCCTTAATGACATCAGTGAATTGGAGACTGTAACAAGTTTTTCCAGGGTGGGATAAAAGTTTTTTGAAAGTGAAATCACCACTGTACAGTAAAATACTGTTCTAGTTGAGCGAAACAGTCAATTTAAAATATTTTAAATGCAGTATTATTGTTTGTTCATAGAAGGGAATGTAAATAGAGAGAAAAAGGTCAGAGAAGTTGAACATTTAATAATAGAGTCCTATTGTTGTCCTTTAAATATGCAATGATGTCATCATGGACGTCTTCTCTTCATACCTTAAAACGTTCACTATGTTTGTATCTGATGAGATTAGCAAATATGCATAAAGTCCAATGATTGGAGACCTATGCATGTATTCATTTTCAAGGAGGCCCATACCGTCTTCAAATTGTGAGATATACATTTTGTTATGCACTGTTTTTTATATATCATTTGATATGTATGAAGCATTTTTCTTGTTTTCTTGTCCAGCAGATTCAGTGCTGTTTGGGACAGCCAATCACACCAAATCTGTAAGTTAGAACAGGAACAGCTAATTGATTAACAGCTTGGACTTTATTCCAAGATGTCAAGGCAGCTTTCAATATTAGCTTTAATTTTCTGAAGTATCCCTTACTTGGCTTTGTTCCAAGTTGTTCGTGTTTTATTGCTGACCTTTCATCAGTTCCTAGATATTTAAATGCTCCCTCCTGTTCAAGTCCATTTGTATCACATGTTGATGGTGCTGCAGCTTTCCTGTAACATATGTTGCTTTTGCAAATTCATCAAGACAAAACATTATTCTTATATCATGTGAGAATGTTTCATCAATTTGTAATTGTGCTTTCAGATCCTCATCTGATGAGCTGTGCAATTTTTAAAATATCAACATAAAAGTAGATGAGATGTCTTTAAACATGTTTGATTTCTGGTAGTAGCCTAATCTATTGAGTAAACAGCTTAATGATTAAAAGGCAAGCCAAAACAGCAGTGGTCACATAGAATCATGCTAGAATATTCCTCTTTGAAGTTTTATCCCAGGGATAATAATTTGACCTTGGTCAAAGCTCAGCTGCAAAGTGGTTTGCCACTGTTCTATATTCATTGTAATGTAATTGATCATTGAAGAGTGTATCTTATACATCTGCAAGCATTCCATTATACATGAATGTAGGATGCTGTCAAATGCTTTTGGGAATCTATTCATGCCATATATCGATTCTTCCTCTTTATACAGATCTCTATTTTGGCTTTGTATGACAGTAGATGATACATTGCTCCTCACTACTTTCTTGCATTACTTTTTGTTCTATTGCCATGATAAAAGTTTTTTCTAGATGACTATTAACTTTGCCTGCACCAATTCCAGTATATATTCTGATACTGGTATCAGGCAAGTCATCGGTGTATAGTTTTTAGGATGAGTTGTGGGTTCATGCTTAATGAGGAGTGTATTTTCCTTTTAACTAGGTTGGTACCATTCAGCATGTACATAGACATAATTTTTACTCAGGGCTAAATGTGTGAAAATGTTTATAAATGTAGTCAGAAGTTAGATACTTCATCTGGGCCTGAGATTTTACAGTTAGGAACTTTTCTTAATTGTGTATCAATTTCTCTGGCTATTACTTTGTCCCATTTAATATCATATATATTACAGCTTTTTAATGTTTCTTTTAATTCTTCTATCCATTCAGCATCGTTATGTTTAGCACGGTTTTCATAAATGCTTCTCCAAAATGTACCTGTTTGTTTATTGTTGTTGTTGTTTTTTGTTTCCCTGATTCTTTTTAAAACATTCTGGGTCATCAATGAATTGTTCATTTTATGCGTTCCTTTGATATTTATCTCATTACCTTCTAAGTTCTTCTGTTTTTTTGCTAATACGTTTAGTTTATTATTAGCATTAGCGTGTGATAAATCTGGTATATTTTGATACTGTGTGCTCTTTTTACCATTTATCTTTCTTAGAACGTTTGACGATCTGTTCACTTTTCTGTATTCTTCTAACAGTGATACTTCTTTTCTTACTTGCTTCATAGTTGTCTCTGCTCAAAGCATCCATGTTGTCATTCTTCATTTTCCAATTGTTTTCTTTGTTATTCTACATTTTTGTGGTAACATGTTATTATTAGTTTGGTTACATAGTATGTATCACATGAATTTCGCTTAATAGGCCTGATTACTGTGTTCATCAGTTTTACCAGTATTCTGCCATCATGGATCTTATTTACTTTCTGTAATCTATTTCTTTCCTCTATATTAATATGCCTCTCCATCTGTATTTAGTCAAGCAGGCCTTCCCTTAGATCATTTTCTGACAGCCTCACATTTGGTCTCTGTATCCTGCTCTTTTTCTTGATGTGCAGTTTTAACAGGACTTTTCTGTGAGTCTCCTATGGGAGGGCCCAGAACTCTGTAACGTATCTTCTTGTGATGCATCCTGCTTCATCTGCTGCATCTCTATCTGGAGAATCATTGGTCCATAATGCTGTGATATTGTCTATGTGAGAGTTTCCACACTAAATCCTTCAGTTTGCAGGTGGTCTATCATTTCAGTTTCTATTGCTTTAATTTCAGCTTCTCTAAACTTCTTTTAAGATTCTACCTTTGTAATCATATTTTTTGGATTGTCAAATTTACCATACCCGGGTGTCTTTATCTGAATTTATCTTTAAATATCATTGGTGCTGCATATTTGTTTCAATTAGCTTGGCTTTCTTCTCTGCATAAATAATGCACCATATCCAATCTATTTTTCTTTCTCATGTTTGTGCTTCCTTTTTATACCTTTCAATGGCCTATTTTTTTCTTTATCCATTTTCACTTCCAATTGGCCCAATCCTTCTTCATCTAGATAATGTTTTTTTTTTCTGAACTGTTGCATTAAGGATCTTAAATTATTATCTGTGGCTATTAATACTTTTCCTTGTGCAAGTATTTTTCCTCTAATTTCTCTCTTACTCTTAATACATATACAACCTATTGTATTGTCTCTATTCTTCTTATTTGGCCTGTCAGTTTTTGGACTACTTTTTCCTTCTAATACAGGAAGGGTACCCTTTCCCTGTGACTGGCCTAGCCCATGAGAAGGATGTTTTGATTTTCTGAGGATTTTAACCTGCTTTTTTTCATTTCCTGGTATCAGTACATATATCAGGAGTGGGTACTTGATTATCCCGGGATGCATCCCCTCTTCCTTTTTATTTTTTTACCTACCTTCCTCCATGAAATATAAAATGCAGTCTATATATCAGTGTCATCTTGGTGAGATTTAGTAGAATAAAAAAGCAGACTCTACCGTGTGAAGGTACTGTCAAAGACTTGAGGATAAATTCAGTTCCAGCAATACTGTTATAATTTTCTTGCTAATTCTATCTCTTAATTTTTCAGTTAGATTAGACCCATGTTCCGATGCTGAATTGGAAAGGAGTTCAAATCTAGTGCGGTCTTGTTTAGATGTGTTATGAATGGACTGCTTAGCTGAGAAATGCCTCCTATTTTTAAAAGGTGGTGCTTTCCTGTACTCCTCACTTATTATTTATTTATTTATTTATTTTTTATTTTTTTGAAGCAGACCAATCCCCTTTCTTGCTAGTTTGTGCATTACAAATTGATGCTTACAATGCTATGACATACATTATTGCATGTTCAGCGCTTGGGTTCTGCAGCAACTGTTCAGCCTGTTGAGAGTAAAATAGATTTTGCACTTCAAAATACAGAGTATAGCAGGGAAGTACAGAATGGAACTTGTACCCTACATCTCTGCAAGTACAAAGGTAAAGTACTATTTGCTAATAATCTGCATAAAGAGAAGCACTATAATTCATGATGATTCTCACCAAATGGCCAGGAATTTTTAAGAGAAGTCGCTATGTCTTCTGTGACTTTAGGCTTTTTTGTCTAACCATATAGTCAAGGCATTTAAATATGAAGTACCTGGACATATTTGTTCTTTTATTCTTATAATGGATTCTATGTACATGCACTTTCTGTGTCGAAGAGAGCACAGAATTTTCTTTTTTTCTTTTCTTTTTTTTTTAATTAAAGCAATAAGGATGATACCATCTGGGGCTTCAGGGAGACCAACAGTTTTATATTCATTTTTGCTTGATTTTCAAGTACAACCAGCTTTACTTTGTATGACTGGGAGCTTACTTCTAAATTTTGTAGGACTCATGAATGCAGCACAGTGACTGATCTTTGATCAGCAATATTCACCTGCTGCTGTCTTAATATAACTTCAGTCTTTTGTAGCTACAGTTCATGAATCACTGAGATTACCTTGATCTGTTGACCATCTAATGCAACAATTTGTAAATATTTTGGTAGTGAATTAGGGTAGCTTTTATGGCCTTAAACTCTTTGTCCACCATATTTGGGTCTGCAGCATTTTGAATTACCTCAGATACATCTACTTTGTCAAGTGATACATTTAAGGCTGTTTGAGGGAGTAACTTGTAATTCTAACCCAATATTGTGAAGGATAAGAGTGTTACATAATCTTCAATGGTATTTAAAAGATACTAATTAGCACAAGTAGAGATTAAACCTGATATCAAGGCTATTCAGGAGCTGAGTAGGCTTTATCTTCCATGCCCATTCCTAAGTGCACACCTATTACCCTTAATAAGTTACACAAATGTTCCCCAGCTATCACCTGCCCTGCCCCTGCCCTGCCTTGATATACGTCTCTCATTGTTTTCATATGCCTGATCTCACCAGATATTCTCATTACATTGTTCATTTGGTGTAATCCTGTGAGAGTTTATTTTCAGAAGTTATTTTCTCCAGCCTGATTTTCTGTTTAAGTATCTACTAATGTTATTAAGATTTCTTTTGTTCATTATCAAGGGGAATTTCTGGCAGATCCTGTTTTTTTTTTAACTTATTTCCTGTATAGTTTATGAAGCTTGGTATTCCACAAGGGTAGTAAAGCATTTTTAAAACTGTTGGGCTTATAAACTGTAGTTTAAATACTTGCAAATAAAAATGTCTTGTAAAGTGCTATATCTAAAGTTAGCTTCATTGCTTACTAGATCATAGAACCTTGACAGAAAAAAATACAGCACAGGAAGCAGCAGGTTACAATAAATGTCCATTTAATCCAGCATTTGTTGCCAAATGTGGTACCCAGGTTGGTGAATGTCTTAGATTTGTGGTGTCACCAATGTACTTCAACCTAGGGTAGGAATGTGCACATCAGAGGCATTGCAGCTGATGGATGTCATCTGTGGGGGTGATCCAGCATAGCTCTGGTGGCACTTACACAGAAAATATGCATAGCTTTGTTGGCAATCACACAGAAAAGATACATAGTTTTGTTGGCACTCACACAGAAAAGATACATAGCTTTGGTGGCACTCACACAGAAAAGATACATAGCTTTGATGGCACTCACACAGAAAGGATGCATAGCTTTGGTGACACTCACACAGAAAGAATACATAGCTTTGGTGTCACTCACACAGAAAAGATGCATAGCTTTGGTGGCACTCACACACTCACATACTCACACAGAAAGGATACATAGCTGTGGTGGCACTCACACAGAAAGGCTATCCAGCACTAACCACAGGAGATGCTGAAGATGTGGCCTGCCCCTCTATTATCATCTCACTATACAAGGATATGTGCATGACTAATAATATTAAAACGTCTGACATTGCCACTGTGTCATTTGACTGTACCATGCACAGTGCCACTATGTCATCTGACTGTACCATGCACACTTTCTGTTGTTGTCATCCATATGTGATCTGCGGATGTCAGACTTATGCTTTCTTGTTATGCTGGACCCTTGCCAGTGGAATCTGTGACAGCATAAAGATATAGCTATGGCGGTGTTAGATTGGAATATATATACCTTATTCCTCATACCTCCTGGCACATACACACTTATGTGAATAGAAAATGGACAATAACTTACCTTATGGTGTAGATTGTCACAGTTGTAGTCCTAATGTAGCTGGAGAAGATATGCATAGGTGTTGCACCGAATAACCCCTTCTCAAAGGCAGGGCAGTGTACAACTGGAAGTGTCCTTGCTATAACAAACCTAGATCATTCTCACAGACACTTGGGCAGTCATTTTCAGCCCAGTTCCCACATTCAAGTCAAGATCAATTATGAGAGGTCACTCACCTACCCCAAACAAGGTTGACAGGAACTTTTCACCTCTGTGAGCTGCTTCTGTGAAGTGATGCACCTTCTGTAGTGCACATCCCCAGGTGATACCTTATGCATTGGTCTTGCCATATCAGTGACCCTAGAAAGCACATGTACTATTGTCCTAGTATGGCTGCCTACAGCATTTCAGTCTTGCATAACTCTTTGTCACACCCAGTCCTTAAAAATCCTTGTTAGTTTTACTTTTTTTTTTTCAGGATTCCCATGCCATGTGTACATAGGGTTTGTAGTAATACCTCTGACTCTTTGTTGGTGAACTTTTCCAGTCATTGCTGTTCACTTGGGTATATGAATATGACAAAATGTGTTCACCTGTGGGCTGCACATCAATAGTATGATGTGTGTGTGTGTGTGTGTGTGTGTGTGTGTGTGTGTGTGTGTGTGTGTGTGTGTGTGTGTGTGTGTGTGCGTGCGTGCGCGTGTGTGTGGGTTTGTCTGCATGACTGTTCTTAACTGACCAATACGAGTCAGTACTGCCACCATCCCTCCATTTTCTGGTCAGGTATGTGTTCTGTCATTGTTCTGTGACCACTCCCGCTCTCTGTTGTACTGTAGTCATTGCAGGCATGTTACCACTGACTTTAATAATATACAACAAAGAAAAGGTTCCAAGATGGTCACTGGTCAGTGAGCACACATTTCCAGCTATTTGTCTTATTCTTATGACTATCTAACCATAAATCTGAACATCAATTGCTGAAAGTCGATAAAAAATAGCAAATATATGTTAAAACTTTATTTCAATCACTCACCAGTCATTATTGCTTGCTAATTATTTGAAACTATAAAATAATTTTGTTTTATCTTCCATTGTGATCTCTGCCATGTGTTGCCGGCCCTATCCTTTTATAGAGTACAATTAAAAAAAGAAAGAAGGAAATCACTCAGCATTATAGATGTAACGTAGCAAATGGATGCATAGACATCAAAAACTAAGCTATCTCAAATTGCCTCACCTGATAAAGATCTTATTACTGAAATATAAAGAATAAGTAAGTCACAACAAGATGCTCAAAAAATGCCTCAAAAATCCAAGCAAGAACAACCATACAACCTAGAGGAACAGAAGCTGGCTCTGCAACCCTTACCATCAGAGATACAAAACTTCTCAACAAAACTAAACTATTTTGGTAACAACATAGAACAAATCATAATGAGACTGGAACAAAATGAAGCAAAGGTGCTAATCAACGAACTAAGACTTGACCAATGTCAAAAGAATTTAGATGCAGGTATGGACTCCATAAAAGAACTACAACAAAAGATAATTGACCTAGAGGCCAGAAGCTGAAGAAATATTATATTAGTCAGTGGCATCCTAAAGAGTTTGAACAAGCTCAACTATCTACAATTATAAAATAAATTGTGGAGGTTCTTCTAGATAAATACTTTGCAAATGAAATCATTATTAAAAGAACCCACCTCTCACGCTGCAAAACTCAAACTACCGGCACACCCAGACAATTATATGTAAGAATTCTAAATGTCTCTCCTGTACAAGCAGTTATTACAGCAGCTAAACTTAAAAAATGTATCATCTAGAGAGGTTATGAGATAACTCTAGTTCAAGATTTACTGCTTCAGATTAAACAACAAAGGCAGTCATTATTTACTAATTGTGCCTATTTAATTAAAAAAATATTAGATTTCAAATGAAATATCCCGCCTTGCTAACCTTTTAGCATAAAGAACACAGACTTCAAGTGAGCTCACTGGAAGAAGGTAAATCGGCTTTTGTTAAGCTTCCAATGAAACACCAGACATTTGATAAAGCTGTAACTCTTTCTTATCCTAACTCAGCTCACTAACAGTAACAAGTGACTTAAGGTATAAAACCTTTTCCTGCTATCATAAAAACATAAAATAATTAAGTCTGTACCTTGGTCTCTTCACCGTTGTGAAATTCTAATGACCCAGGAAATCCCAGAATGCACACAATCCAATGGGATGAAATGTTTTCGCTTACATAATATTGCAGCTGCTCGCATTACACTTTAAAGCTGAGTACCCTTTGTTTTTTTTTATTCTGCTACCTCCCGAAAGAACTGGAAAATGGATATCAGAGTGGGACCTATGAAATAACAATGCAACAAAAATACTGGGAAAACCTTCATCATGCTGAAATAAACCTAAATGGATGGTGTTTGCTATTTTTGGTACAAATGAGTATCTAGCAGATACTTTTTTTGAGCTGCAGTAACTTAATCTTCCTGTTACTTAACATCAAACGGATGTGCATTTATTTCTTTTGCTTTCTCTCTTCTTTGGTGATCCACAGTTACTACCTTTTCTTTTTCAAATATCTAAATAACAGAACTAAATGTACCATTTTTTTACAATGATCTGAATTTATATCTAAACTTTGTTGTATAGGTGCTTCTAAATACTTTACTGCACCTATTGTGTCTCTCTGCTGTCTCCAGTGGTACTGTAAGTATCTGTTGTCAGAGGGACAAAATTAGTAAAGCTAACTCTCTAATGACCACATGAACTGTGTTCATTTTATTTAGTAATTAAATAAATGATCTGGAGGAAAGTAAACCATTATAGACTCACTAGTGAAAACATAAAAATGACAAAACCAAAGGAAAACTTAATGAGAGATGGAAAAAGGAGAAAAGAAAAAAGGAAAGAAAGAAGGAAAATGAATAAACAAACTAAATAGTTAATGGGATGTACAGCACTTCAGCGTGTTCAGATGATACTTTAATCTTTGTGCAACTATATATATTACATTACCCAGTTTACATAAGCATTGGCTATTCAAATTATATGAGACAACTTGTCAACTTATAAAGGATATAAAAAGTAAAAAAATAAATAAACTGGTAGGCAGTAAAGCAAAAAAATTTAATATACAGAAGCACTATAAAACTAGATAAAAACAAAAAAGATTAGCGTTTTCATAGCAAAACTAGGTACTTCATCAGATCAGATGAAGTACCTAGTTTTGGTATGAATGTGCTTATCTTTTTTTGTTTTTATCTAGTTTTATAGTGCTTCTGTATATTAAATTGTTTTTGCTTTACTGCCTACTAGTTTATTTTTTTATATTTTTAGTTTTTGCACTGGTTGTCTCCACTCTTGTTCTTTTTATTTAACATATAAAGGATGTTCGTCATCCCACTCCTATATGTTTTCAAAAAGTTTAAATATAAACTGACATAAGCTTTGTTTGTTCTCTCTTTTTAAATTAAAACTGAATAGAAACTTCCTATGAACATTATATAACTAAATATAATTGTATCTTCAACTTGGCAACTTTCTTTTCTCTAGCTTTTATTTAAATATGTAACACTACTAAAGGTGAAAAGATAAATCAGAAATATGTTTCTTTAAATGGTTGGATTATACTTATTATATCTTTTCTTTCATTGTTAGGAGTTTCACAATTAAATGTGTGTTGCTTAATGACTACTGTTTCTTGGGAAACAAAATATTATTACATTACCCTTACTTACTACACTTTAATGGTTCTCAGAATAGTAGATTGTAAACACTGTTTAACAATGTTAGTTGTTTCGCTCTTTTAGAGCAGGGGTATAAGTGGTTAGGCATTGGGTGGAGTTGAGTGGAAAAGATGTCACATCAATGAAAAAAATCTATAATACAAACTCTTATTATAAAATAAGATATGAGAATTGTTAAGCATGGAAATAACATACAGATAGGACAAATTACAAGGAATTATAACTGATTTGTGGAACATCAATGGCCTTCAATATAAAAAAAAGAAAAACTTACTTATGCACCTAATTTTTCAAGCTAAATTTAGTATCACCTTTTTTCAAGAAACACACATGTATAATGAACAATGGGACAAAGATAAAATGGAAAATTGGATTAAACATATAATAAGAGCTGGAAATAACACAACTTCAAAAGGAACAGCAATTATAATTAAAAAATCCTTTCATGGTGAAATTCTGAATCACAAATCAGATATAAATGTAAGACGGTGCTATTTTGTCTGTGCTTATCCCCTTATACTAAACCTTTACTTTTCTTAAACATATATGGTCCATGCACAAATCAAGTAAATTTTGTGTATGAAATATATAATTTATTAATGCAATTCCCTAATTCTCATTATATTATAAGTGGTAACTGGAATGTTAATTGACCCAACCAAAGGTAGATCACATAGTAAAAACAGTCAGACACCCCAAATAACTATAGCTTTGGAAGAACTAATAAATAATTTTAATCTAATTGACCCTTATTCTCTGAACCAAGATGATAAATTAAAAAGCAAATACACATATTTTCCCACTTGTTATAAATCATGATCAAGAATTGACTATTTGTTGGTATCTGAAATTTTAACAGCCCATGGGATAAATTATAGAGTAGATCCTAGATCTATCTCTGACCACTCAAAAATTTCAATTGAAATAAATAATCCTATATTAAAATATATAAACTATAATTATTCAAATTGGACTCTAAATTCAAACTTAATTCAAAGAAAAGAAATAATACAAGAAAGTATAAATATTCTTAGTAGCTAAGACATTACATTACTAACAGTAGTATACCTCATGATGTACAATGGGCTGCAACTAAATCAGTAATAAGAGGCATTTTAAGACAAAAAGCATCATTATTTAAAAGACAAAGCAATGACAAGAAGCATAAATTGGAAGAACAAATAAAAAAGTGGAAGAAGAACTTCAAAGAAATTACACTACTATGTTAGAAGACACCTTGTTAACGCTTCAAAAACAACTATACTCATTACACTCGCAAAATTATTCCATTACAGAATTAAAGCTATTTTATAGATATGCAGAATGGGCTCAAATGCCTTCAAAACATGAGCAAGACATATCAATGCTAAAAACATTTATTTATTTATTTACATTTGTTGACCAGGAGTGTCCAACTGGATGTAGGTCCATTTTCAGCAGAGGCCTGGGGAGAAAAGCTCTACAGTTAAAATAGACAGTAGTTACATTGGATTACATAGCGATTAACAATTTAACATAGCAATTAATTACAAACATATTTACAGATGAAGAACATAGTACATCAGTAGACAACTAGAATCTTTATCTGTGAAGTACATAACAGACATTAACAAATGTTACAATAAGAAGTTCCTGCTGTATAATAAGTACTAGGCTTATGAGCATCTGAGCTTGCTATAATCAAGGTAGTTAGTGGGGTGGAAAGAAAGGTAGTGGTTGGATGCGGTGGGTGATATTAGAGTGGGAGTTGCAAGGGCATAGCCAGCATGTTTTTATGTGCACTTTTAGTAAAGTTTTGAAGTGGGTACATGATGGTATGGAGGTAATTGTGGGTGGGAGGGAGTTCTATAATTTGGCTATGGTGCAACAGAATAGTGCTTCACCAGCAGAGTTATTGGCTTTAGTGATCTGCAAGTGATTTTTGTTGCTGGATCTTAGTGGTCTGGTGGTGTGATAGGGTTGAAGTAGATTCTGGAGGGATGGGACATTTATTGGATGGTTTACTAGTTTGTTGGTGAGTGATAGTTGATACCATTGAAGGAGGTGAGGGAGTTCAAGACAGCCCAGTTCAGCAAGTGAGAGACAGTGGTGACTATGGTAGGATGCCCCTGTGGCGAATTTGGCGATTTTGTGTGTAGCAGGTCTCCAGCTTGTTTAGATCGCATTGCCTTAGGTTGGTATATATTGAAGAGGCATAAAGTAGGGTGAAGATAAGATGGGAATTTGCTATTGAAATCTTTGCTGCTTTGGTGAGAAGTTGCTAATTTCTGTATAACGCTCCTAGGTTTTTGTGGACTTTTTTATGGTCATGGATATGTGAATGTCAAATTTTAGTTTATTGTCTATTTCCACTCCTTGCAATTTGGTGTGTTCAGTTGGGTATATAGTGGTGTTGTCTTTTGCTGTGATGTTAAAGTGAGAGTTGTTTTGAGTATGTTTGGTGGGTTGGAAGATGAGTAGTTTAGTTTTGTTTGGGTTGAGTATTAATTGGGCATTGGATAACCAAGTTTCAACAGAGAAAAAGGCTTCCTGTGTGACCTTTTGCAGTTTGGGTAGGGACTGGGCTGAGCAGATGATGGTAGAGTCATCTGCGTATTGTATGAGTGTGCCATGTTTGGTGGCAGAGGCTAGATTATTGGTAAAAACAGAGAAGAGTAGGGGTCCAAGGATGGATCCTTGGGGAACCCCTATGGAGACAAGTAGTTGGGGAGATATGTCATTCTGCCATACAAAGGATTGCTGGCTGTAAGACAGGTAACTCTGAAACCAGTTGGTGACTGATTGAGAGGAGGATAGGTTATTGAGGACAGAGATGAGTTGTTTGTGTGGGACCATGTCAGATGCTTTAGATTGGTCTAGGAAAGTAGCAGAGGAGAGATAGCCATTGTTTTTATGCTGAAGGATAGTGTTAGTAAAGGAGAGTAAGGCAGTGGTGGTACTATGGTTTGGTCGGAAACCATGCTGAGTATTGGAAAGGAGGTTGTTAGTAAGGAGGTAGTCTGAGACCTGAGAATGTATGCATCTCTCTAGTATTTTGGAGAGTGGAGAGAGAATAGCTATGGGGCAGTAATTGGTTAGTTCTGTGGAGGGGCCGCCTTTGTGGAGGGGAATTATATGTGATATTTTCCACAGTGTCGGAATGTAACTTTCTGACAGAGATTGGTTAATCGGTTAACATCCCCCTAAGAATATCAGAAATACAATATAATGGTAAAATACTACATACAAACTCAGATATCATTGAAGATTGTGAAGAAATATATAACAACATATATAATAAAAATAAAGTATGTTCAGAGCAATATGATAATTTCCTAAATAACCCAAAATTCCCACTTTTAAATGAAAGCTAAAATAAATCCCTTAAGGCACCCCTCACATTAGAGGAAGTTAAATTTGCAATTGAAAAACTAAAAATAAGCAAAGCTCCGGGGCAGGATGGCTTTACAGCCGAATTTTGCAAAAAATTTATTCTGACCGTATCATCTATCTTATTAACACTAGTTAACTACATCATTATGCATGGTATTGCAGATCTGTATATTAACAACTCAAAACACATATTTATACCTAAACCAAATTCTGATAAAACAAACCTGTATAATTATAGCCCAATTGCTCTTATAAATATAGATATCAAGATTCCAGCCTCAATATTAGCAAACAGAATTCAAAAAGTTTTATCATCTATAATATCTCCTCAAAAATTAGGTTTTATGAACCAAAGACAGGTCTATGGTAATACAAATACTTTAGATACAATAATTCAATTCTTGGCAAAAGATAAGCATCTGAGATATGCTTTAGCCCTGGATGCATGTAAAGCCTTCAATAAAGTCAATTTAACCTTTCTTTCTAAAACTCTCAGTTGTTTTAATATACCCTAGGACTATATTAACATTATTAAAATGATTTGCAATAATGCATCTTCAACACTTCATATAAATAAAATAAGATCAAAACCACTAACAATTTCTAATGGAACTAGGCAGGGCTATCTTGTCTCTCCTTATCTCTTCAATCTTTATATTGAACCCTTATTTATTCTCATAGCCCAAAAAAAAACTTTCCTCACATACCAAAAATTCAGAGTATTGCTTTAAAAATTATAGCCTTTGCTGGTGATCTAAATATATATTTCAAACTACCAAATACAGACTTACATAAAATTTTGGAATCTATTGAAAAATTTTCAAATGTAACGAACTAAGAAGTCAATGTATCTAAATCCTCTATCTTCCCTATAAATACTCTTGGCCACAAATAATTCTATTTTCCAGACAACCCAATTAAAATTAATTAGTTCCCAAAATACTTAGGGATAAATTGTAAGCACACTCACAAAGAGATGATGAAAAAAAAATCTACAACAAACATGGGCAACTATTGAACAAGATATGTCTAAATGGAAAAATATTAACCTCTCTCTTTTATCTAAGGTTGCCATTATAAAATGAATATGTTACCAAAAATTCTATACCAAATGAATGCTATTAACCTTATCATCCCAAATAAACTTTTCTCCAAAATGAAAGCTGTGCTCTCAGAATTTATATGGTACCCAAAATCTACTAGAATTTGTTATAATAAACTTATACTACCAACCTATAAAGGGGGGGTATTGGACTACCAGGCTTTACATTTTAGTATGATATTATCTGTGCAAATAGAATAATTCAAGTATCAAATTATGACCCAACAAGCCAAGAGTGGTTGCCAAACTGGGTTAAAAATCAGGTAGT
Organism: Protopterus annectens; assembly: GCF_019279795.1. Taxonomy (NCBI): domain Eukaryota; kingdom Metazoa; phylum Chordata; order Ceratodontiformes; family Protopteridae; genus Protopterus; species Protopterus annectens. The sequence continues at coordinate 217,220,355 of NC_056725.1, forward strand.
ATGACATAAAATCCCAGAATGTAAATCCTAGAGCAATTCCATATATAAAACAATAAAACATAAAAAAATTAAATCTGTTCAATGATTAAACACAAAATCATTATATTTCATAAATTAATGTCTTCCTTGCATCTAGAAAATACCCTTGAACGCCTACAACCCATAGATCTCAACCCAAACCTAAAAATAAATAATCAAATCTTAAATCTAGATAACTACCCTCAAATCATAAATGTCACAGTATGGGAAATATACCAGCTGCACAATTATAAGTAAACAGCCATAAGAGTTAAATTAGAACTATCAAACAAATATGACATCATACCTAGATCAAAATGCTAATATATGCAAAAATGTCTAAGCTAATGGCCAGCGAACAAGATATAAATACAATTCAAGCAATTGTAAGGCTCCTATCACATAAAATCAAAATGTTGTCAAATGTCTATAAATTAATATAGACGATCAAATTCCAGTTCTCACTTCTATTCTCCAAATATTGGAATGAGAAAAACAAAAATATTAGCACTATTCAAAAAAACTCAAGCAATACAAAGCTCTTTTAAACTCACACCTTTTGAAAACATAATATATACCCAACTCAAAATTAATAACAATGCATATTACACACCTGTTGACCTAAACAAATGAAATTCAACATTTTTACCAATTTATCCATTCTACCCTCATGAGTTGGCTGATAGACTACACATCCTTAGGATCTGTAAAATGGATATAAATTTTGGGGCTCACTAAAAACTAAACTTGACAAAATGGGGTATGAGAACACTAAATTATCCTGGGAAACTGCAGTTCTTCATTTAATACCAAAAAACCTCACATGATTGCATAAACATGTTCTGATAACAATATGTGCACTAATCAAATATTACATTACCAGAAACTGGCTTGAAAGATCGAAGATTACATGGGAAATTTATCAAAATATAACATCTAAATTCATATCTTCGCATAACCTGATCACTAAAAACAAAAAAAACCTTGTCTTACTTTCAGAAATTTTGAGACTACCTCCTAGACATGATACTTAAAGACCAAAGAGGACCTTTTCTTATATTATATTCTAAGCACCCAACAGTTCTATATGCATTAAATTCTAGAACTAAATAAGCTGCACTATATAAATGAAGGCCTAAAATTGAAATTTAAAGACAATTTCACTATTTACTTATCTTTGTTTTATTTTATTTTATTTATTTTATTTATTTTATTTTACATTTGTTGACCAGGCTAGTCTAACTGGTTATATGTCCATTTTCAGTAGAAGCCCGGGGAGATAAGCTCCAAGACATGGTCCAATACAATAATACAAATACAAACAATAAAAAAAAAAAATAAAAAAATAAAATATTCTAATAAAAATAGCAATTATCCTAGTAAAACAAATAGCAATTATCCTAGTAAAAAAAAATCATCAACAATGGTAATGTGTATTACAGTATAAAGGTTGTAACAGGATGTAACACTGAGGTCCAGCATCATAAAATAGTGCAAATTTAAAGTACGGAGACATAATACAGGTTAAGTCAGAAGTAGATAAAGGAAGTTAGATGTGTAGTAATGCAGCAATGGATTTACTTAAGAAAAGGTATATAAAGAGGATAGAAATAGTGAAAAAAGGTAGATAAGAAAAATATAATAAGATGGAAAATGTAACAGAGGATAGTAAGCACTGGATAGGTAAGTCAATTTTGTAGAGATAAATGACTACTTCTACTTATTTTTTAACCTTTTTAAAATGCAAGTACTGATGTGACATCAAATTATAAATATTTGTAAATAGTTATGAATGCAATGCTATGATATTCCTTCATTAGTGTACACTGAAACATGTATTCACATATCTTAAATGTAAACCTACTGTGAAAATTATGCTTATGTTCATAAGGATCACCAAAATGTGTGTACACATCAAACTTCATATTATCATTATTGTAAATGTTCCTTTCTGGATCCTTTCCTTTCTACTTCTCTTTTTTGAAAAAAATAAACATTAAATATGAAAAAAATAATATACAACAAAGCTAGTGACAAATGAACTAGACCAAAAAATATATATATTGTCAATAGGAAAACAGTACACCTCTCCAGCACCTTGGCTAAACAGCCTTCTGGGAGTTAACAAGCACAAAACATCCACTATTAAATAGTAAAATCAATTAACATTAATAAAACAAGCATCCAATAAAAATGCTAAATTACAAAAGAGATTTCCAGGTACATTTTCTGTTTAAACCCATAGGTGTCAGTGTATCATACTTTCAAATAAAAACAGTTTGTTGAACAATTTATTTTTCAACAAAAAAAGCATTTCCAGCTGTAACATGTTCTAGTATATATCCCCTCAAAACATTAAATATCCACCCCACATGGACCATATTGAAATGAACAGCTACAAGATTTGCACATCTGTTCTTCTTAATATCCCTAATATGTTCCTACAGTCTTACTTTAAAAGATCGTTTTGTTTCACCTTTATAAAAAAAGACTGCAGGAGCATTTCAAAACATATACCATCCCTTCTGCATTACAAGTATACTGTGCTATGGGATTATATCTAGCACCAGTAATATTATCAAAGGACTTAACTACATACTGACATACTGAACAACACCCACTGGCATTGGTACCCAGAGTCCCTATTTCTTAATCAAACCCCTCTTTTGGTACATAAAATAAACTATGAGCCAGCATATTGTTTATGCTCCTACCTTTCTTAAAAGATACTAGAGGTTTTTTTATAATTTTTTAACATAACTTTACCCTTCAAAAGAAATGGCCAATAGTATTTAATAATATCCACCACTTCCTGAGATAAAACATTAAAAAACAGTAACAAAATGAACTCTCCGCCCTTCTCTAAACTCATATCTATCTAAACTACTATTATAATATTTACCTATATAACTATCATTTCTACCATTCCAATGCCCCATTTCTACCATTCCAATTTCCCAACTGAAACAATTTACCAAGAGCATTCATAATACGTTCCTCACTATAACCTCTTTGTTTAAATATAATACAAGTATGAATAATTTCTGTTTCCATAGCTTTCACATCACTACACAATCTACACACTCGTAAAATTTTACCGTAAGGTAGGGCATGGGAAGGGTGATAATACCTACAAGCCAAAAAATGCCCCTCATCTTTAAACTTCCTATGAATCCTAGTATATATACATCCACCATTATGACCTGCCAGCTCTAAGTCCAAAAAAGTGACTGCCTTGCCATTCTGTAGGCCACCAAACTCCAAACCAAAACAATTACCCTGTAGATCAATTACAAATACTTCCACAAATAACTCCCCTCCTTTACACAAAAAAAAAAAAAAAAAAAATCATCAATAAACCTATAATAAGAAAATACATTTTTATTGGATGATTGTTTTATTAAGGTTAATTGATTTTACTATTTAATAGTAGATTTTTTTGTGCTTGTTAACTCTCAGAAGGCTGTTTAGCCAAGGAGCTAGAGAGGTGTACTGTTTTCCTATTGACAATAAATGTATTTATTTTTTTTTTCAGTCTAGTTCATTTGTCACTGGCTTTGTTATATATTAATATCAGTTTTGGTTATGGTTTGTGGTTTTTATGTTACCACTGACCACCTGCTTCCAAAATTTTGCTGATGGTGAGCAATGATGTAATATCCTGTACCGCTCACTTCTCTCTACACATGACCATATCTTGACCTATGTATAGGAGACACTGCTTCTCCTGTATTTACATCTTGTAACCTATTTATATAGACTGCAATGTGGACACCCTACAGATTATTTACCTCTCATGCCCTTGTGCTATATTACCTCACCAAATTTACTGTTTCCTGTCTGTCTCTAGTTCTCCCATCTACCATGGATTGTCAGTAGAGCACTGTATAGTATAGAGGTGCTTTACTAGGATTCTTGTTTTCTTTCAGTATGGCTGTATCACTGTACAAATGCACTCCACTGAATTACTATTTCTGACTTACCTGTCATAACAATGTCTTCCACAATATGATGACCACAGTTTTTATCAAGCTAAAATGGGTGTCATAACATGGTAATAATGATAGTGAGGTAAATTAGTGGGAGTGTCTCAGCAGTGCTGCCATAATCCATCATGTTATCATTCCCAGTCATGGTGCCATCCCCACCCATGATCAACCCTGAGCTAATGTCACATGTGCATACCATGTTTGTGCACAGAGACTGTGAAGTCTTTAGCTCTGTGAGTCTGCACTAGTGATGCTTTTGCTACTGCATCATTACTGCTTAATGATGCATATCACATGATGTCCAAAATATATGGCACTCAAGGTTACCATTTCACTCCTTGCAAACACATTATACAGTGGACATGGCCTCCTCATGTGCTGGGTACGGCAGGGTTCCTGTATTGTGCAGCTAGGAAAGTAAGATCTTTTTGCATCTGCTGTACAGTGATTATCAGGACCACCTGTTGGGCTGTTATACTGGTCATTATATAAAATGCATGCCAAACACTAGTTTGCAGTAAGAAATGTCATTGACATCAACTGGCGAGTGGTGCAGACATATCTAAAGTGACCTGCAGTGCTTTCGCCCTGACCTGCTCACCAGTGGAAAGCACAGAGTGAGAAAAATATGCCAGCATTTTATAGTTAGAACTGCATGTATATAGATATATATAGATATAGACATAGACATAGATATAGATATACATATATATATATATATATATATATATATATATATATATATATATATATATATATATAGACATAGATATATAGATATATATGTTGGTGACACACCAAATATACAGATAATATTTTGATTATGCACCAAAATTGTAAATAATTAAATAATACCTACACAGTGTGCCATACATGTAATTTTACAGTTCAATTGTTAATATGCTTACTTGGCTTAGTAACTTTAAGCCATGCTGCATCTGTAGTGAAGTGTATGTAAACTGCAAATTTTTACTAAATACTTGAGCAATACAGAATGCTTTTTTGTTGTCTATTGATTTAATCAAATGCCATTTCATCAATAGGACACTTCTTTTAGAAGGCTCTTTCCCCTTGAGTCAGGGAATCCTTGCTGTAATTAAATTAAGTTAGGGAGTGGAAGGACAAAGCCTCCAGCATGTGAAGTTTGGGGACTTCCCTCCATTTCATCATTTTTTGTTTCATTCCACACTTTCATGGAGGTCTCCTATTAATGAGCTGGCACGTCATTTAATCAAGATACGATCCCACATTTTACTTGTTCATATGTAAAGCATTTCAACTAGAACACTTAATACATTTAAAATGTGCCAGATGCTCTTGTATGTTAGTATTTCTTTGCAGTTGCATCCTCAATGGAATTTCTTAAATATTATTCAAAGCTACAGCAAAATAAAGAATGGTATTTTCATATACATATATTTTATATTGCAGTTCATTTTTTATTGACTGTTATAAACATCCAAAACTGTTTCCGTTGTACATCTGTATTCATGATAAAAAGGTCACATACTAAACCAGAATGGCAGAATGTTTTAAATGCCGCTGATGAGACTTGATACCAGTTCCCCTGGATACTATTCTGATAACAGGACGTGCTGCACCACAGGGACAGATGACAGTTTTGCTTCCTTTACCACATTTCTCTGTTTTTAACACATAACAGATCTGTGACACAAACACATTTCATTATGTGTATTTATAAAAATAAATGCATATAAAAAAGAAATTTCATTCCATATCTTTCTGAAGAAATTTGATATTTCTGTACTTAATGCCAGTTATAGTACACACTGTACTTTCAAAGCAGCTGAGAATTTTCTGACCCAAACCAAATTACTCTTTTGCATTAAGGATATCTTAAAAATTCAGAGCATAGTCCCACAGAGTTACATTCTGATTATTTTTCTTTTTCTTTTGGGTCACCATGCTCCTCACTTAAGAAAAGCGGGTTTAGTAATTCCATACTGAGATGCTTCTGTCGGAATCTCATTTTTGCCATTGGTCCAGTTACCAGTACTCTTTTTTAAGAACTGTGCCTTATTTCCCATATGAGTCATTTGTTTTTTTTTTTTTTTTACTTATTCAAATTGTTAGTGTTACAGAAATGCAGAAAGTATGCCTGTTCATGTTTAAGGTGCAATTATTTGATTAACTTCTACAACATGTCATGCCATGAATAGCAAATGTAGTTTATTTTAAATTTCTTACACAGATCCCACCAGATTTCTTCTGCTTTTCATTCTCATGATGTTTCATTTCATAATTCAAAGTGAAGGCTATGGAAAATATTAAGGCATAGCATAACTTTGCAGTTGCTTCATAGCTAATTAATATAAACTCTGAATCTAATTTGAATTTGAATTTGAAGTTTAATGTGATAGTATAATTCAAAATCCTTATAATAGTCATTCAACAGCAAATTACATTTTTGGTAAAATTCTGCTAAAGAGATATATATTTCCCTATAAGCAAAGACTGTCTAATGTATTCATGTCATGTGATGAAGTCAATGGATCCTAAGTCATTGGAAAGAAAATGAAACCAAAAGCCCCGAATATTGACTTTTTAGTAATACAAGTACAAAATATGAAAGAAACAGTCAAAAACATGGAAATGACTTCCAATAACAGCTGCAAATGTTCAAAAGGAAAAACAAACAAACTCCACAACCCTCCACACTCCATGCATTTCAACACCCCCATTACTTGTATGTGTTAACTACACATTTGTATTGCTATGAAGCGTTCGGAGGTCTACAAACTGTGATATTCCTAACAGAAGAACTAAATTCACCAACACTTTCATTTTATTAATATTTTGCCAATGTATTCATTTTGACTGGTTTCAGTTTCAGGACATATATCTTGACTAAAGCCGAGGAAATTGTTTTGACCCTCTGAGTTAAATACAGACAAACTCTTCTGTCGCAGCTGTCTATAATAGGTTACTGTTAACACAAAGTGCAATTCCATGGTTCATGCCTCACTGAATGAACACCCTGCTTTAACCTGTCCAAAAACATTAAATGCCTCTCCATTCACCACTAACCCTCAAAGCTGTGCTAATCTTCTAAAACTTTTCTTGGGATGCTTGCCTTTACTAAAGGAGGCATAAACTCCACATCCCAATAGTCTTTCTGTCCTATTCATGATGATTTTAATTTGCTGTCTGCCTGCACCACCAATATTACATCAGGATGCAAAGCCTTCATGCACATAAACGTTAGGAATAAACATAGCATTCCAATTCTTATTTGCAACCTAATCACCTTGAATTCATTCTCTAAGCTCGACACTGTTATAAGGAACCATGCAAGAAAATGTGTCTCCTAGTGCCTTCTTTATCCAACCCCTGCTCCTCCATTACCTACTATATGCTTACTGTTCAGTGCTCATAGTTCCTTGAATACATTAACACTTTTTAGCCAAAGCTGCTCCTATCTGCTTTACTTTTGCGCCTTCTTTCTTGTCATTACGTTTCCTTTTTTCCTCCATGACTTTATCACAGCTAACTTACCACACCACAATCTTTTTTTCACTGTTTCATCTCTTGAGCTCTAATTCTTTTTCTTATTTTCATAAATCATATGTTTATAACATACTGCACTAGAAATGCTGCATATCCATGCACTTCCTTATTTAGCCAATATATCTCCCTCTGGGTTCATTACTTGTATTGACTGGTTTCATTTATAAGGGAATTGCAGAAAAGGGACCAAGTTTCTTGTCCATGTAAACATTCTAAATGGATAAGTAAAAAATAAATAAATAAATAAATGCAGATATGCATTTATATATATATATATATATATATATATACACACACACATACATACATACTTTGAATAATTAATTTTAAAGAGAACAACACATATTTGTAGTTCCCTCTCCTTTAAAGAGGTACAGGAATAAAGTCACCCAAAGAAAATAGCTTTATATTTGTTTAATGACCTCTCATTCGCACATTCAACTAAATGAAGGACAAGTCAAGCCGATCTGGTCCATGACAGAATATATAGGATCATAGAAATTACAAGACAAGTAAATAATGAGATTATTTGTGTGCCATTGATAGCCACCCTTATGATATAACTCCATACTTGTGTAATTTTAGAGGACATAATCCAGAAAATGGAATCAGAATTTTTTACCATGTGGTTGAAAGCCATGACTATTTAACAAATACGAGTACCACAAATTGCTGTCGCAATTACGCCTGCACGCATGTGCCCCTCCTGGTCTTAATGGTCAAATATCTCTGGGTCATATGTTGAAAATGCATACTGATAAACTTTAATATTTCTTGCAGCTTAGAGTGTTTGCATATCCATGTACTATATAGGAAATTTGAGTAAGCTAACCATTACCATTTGATATGTTTTTAACTATTTTTAAACATTCAGAAATAGATTTTCGGTTTTTAATTTTATTTTTTTTATTTTTATTTTTATTTTGATTTTTAATGAAGTTGTATGACCTTTTCTAAATAATTGGTTTGTATTGTTTGGTGGACCTGAGGAAAACGTATTGTTTCCATAGTAAAATTAGGGGTGTGTTTAAATCATGGGAAATTATATTGATTAAGAACCACCAATAAAATGATTGTATAAATGAATTTTAAATGCTGATTTTTATTATGATTAAGTCTCCATGAGATGAAAGAGCTAAATAAATCAATTGCACTTTCAGCATTGGATTGCTTGGTTCTTTATGTGTGGTCATCGCCAAGGTGTACTATCATTGGTTTGAGTTTCTCTTCTCTTGGTTGTCAACAGCTGTTTTGAATTACAGGAGAGAGAAAGTAATGGATTGAAATGTGTGTGTTTATTAGTAAAGTGTGGGGTATGGATAGCGAAGAAGCAAAAGGGAAAAAGAAAAGTTAGGGGACTGAATAGTGATAATATTAGGTAAAAGAGGCAAAAAAATATTAATACTATAAAATATAATAGCAAGATGGAGAGTAATGCTGTTACAGTTAGAAATTAAGGCAATATTTGATTAGCCTGGTGTAGAACATGACCAAAGCTATGTATTTTTTAGTTTTAAGAGAATGTGTGAAGGATTTGAGGGTGTGTCTGTCCTTATAGACATGGGCATAGTGCTCCATATTTTAGCTATAGAGTGATAATACAGAGAATACCCTGCTGATTTGGTTGGTTTATGAACAGTGAGTTGAACTTGATTACTTAGTCACAGGGGCATTTAGGGCAGCGTTTTTGTAGTATAGAATTTAAGGCTGGGCAGGTGGCTGGATAATGAATGATTTTATGTGTGGTGATTAGTTGAATATAGTTTAGATAGTTGGGTATTTTCAGTACAGTGCAGTGGTAGGTACAGCAGTAAGAATTTGATGCAAACCTGGCTATTTTATTGTAACATTGTTCAAGTTTTTGAGTAAGTGAAATTTAAAGATTAGTGAAGATGGGGGCTCCCTAAAGAACAGAAGGCAGAAGATAACTATTTGTAAGGGTGCAGCTGGATGTGAGGGTGAGGAAGTGTCTAGCTCTGTACAGTAAGCCTAGTTTTTGGTGTGATTTTTTATGGCATTTTGTATGTGTAAATCACATTTGATGCCTAATAGTTTTGTATTATTTACCACTTCTGCAGGGGTATTATTGAGGGAACTTCATCAGAATGATGAAGTCTGTTGATGAAAGCAGTGAATTAAATTTATTACGCAATTTTATGAAGTGACTCCTTTTGTTTGTGCTTTTAGCAGTTTGCTTTTATTTATGTGTGGTGATTTTACTGCTTTTTGAGAGTTGTGTCTTGTTTGTGGGGTTTTTTTTTTGTATTATTGAGGGAGTATATTTTAAAGTTGTGTTTTTCATGAGACAGCGATTTAGGATAAAAAAGTAAAAGTTTGGTTTTCTTTGGGTTAAGCAGGAGTTGGGAGTTTTGTAACATTTTCCATTTGCAGCGAGGGATGCTTTTGTAATTTGACTAAGGCGTGTATGGTTGTTGGAAGTACATATAAGTGTTGACTCATCAGCGTACTCTATGAGAGACGCAACATGTGTGCAAGTGTGAAGAGAATTTGTAAGGACATTAAAGAAGAGAGGACCTAGGACTGATCCTTGAGGGGTACCAGTATTGACAGGGAGAAATGATGAGACCATTGATTGCCATTTTATTGATTGGTATCTATCAGTGAGATAACTTGAACCAGTTTAGGGTGTTTGGTGTTAGAACTAAGGCTGACCTTTTCTCTAGTAGTTTAGTATGGCTGCCAATACCAAAGGCCTTTGGTAGGTCAAGAAATAGGGAACAGACAAGTTGACTGCTATCTCTGGCTTTGTTCACTGAATCAGTGAAAGCTATAAGAGCTGTATCTGTGCTACTGGAGGGTCGAAAACTATGCTGGGTTTGAGTTAGAAGTTTTTCTTGGTTGAGGTATTGTAGGAGTTGTTTCTGGATGCATTTTTCTAGGATTTTAGAGATGGGGGATATGATAGCTATAAATCTGAAATTAGTGATGTCTGTAGAAATACCACCTTTCTGGAGAGAAATGATATGTGTTTTTTTCCAGGTTTTGGGGACATAGTTTTCCTGTATGGATCTATTTCTGAGTATGGATATGGAGTAACATATGCTACTTGCTGTTATTTTAAGGAATTCACTGGGTAGAGTATCTGCAGAGGCAGAGCAGGTTTTGAGTTTGCTGAAGAGTTTTTTTTATACAGGCTATAGATACTGGTTGAAGTGTGGGTGGCCCTGTTGGTGCAGTGGTTAGTGTTGCCGCCTCACAGCAAGAGGTTCTCTGATTCAATCCTCAGCTGGGGTGCATTCTGTGCAGAGTCTGCATGTCCTCCCTGTGGTCATGTGGGTTTCCTCTGGGTGCTCCGGTTTCCTCCCACATCCCAAAGACATGCTGTAGGTGGATTGGACACTCTAAATTGGCCCTAGGTGTGAGTGTGAGTGTGTGCATGTGTGTGCCTTTTGTGGAAAGTTGGGTGCCGGGCTGGCAACTCAACACCGTAAAAACTCTACTGCCAATCATGAGCGGACAGGTGATCCGTTGTGGTGACCCCTAACTGGGAAAAGCTGGAAGAAGAAGATACTGGTTAAAGTGTAAATGAGGAGGTAATAGTTGTTTGTGATCTGCAGTACTATGACTAAATTGTTTTGTAATAGATGCGATGCTGTCTACAAAGTAGGTATTAAGTTCTGCAGCAATGTCCAGAGATGTACTATTTGGACATGGATTGGGATTTTAATTTTGCCCTGGTCACAGTATTTTTTGATGGTTGACCAGAATGTGTTGGGATTAGCTTTGCATTTATTTTGCATTTATTTAGTATGTTTTTTTATCAGAGATTATCTGTCTTTTGGCCTGGTTATAAGGACTTTTATATTGTTGGAGGTTTTTTGGGGGGTTTTGTTTGTCTTCCAGTTTTTACAGACTTTGTCTCTAGTTTGCATTAGTCTTCTTGTAGTGTTAGTTAACCAGGGTGCATATCTTCTTTTTATTCTTTTATTTCTGGGGGGTGCTATTTTGTTTAAGGTGTTTAGAAAAATTGAGTTAAATTTCCCAGCTGCATCATCTAGTGGGATATCACTTAGTATATTCCAGTTTATTCAGGGATATTGTTGAATGTCTGAGGGTTAAAATGAGTTGTGTTATGAATAGTTTTAATAGTTTGTTGTTCTGGAGGATTTTGTGTATGATGTTTGTTAAAGACAGGGAGATTGTCACTTTGGAGATTTGTTAGGGTGCCAGACAAGGTAAATGTGGTGGGATCAGACTCTAAGATCCAGTCTGGTATGGAATTTGCATTTTTGCTAAAGTATGTTGGATTTTGTATCAGTTTGTATCCAAAAAGATTTATGCTAAATTTAGTGGATTTAGATATAAGGTTAAGCCAATTAATATTAATGTCTAACATTAAAACTGGAACAAATCCTGAGGCTGTAGCCTACCTGAAAAACTAAAATAACTTTTTACTACAAACAGGCACAGAGAGATGAGAAGCTGTTTTAGCGAAGTACGCTTTTAGCAGAAAAGCGAATATTAAAAGCATACTATGCTAAAGCAGTATTTTTGTCTCTATGTGCCTGGTTGTAGTGAAAAGTTGTTTCAATATTAACATCTCCTGGAATGACTGTTTCATGAGGGATGGAAGTTGAGGTCCAGTGTAGAATGCCTTCTAATACATTGATATTATTTTCTGGGGGAATATATAAGTTAAGGATACAGTTTGTTTGTTTGCATTTGTTTAATATGAAGAAAGTGATAAGAAGTTCTGCGTTATTAAATTGTGGTATGGCATGGGGGCATTATAAGGGTTTAGGTTGAGACAATCTGGGTATGTTATTGCTACACCACCACCTTCCTTTTAGTTCGGTCATTCCTAAGTTTGTTATAGGTTGGTGTCAATATTTTGGAGCACTTCTTAGGATAATAGTAATTAGATTCCTGCATTATATGGTGAAATAAGCTGTGTCTGGTAAGGTACTTATGCATAATTCAGTGGTGCAGTAAAACTTTTGAGAATCTGTGAGAATTTTTCAGTTATATCATACTTAAAAGAGAAGGATAGCTTATAAGTCCGTTTGAAGTAAAGTAATAGCTGTTTTATTAAAACTCAGAATGCAGTATCACTCAACATACAGAAGAATGTGATCAGCGATTGCTAGATGTCACTAATCAGTACCAAGAAGGCCAGTGGCAACCTGCATGCTACTTTATTAGAACCTTTTCAAGAAATAAGTCTGTTGGTCTAATAGCCAGGTCAAGCAGAGGGCTAAATTATAAGATACATCAGAGTAGTACATAACTGAGCAAGTTACTGCAAATAACCAAAGCAGACAAAAGACCATAAATGGAACCAGTAAAAACACCAAACAGTCCAGGAAGCAGCAGCTGAAAACGGCTAAGCAGAAAACTTTTTATTAAAATCTCACTCACAAGCGATTTCCCCCTGACTCAGTTGCCGGGCTTTTTCAAGTATAACACAAACAACACAAATACCACTCCCATTTAAATATCCCCATACACAAAAAAGCGCCAAAAAATTTAAAGTAATACACACAATCCTGGGTCAGTAAACATTCACCATATTTCAAACCAAAAAGTACCAATGTTAACAAGTATACCCTTGATGGGTTCATAAATAAGGAAGTCATGAGTACAAGCAAAAGCAATTTTTCACCCATTTCATCATTATTTTAAAATGTACAATAGTCCTAAAAATCAATAATAATATATAAATACTACCACATTAATATATATTCACAATTTAAAAGCCAGTAATCTTGACAAAGGTCACAAATATCACAATCTCTCAGCTCTCTTAACTAAATAGGGATTAATAGAGATATGGTCATTCAGTCCTAGTGGTTGGGCTGCATTTAACTTTAGCTGCCAATAAGTTTTCCTGCAGCTTAACCAGTTCTCCCAATCTCCACCCCTAGGATCTACATGAACTTGTTCCAAGATTCCAAAAAGGAAACCTGTATGGTTGGACTCCATGTACAGATGTTTGTACAATGCATTATTTAAGTTCTTTTTCCTAATGTTGTAGGTGTGCTCATAAATACACTTCTTGAGCGCCCTTTCAGATTTCCCTACATAGAACCTTGGACAGTCCTTACATAGGGCCAAGTATACTATGCCTCTAGTACTACAACTGCCTTTCCTAAAATGCACAGTACTTCCCACATAGTTGTTCAAAGTGACAATTGCTTTATCTGTAATGTATACAGTACCCACACCTTCCACATTTTCCTGTTCCGTGATCCCCCTGGAACCTATCTCTATCATTATTCCTTTCAAAGAGTCTTTTTAAATTAATCCCTGTTTTAAAAAAAATAAAACTGGGGTTCTCAACTACCCTATGCACAATATCTTGCTTAAATTTCAGCATTTTCCAGTTCTTCTCAATTAGACCTTTAGTCTCCTTTGACTACACTACTGTGTTGTAGTACTAGAGCTCTTTTAAAAGATCCTGATTAAGGAGGTATTGGTTGAGGTCACGGAAGAATGGGGTGTGAAGTACTTTTCCTTGTTGGGCAGTACTTCACAGAACACTTCTGTGGACACTACTGCTGAACAAACTTTTAAAAGAGCTCTAGTACTAAAATGGCTGGGAGGTACCAGACTCGGTACAACTGAGTGAATTTCTATACCACCACAGGAAGGTGTTTGGTAGTTTAGTTTATAGTATAGAGGATATACCATCAAGGCATTTCATGCACTGGTGCTGGTCCAAGCAGGGCTATGGGTAAGACTGTGTAACATTGGGAGTAATGAAGCAAAGACGGATAACTATTCTCACCATGAATTCCTCAATTATCCCACAAAAACCTATTTTAAGTTTAATAGTGTAACCCTAAATACTTTACATAAGTTATAACTGGAGCAAAGGAATAAAAAGAATAGATATAAATGCATACACTACAAATCTGTAATGTTCTTTAAAGCAGATTCAGCATGAGTAAATATTCAAAAAGATACTTGCATATGACAAAAACAAACAAAATACAATAACATTAATAAACCCAGCAATACTAATGGCCTATATAAAACAGTTTGTAGTTGGCACAGAGCAATTTATAAACAGAGATGATTAAAGATTTAAGATTATAAAGGACAGCCTTTATAGCATAGACATTGCATTCAGTTATTGACACAAACAGCCAGAAACAGTAGCCAACAACATCAAATGAAACTTTAAGTATTTGGCGCAATCAGTAAAGAAAAATAAATCTCCCAAACATTCCACAGTTCAGGGATACTTGCTGCTAGAACTCTATTGATAGATCTTCAGCCAGTATTCCAGGTATCAAAGAATTCCTAAATTCACTTGAACCAACTAAATAACAAAGAAGGATAGTTTCATCAAAATGATCATGCCCCAGTCTGATAAACTTAGCATAGCCACACACAATGATGTTCCCAAAAATTCTTACTCCTTACTATTTAGAGAGTTTGATGCAATTAAAGCAGCAGTGTAATGTTTCTGAGGCATTTAGAGGGGCAATATGATATGCGTGTAAACTGTAACATTTACTATGCAGATTTATAGGTAAAACACCCATGCAGTGTAGGTTGGCTTTGCTTGCATTACGGTTTTATACACACACATATCGAGTCAAGTCAAACTTTATTGTCTTTCAGACCATACAGCAAGTACACAGCTGAACTAAATTACATTACTCCAAGCTCATGTACAACATATACAAACATAAACACAGACCCAAATATACATAAGCTATTGTACAACATATACAAACATAAACACAGAACCAAATATACATAAACAAACAGTCCAAGGCACACAGCTTCCATGCCAGTAACTACAGTTATTATCACCATACTCATTGCCACTAACTCATCTCAAGTTGACAACAACTCCAGTCCCAGTCCAGTCCCCTCTGAAAACAAAAAAATTCAGACAGATTAATTAAATGTGGTAGACAGACAAAAGTCAGGATACCGTTACTGCAGTACAGCAAACTGCCACCACATGAAAGCCTGAACTGCCCTTGTCAGATCAACGATCACCTCCTAATCTTCACCATCCACACTGTCACAGCCCTACCAATTCCATCCAGTACCCTCAGTTCCATCTCCAGCATCATCTGAAATGCAGCAATCCTCCAATCCAACAAATCTGATATGGAATTCATAATCAACCCCTCCATCTGCACTAGGCTCACTCTCTAAGGCCTAAACGTACATGACCAGGACAATGACCACCAACAAAAACAAAGCAAATAGAGCGCTCTGAACCATCTGACAACATTTAAACTTAGATATCATAGCCGCATCTCATCGCACACCCGACCAGCCAAAAACAGGTTCACAAATGACGAGAAATTAACACAATGTTATAGAAACACAAAACATACATCAGGAGCTGGTGTAGCTACCGCCACACAAGGCACCGCCATTTTCCCTATATATATATATATATATATATATATATATATATATATATATATATATATATATATATATATATATATATATATATATATATATATATATGTGTGTGTGTGTGTGTGTGTGTGTGTGTGTGTACACACACATATGTATATATATATATATATATATATATATATATATATATATATATATATGTAGATATATATATATATATATATATATGGGTTCATATGATACCGTCGACAACTGACTAAATCGACAACCGGCCCTGCAGCACCAATTTACCGAAACCGCACAGCATCGACAGTTGAAATAACCGACACCGACTCTACCGACAACGCGCTACACCGACATCGCGTATTACACCTAACGGGTATTAACATGTGTGAGGTAGGGGAGGTATTTATAATGTTAGACTGAGTGACATAAGTTTAGCAATACCTCCCCTACCTCACACATGTTAATACCCGTTAGGTGTAATACGCGATGTCGGTGTAGCGCTTTGTCGGTGGAGTCGGTGTCGGTTATTTCAACTGTCGATGCTGTGCGGTTTCGGTAAATTGGTGCTGCAGGGCCGGTTGTCGATTTAGTCAGTTGTCGACGGTATCATATGAACCCATATATATATATATATATATATGTGTGTGTGTGTGTGTGTGTGTGTGTGTGTGTGTGTGTGTGTGTGTGTGTCCTATATATACATACATTATAGGAAAGAGAGTTTAAGAAAGATATAATATGCATACAGAAAAGTTAAAAACTTACTCTAACTGCAGCCTTTTATTATGATCAGTTGTGGTCAGCAAAAACATTTTATGATAAGAACACAGCATATCTATGCACAATATACACAGGTAGAAAAATATGCATCAGTATCGACAAAAATTGCCTACAGCAAGCAATACATGGAAAGCATTGTCCCTTACAGAAAGTAGTTTCTAAAGGAAGTTTCACAAATATAGACAGTACTGTATCATAATCTACAGGTTATATCTTCCATGCAAGTTTTCATCTTCAACAAACACATGGCAGGATTACTATAGTCATATACATGTTGACCACAGACCTAGCAATTGATACAGCACAACAGATGTAACATAAAATAAGTGGGCACAGCTTGATATCAGACATATAAGTGTGCATCTTGGAATACTACAGACTTATACGACATATACCGTGTGTCATATTTTGCTCTCTAGAAAAATATATTACTAACAGACCTCATTAGAATGCAATATTTCAAAATTTCAGGGACTGTTAGCACACAGTTCCAATATTTACTAACTCCTGTTGAGTCCAAAGGTATGTAGCAAAATCTGCAAATCTTGCAGAGGAAGCCAGTTCTGACAGTGTAAAGGGATAATGTCCTTATTAGAACCCAGGCACCTGTAAGCACTGCTGGAAAGCTACTGGTCCATGTACCCATAAAAGCTGGTTGGGAAGTGATCAAGATATGGCTGCTCATTTCCCTTCAGAGTAGATATGGTGATGACATGCCAGTGTGAGGTAGGCCACTCCTCTAACTTCAGTGAAGCCTAAAGCCAGTAACAGCAACCAGAATATATAAACACACAGGCTATGAGGGGGTGTCAGAACTGTATAAAGGAATGTGAACACCTAAAGAGATGCTTGTCTCTAGCAACTCACAATGGCCTTCTGAATAATGCCAAAATATGGGGGGTTGAGCTTACCCCTACTGTATCAACCCACTCTCTATGGATAGCAATGTTGTCTATCAGATTCATTCTTCCCCTGCACTCTGTCTTCACTAGTCCATGCTAACTGGTAACTTTGGCCTGGACTTTAGTGATGCATAGAGAGAAGTGTTCAGAAATCAGCACATCCAGAAGAAACACCACAGAGTTACAAAAGAAACAGTTCTGTAGATGAACATCTGCATGATGCAGAGCATATTACCAGATTAAGTCATTAACAGAGTTGCAGAAAAATCTGGGCTTTTCAGGTATGTCTTGAATATAGTAGGTATTTAGAATACAGTGCAGTATGGCCATAACTGGATAAACCAACAGCTGATTATTTGCTAATATACAGTGGCCTGAGCAGTATGACCATATCTGTGTACAATATCGAAGATAGTAATTTAATGTTTAAGGACAGTTGATATTGATTCATGTGTATTTGTAATACAATTACTGTGCACACAAGTTATTTGTAACAATATCCTCATTTATCAGTCCCAACCAGTACTAACTGTTGCATTAACCAGTATCTCATACTATTATAAAAGACTTTGTAATGATGGCAAAATATAGCTATGTTTAAGAAACTGAACAGTTATCATCAGTGTATTACCTAATCACCTATGAGAACATTTTGAATACTTGCATGAAAATTTAAAAGATTACATAAAAGGATATGTGATATATGGATATGTAAAACAATAGGTTCTGTGTTCTTTATTTTTAAATGTACTTTACTTTTGTTGGTAATAATTATGTAACTAATGTAAGAGTGTGTTGCTAATGCATTCATGGTGTTGATATTTGATGCGTGGAGTTACTAGTGCATGATTGCAGGATTACTATCCAAATGCATTACCTTATGCAGAACACTACTCATTTGCAATAGAACGCAGTGCTCAGCTGTTCCACATTGCAAGGTGGTGGCTCCACTTTCCATTCTCTGAGTGGCTCAGAAGTCATAATTATAGCCAACCCACATAGAGAATGGGGACAATCAGAAAATGGTGTCTATAAAAATGACTTATCACAACTCTGCAAGTTGTCTCACCACTGTAATATTTTGAAAAATGGTCTCGCAGAGCACTTTATTCTTTGTTTTGTTTTTGAAAAAGTAAAGAAAGAGCACAAAAACAGTTCAGCATGGATTTTACATTTGGAGGCAAGATGGCAGAGAGTGGCTTTAATTGGACAGCACAGTGGTGCAGAGGTAGCGTTGTCACCTCACAGCCAGAGGTTCTCTGTTTCAATTCTTGGATGGAGTGCCTTCTGTGCAGAGTCTGCATGTCCTCCATGTGTTCATGTGGGTTTCCTCTGGGTTCTCCAGTTTCTTCCCATGTTTCAAAGACATGCATTCTGGAGCATTTCTCCCTGGGCCTCTGTTGACAATTGGCTTTGTTCCAAGTCGGACTTTCAAATGTCAAATAAATAATTAAACAGCCTGCTTCACTTTTTGGCTGTCTGCTACAGTTTACATGTGCTGGATATAATGCTATGGCTAGCTGGAAGCTGTAGCTTGGGTTTGGAGCAAGGCTGACTATCTCCGCAGCACTACTTATTGTAGACAGTTTATTTATTTATTTTTTAATGTTGTGCTTGGGGCTGTAATTGGTTGGATTGTCTGTAAGGGACACTTACTGAACCTGCTAATTTAAGAGGTGTATTACTAGGGCTGTAGCATGCATGTCCTCCCCGCGATTTGATGGGTGTTCGAAAGACATGCGTAAATGGGCGTGCCTTCGCTGAAGGTTGAACGTCGAGCTGGCACCTTGGCATTCGTGAAAATCTACTGCCAATCATTAGCGGACAGGGGTCCACTGTGTCGACCCCTAACTGGGAAAAGCTGAAAGACAACAACATTACTAGGGCTGTAGCAATTAGGGGGAGGCAGATCTTATGAAATGTATACAAAAGTAGAGCTGTTCTGAGATGTCCTAGATTTTGCCTCCTAGTTTTGTCCTGTCCCTTCTAAAAGTTTAAATTTTTCTTGTAACGCCCTTAGGATCAGTTAATAACAGATATTTTTCTTCAGAAAATAAATGCTTATGCAAAATGTGTTGCTCTTAATAACTATCTGAGTGAATTATAATATAACTTTTAGTGAATTATAGCATGCAATAAATTCTCTCTGATTTGGGGCTAACTGCCTCCCACAACATTTGGCTCTGTCCTAGATTCTTGATCAGAGAAATTGAAATTCACTATCTGCAGAAGTTGTTCTCAGATATTACCAGGGCTGTAGTATGGTGGGGGGGATGATGTCTTAAAATGTATAGATTTGCTTCTAGACTATGCATTATTTTGCCCTATCCCTTGTAAAGTTTTTATTTTACTGCTAAATCACTAATGGTTAAAGTCAGTGTCAGAATTTAATGATACAGTTCTATTAACTTTGTAAGTGAATTAAAATAATCTATAAAAATGAACCACTGTCCCCGATTATGCTTACTGTGTCCTAGCTTCTTCAGCAAAGAAGATAGTAGTTGTAAGGCAGTAATCTCCAGAAGTCTTATTCTAATTTATTACTATGCCTACAGAATGAGGTGGGGGGACTGTTCTGAGATACGTATGCATGCTTCTGATGTGTCCCAGATTTTGCCTCGTAGTTTTGCCCTGTCTCTTGTAAAGTGTTGATTTCTTCTGGTGAATCAATGTAAATTATAGTCAGTCAATGTCAAGAAATCAAAAAATCATACTTTCTTTTCATAAAACGCATGCTGATGCACAGCATGAGAAATTAGAATGGCATTCTTTTCTTCAGAAAAATAGACACAGATGCAAAATGTGCATTTCTATTAACTTTATAAGTGAACTGGAATAATATGCATTTTTATAGAATAATTTGATAACACAAATGTACAGCATCCATTCTCTACTAATATAGACTTTGCAAGAAAATGCTTTGGGCTGACAGACCACTTCAACATTGTATTCTAGAAATGGTACATTTTCATGCAGTGAGAAAATAAGGTGTTCGGGGCGTGGCTTGGATGGCAAGCTAGAAGCAGCACAAATTCTCTGCTCTGCAGTAATACAATTCTTCTGACAGGAATTATTTGGAATAATCACCAAAAATAACTTTAAAACTGAAGATTCATAATCTAGAAGTTTCGAGCTCCTTATTGGTGTATTTTTTGTTCTACAGTTATTATATTTTCCTGTCAAAATCAACAGAAGAAAAGGAAAAAGAGAGAAAGTCATCAGATGAAAGATGAGTCTACTGAAACTCACCCAGCAGGAAAACTCCATGAAAAAGGAAATACACTCAGTCCTTACAAATATACAAGACGTAATAAGAAAAATGGGCAAATTTGACCTTAAAGTGGATGAAATTAAAGAATATCCAACCAAGCAGACTGAAATATTAAGTGACATACTGAAACAACAAAAGATCCAAATAACAGCATTGGAAGAATCAGTATCAGACATTGACTGTAGACTAATAGAAGGAGAAAAATATTGAATCCCTTCTACAACAAAATACCAGACTAATAAATAAAATTGATGACTTAGAAAACTGGTCCAGAAGGAGCAACATCAGAATCTACTGGATACGAGAAGGAATGGAAGGAGACAATGCAGTAACCTTCTTAACTACATGGCTTTCTACAATTTTAAATCTACCAGAGGCTCTCTCCTTTGGAATTGAAAGACCCCCAAAGATCCTTATCGACAGTCCCCTCTAGCAATAAAAATATCCATCCAAGATCAATCATTTTTAAATTTATATCCAGCCAAGAAAAATACCTCCCTTAAAAACTGCCTGAGCTCTTTCTCCTCTAAAAATAAATGACCAGATAATTAGATGTGACAATGACTACTCCTCAGCTATTATAACAAAAAGAAAAACTTTCATTCCTCTCATATAAACACTAAAACAAGCTGGCATTACCACACAACTGATTTATCCTGCCAAGATAAGACTCTGCCTTCCAGAAGGAAAAAAAAACACTCAAAACCTTGAAGAAGCAAACAACTTTGTCAAGAAGAAAAACTTAATAAGCACAGAAGACCAAATGGATACCACCACTACTTTAAAGAGACAAGCAGCTGAAACAGACTGGTCAATAAAAGAAAGAAAATCCAGAAAGAAAGAAATTAATGAAACATATATATATATAGTTTTCTTTCATTTTGACAATGCATTATCATACATTTCTTCAGAACACCTTTTCTTGCAAATAAGGTAAAATGTTTTGTTATTATAACTTAGTTAACATCAACTAGAATAGAATCTAATATATATACAACAAAAAGCATATGTTTGTTAAATTGAATGAGACTAACTTGGAAGATTATAACACCACACGACTATTAAGTAAGTTACAAATCATTCCTAATTATATTGTATACTGACCTATTGATGGTTAGTGATTATATTGTGGAGAAATTAGTTTTGATGGCTGTTTGGTGTTGATCTCGATGTTCTGCTTTTATAAAAGATCAGCAGAGCTTCTCCATGAAGTGTCTGATGCAGTGCTAAATGTGCCACTCTAATATCTTAGTTGCCTCAAATTATAATGTTGTATTAAAACCTTTACTCTTAGTGAGACAAATATATAATGAGATATAGAGATCTAGGTTACTGATGAGAAAGTATGCGGTGGCTGCTGATGTTTTTTTTTCTCTTTCCTCTCTTCTACAGTTAGTAACAGCACATTGCAAAGAGTTTGCTCGTGATTTTGTGTGGGGGGTAGTTGATATCCTGGTTCAGGACGTCTTATATGCATTGTATGTATTACCGTGCACTTAAAAATGGTTAACTTGAGTAAAGCGGTAAATCCGCACATCTGTGAGCCCTACACTTAAAAAACTTTACCCTGGTATACATATTCCAGCCTTCTTCCCTTAATTTGCTTCAGAATTGTTTCTTAACAAGCTCAAGCTCATGGACATTCCTATAACATCATATTTATACAGGATCCTCGGCTTGGGTTCTTCTGTGATCTGTTAATGACCTCTGACCTCTCCCTTAGTTCCAGAACTGTTAGATAAACTGGAAAGATACAGCAAGCAAAACATTTAGTTCCTAATTTTCTTGTGCACAGATGTATAGTTCTTTTAAAAAATGGTTATATTGAACATATTTGGATACAAAAAGACAAGTCCTGCCTGAATGCACATAGAATCTCTCATTAACTACATCAATCATTCCTTTGTGAGTATCAGATTTCTTGATGACATGGTTTGTTAAAAGTTGTCCTTATACGTGCATTCCTATAGAAATCTTTACTAATAGAGTGTTTTTTGCTGATTAAAATATGACTGCTAGTATTCATGTTTCAGAACCCGGGTATTGTTTCATATGGTGATGAAAAGGCAGAGTTTGTTCCATAACTAATAATTAATATTTACTGTAAGTAATGCTTAGTTAAATACATCTCCATTCAATGGATTTTGAACATTATCAGATAACTAGAGTTCATTAATATATTTTATGTCTTTAACCCAAAGTGGTGCACTTTCTAATCTTAAAAGGAAGCAAAATAACAGCAGATAGTTTGCTTTTAACATCCTGAGGGGAAATATATAATTTGGATCTCGATAGAGTTGATGTACTTAAAGCAGTGTAGCAATTTGGGAAGAAATCACTTGTAACATAAGCAGACAAGTCTAATTACAGATATAAAATACTCTGCATATATATGTATTTTTTTTTTTACATTACACAACAGCAATACATCTTAATGAAAATAGCATGGTTATTATCTGACATGCTCAACAAATTATTTA
The DNA here is from genome assembly GCF_019279795.1 of Protopterus annectens. Lineage (NCBI taxonomy): Eukaryota > Metazoa > Chordata > Ceratodontiformes > Protopteridae > Protopterus > Protopterus annectens. Next base: position 217,243,684 of record NC_056725.1, read on the forward strand.
TCATATATAGTGAAATGCTGACCATCAGTTAGCATAAGCTTAAGTCTACTATAGTACAGGCTATTGTTAAATGATTTATACTGAATCGGCCAACTCAGGGCAAAATACATAGAAGTTATGATTAACTGAATATATAGATAATTACTCTCTGATTTTTATGAAGTATAATGTATTCACAGAGATACAATTAGAGAAGCTTAAGCCAGTTATATTACAAAATATAAATAATGTCATATAGACAATCAAAAAAGCTTTTGGGAGATGGAAAGCCTGACAGATGACAGAATATAAGCACCAGCTCCCTGTTTCTTTTCTATGTAACTTTTATAAAACCACTAAGACAATATCACTATCCTATTTATATGTTTCTTAGATAATATAGCTCAGAAATAAACATCTACTTTTGAAACAACTGCTTCCAAATAATGACCACAGAGACATTATAATGAAGCATTCATCCCTATATCTTTGACATGATATGCTCGTGCACTGTAGAGAAAAATGTTGCAAAGTAATTATTACATTTCTGCATTGTAAAACTGGTTTAGACATATAAATGTTGTAATGATGTTCTGCAATACCAATATCAGACTAGAGAGAGTCATAGAACACTAACTAATTTTGAAAGACAAAATTGATCTGGTAACATGCAACTATTCAGTAAGGTCTTGTTGCAAATTGACACATTCATTGAAGTGCTGTTACGAAGCATGTGAGACAACAGGTGATGGCATGTTACTAATTATGAGTGAAGCAAATTACATATACAAATTTGTGTACATTTTATTTATTACAAAAGATACTGGAAACAACAACCATAGTTTCAACTATACTGTGGTCTAATTACATTCAAATTAAAGTTGTATATCTATCTGTATATTAGCTGAGAGACAATTATAAATATTACTTTGTCTGGAACACCTCACTGAGAATTATTATACTTGCTACAGGTGCCATCAATTCCTCACATCCGCTTTGGATAGTGGAACATCAGAAACTAAATAAAGTTTTGATAATTTACAGTTATCTAAAATGCACTGTTATATAATATTCTTATGCACATTATAAAATTCCCTACACTTACGTAAAGTTTTATACTGTGTCAGACTGTAGTGAATTTTTAATAAACATTGAAATGTTTATTTAGTGAATTTTAGCTGTGTAGTATTTGCTCTCCTCTTATAGTAAAGTTGATTAATAATGAATATGTTCATCATCAGTAACAAACACCATGAGGTAGTAACTTTAAACATCAAAATATTAATGTTTATCCCTGATATACTGCCACTAACAAAGTAATAATGCAAAGGACATAACACGCATTAAATTATAAACACTAAACTGAGTCATTATGGTGGTTTCATTTTATAAAAGATTTTATACACGCATCTACCTGCTGGTAAACATAAAGCAAGGAAGGGAAAAAGAAGAAAGAAGAGAAAAGAAAAGAAAGAGAGAAGAAGGAAAGAAGGAATTAAGGGGAAATAATAAAAGCACATTCTCACTGACTAAATAAATTTAATTTTAAGCTGTCTCTTTCATAGGTTGTCTTATTCAATGTCTTCATTATATAATTAATATATCTGTCATTTAAAACAGTTAGCTCAATGTATATATCACTTCATTTGACTTTTTCTTTTTTTTTAATTAAATATTAACATGCAGTAGTAGAGATACACTTTAGTTAATATAAGTTGGCAAAATTGTGGCTTATATGTAAAACATATTGAGCCAGGAACATTATTCAATACATTAAGTAATGAAAACATAAAAATATTTATCAATAAATGCAAACGGGCTAAGTAACCCTATAAAAAAGGCACATAATAAATACCTCTCTGTACATAAAGCAGATATAGCATTTCTTTAAGAATCTCACTTAATATCACAGGATTTAAATAAAATGTATATTAAAAAACTAACACAGATTAATTAGTTCACAATTTAAACACAAAAGAAGAGGAGTATTAATCTTCTGAAAAAGGTCTGAGATTACCTGAAATCATTTATTCGTACACTGATAATGAAGGAATGTTAGCACTGGTAGTAATTAGACATGGAAAAAATACTATTCTCTTATAACCTCTTCTTGGATCCCCGGAATTGGTGCAAAACAGGAAGGAATTACTTGGACGCAATAACCCTACACTCCAAAGGTGAATTGATAATAGCAGGATATTTTAACATTCTTCTCTCTCCTAGTGAAAGAACTAACATTAAATCCTTTAAAATTTCTCCACCTGCAAAACACCTAAAAACTATATTAATTCAAGAAATCTAAAAGATATTTACCACATAAAGCAACCCAGCTCCCTAAATTTGTCACATTACTCATACAGGTTTGGGACATAAACTAATATTGACAAATTCCTGGTATCAAGTTCTCTATTTTCTAAAACAGATAATGTGATGTTAACGTCCTGTCCCCTTTCTGACCACAATGCTATCGTATTTGAATTAACATTACACTCTGAAAATCTAAATTTTTGTCAAAGAATCCCAGCCTGTATTACCAAAAATAAAATGTTTTCTAGACTGGATACTGACAAAAAACAATTTATAGAAATAAATAACAATGGGGAAGTATCAGATATAATATCATGGGACACTTTAAAAGTCATGTTACATGGACGAATTAAAAATTGGTACCTACAAAAAAAGAAAGAATGGGACAAAAAAAAATGATATCCAAAATGAATTGGATAGCTTAAAACAGAATCTCTCACCTAATGATAAGATAACCCTGGACAAAATAAATGAACTAAAGAAAGAATATAAAGATATTCTACACCATAAAATGTTGATAAACTTAGAAAAAAATAAATTATATTCATATTCTACTAATCCTAAAAGTTTACATAAAATTGTACTAAGGTCAAAGTGTTTAAAAGAAAAAAAAAATCATATAAAAGAAATCATATAAACAGAAAATCGGAAAAGGATAATAGCAATGGACATGAATAACATATCACATTACTTTAGGAAATATTATGAACATTGGAATATTTCTACACCAGATGTAAAGGATGACAGAACTTTATAAACATTTCTAAAAGAAAATATCTTAAAACCTGTATCCCCTGCTAATGTTGCCAAAATCAACAAGCCATTTACTTTCAAAGAATTAAAAGATCAAGTAAGTAAACTAAAAACTAACAAAGCACCAGGGCTAGATGGATTGATCCATGAGATATATAAAATTCTACTCAATAATATATTAAAAATGTTACTAAATGCATTTACTGAAATCAAAACTAAGTCTATTACCCCACATTTTTGGAAATACTCTCTAGTCTCACCTATATTGAAACCACATAAATAATCTACCTTGTGTTCATCTTACAGACCTATCTTACTCTTAAACATAGATTATAAAAATCTTTATGTCCATATTAGCAAACAGACTAAATTCCATCATTCTTAACCTGATATAAAGTGACCAAACTGGGTTTATAAGAAATAGGAAAGTACAGGACAATATAATAAGGCTTCTATCTCTAACAGACATAGCAAATACAAATAAAAATAAACTTTCCATTATGAGTGTATGAGTATACATCGATATCTGTGCAGTAACAGAAACCTGGTTCAGGGCTCCCGAGAGCACCCCAGCACTACCAGGTTATACCTCATACCATGCTTTTCGGCCCCAAAACTTGGACCGAACCACAAAAGGATGGGGAGTATCGATATTCATCAAAGATACCCACACCTCCAGGTTGGTGGCAAAGCACGAAGCATCAGAGACTATCCATGTGCAACTAACAGTGGGTAAAACTGCCTTTCAGTTTATAGCCTACTACAGACCACCCTTTCAAACCCAGGAACCCCACTCGGCCTTCCTGAGAACACTGGAAAATATGAAGGTCTCTCCAAACACCATTATATTGGGCGACTTCAACTACCCAAACATAGACTGGGAGCATTACTCTAGCTCCAACACCCTAGCCCAAAGGTTCCTAGAATTTATAAACTCAAATGCTATGGAACAACTTGTTACCACTCCCACAAGAGGGGAAAACATACTGGACCTGATCATCACCAACATGGGGACTCTATGCTCCAGACCAGAAGTGTATCCCTCACTGGTAAGATCAGACCATAAACTAATCTCACTGGATATTCACATCCCGACCCCACCCCCTGCCCAGAAAACCACAGTGAAAAACTTCTCTAAAGCAAATTTCACACTCCTCAAAACTGAGGTTGAATCCTCCAAAGCCCCCGGGCCTGTGGAAAATATGGCCCAGACCGCAGAATCCTTTATAAATGCATTCTATGAACACCTTCAGGAATGCATGGATCATGCGATCCCACATAAAACCAAGACCCAATCCTTCAAAGGCAGACGTCCTGTCTGGTGGACCCCAGCCATAAACAAACTATACAATAGAAGGAGGAAGCTACTAAATGATAGAGCAAAATCCCAAAAAGCGAAGGCATCACTGATCAGTATTAGCAAAAAACTACGGGCACTCATAAAATTGTCTAAGGCCAGCTTCGAGAGAAAAATTGCACAGGACACTAAGGATAATCACAAGGCTTTCTTTAGTTATGTTAGGAACCTGGGTGGTAATTCCCAGATATGCTCAGAATTAGTCCAAAATGACAAAAAATACACCGAACCCACAGACATTGCCAACATCCTAGCTGACAGGTTCAGCGCAAACTCCTCCCCCCCACCAAAATGGCAAATATCTATCCCAGCAGAGTGCTGCCCCCCTGACATCTCAGATGCTCAGGTAGGAGCTGCCCTCTCCAAAGCAAAAAACACAGCATCAATGGGACCAGACGGTGTCCCAGGCTGCCCTACATGAACTCCAAGAAGAGTTAAACCCAAACATAAAACTACTGTTCAATCTCAGCCTTACTACAGGATATGTGCCCAAAGAGTGGCGTACAGCAACAGTGGTCCCTCTCCATAAAGGTGGTGCCTCAATGGATCCTGGAAACTATCGCCCCATAAGCCTGACTAGCTTGGTCTGCAAAGTTATGGAAAGGATCATCATGGACCTCATAAATAAAGATATTGGGGACCTACAGACACTGGATCCTACCCAGTTCGGCTTTGTTAAGGGCAGATCCTGCCTCTTAAACCTGGTTGATTTCTTTGAAACAGTCACCAAGGCCATTGACGAGTGGAAGGTGGTCCACACAGCCTACCTGGACCTCGCAAAGCCTTCGATACAATACCCCACTCGGGCATTATAGATAAGCTCACCAGCTTAAATATAAACCCCTATGTCACTAGATGGATTGCAAACTGGCTCAAGGACAGAACCCACATGGTTAGAATTGCTGGAGCCATGTCAGACTCCAAACCAGTTACAAGTGGTGTCCCACAAGGCTCAGTCCTGGGACCTCTCTTGTTCGGTATATATTTCTCAGAGGTACAGGCCAACACGGAAGGACTGTGGCTGACCAAGTTCGCAGATGACTGCAAACTGGGTGCCATAATCAACTTTCCAGCCGACACAAGCATCCTCCAAAATGGCCTCATAGAAACAGACAACTGGTGCCAGAGCCATGGCCTCAAGCTAAATGCCAAAAAGTGTATAGTCATCCCCTTTGGCAAAAACACAGTGCCCACAAATTACCACATAGGTGGTAATCCATTAAGTACAGAAGAAGTAATCAGGGACCTGGGGACCCAAGTTGATAGCAATCTCTCATTTGACAACCACGTGGTTAGAAAAATATTTTATATAGCCCACCTAATCATGAAGGGATTCACATCTAGATCAGGGGAGGTCATCGTGCCTCTTTACTCATCCCTCATCAGGTCCATAATTGAGTGCAATGCCCCTTTTGGGATGTACCTTACCAGACACCTGCAGCAACTGGAAAGACCCCAAAAGTACCTCAACAAGAGGATCAAAGGGCTCAAACAGATGCCATATGCTGCCCGGTTAAAGAAACTCCAGCTCTACTCAGTGGCATACCGCCTGTTCATAGGTGATCTGTGCCTGACGTATAAAGCCATGTCCAACCCGGAATTAATGGATATGTTGCACCTCAGAAAATCCAAATCCCATCCAGCTACGCGCTCGAGAGACTTCAACCTCAGCACTGAAATAAATAGGATATGCTGGAGGGACAGATTCATAACCCAGAGACTCCCTTCACTCTGGAATAAAATCTCAGTCCAGGTTAGGCAGAGTCCCTCACTGACTCTCTTCAAGAGGAATCTTGATGAGTGGATGGGAGATCATAGTTTTACCCCGCGTATCACTTTTGTGTCACTGTTAGACAGAGGCACAGTATACTAACCTCGATAAAGGGCATAGCAAAATAAATTTAAAATGGGTGGTGAAAGCCAAACACATTCTGGCTAGGCTTATAAATGCCCTAGGGCAGATAGCCTAGTATGAACCTATGAACCTATGAACCTATGAGTCTAGATGTAGATAAAGTGTTTGATTCCTTTAATTGGTCCTATTTATTCAAAACATTACAACAATATAAATTCTCCTCAAATTTTTTAATTCTGATCAAAATACTTGATGAAAATTCTACTTGATTTGTGAAGATAGGTTCATTCTTATCATCTTCCTTTAAAGTTTTAAAAGACACTAAACAAAATGTTGTCCCCTATCTTCCCTGCTTTTTGCTCTTGCTATAGAACCTCTAGCTAATTACATTAGAAAAAATACTTATATTAAAGGATGTACAATTAACAATGACCTATCTCCAAAAAATACAACTTTTTGCCATTGACCTGTTACTAACTAGTAATGATATTGAGACATCTTTAGATATATTTGAAAGTCTATCAGGATTAAAATTTAATCATAATAAAACCCAAACCCTTTTAATAAATAAGAATGTCACAAGTAATACGGGAAATTACAAACACATTAACTGGGATATTACACAAATTAAATACCTAGGTGTCTCCATTAACTCAAATCTTAATAATTCAATCTCCATTAGGTTCATAGGTAGGTACTAGGTTATCTGCCCGATGGTATTTATAAGCCTAGCCAGAGTGTGTTGGCTTTCGCCACCCCATTGATTAATTAACTGATCCTCTGTCAAGCAGAGCCAATGAAGTGATCCCAGGGGTGTATTTTCTGTTACCCATCCACTCGTCAAGGTTTCTCTTGAAGAGTGTTAGTGAGGGGCTCTGCCTGATGTAATTTGGAATTCTGTTCCAAAGCATGGGGAGTCTCTGTGACAGAAATCTATCCCACCAGCATGTTCTATTTATTGTTGTGGTGAGGTTTAGCTCACTATAGAATGTGGCTAGCAGTGACTTGTATTTCTTTAGGAGGAGCATGTCCATCAATTCTGAGTTGGACATGGCTTCATAAGCCAGGCAGAGATCACCTCTGAGTAAGAGATATGCCACTGAGTGCAGCCAGAGTTTTTTCAGTTGGGCTGCATAGGACATATGTTTGAGACCAGTAATCCTCTTAGTGAGGTACTTTTGTGGTCTTTCCAGCTGTTGGAAGTGTCTTGTGAGGTACATCCCAAATGGGGCATTGTACTCTCTGATGGGTCTAATGATTGACGAGTAGAGGGGCACTATAACCTCTTTATTTCTAGATGCAAACCCTTTAGTAATTAGATGGGCCACATAAAAGGATTTCCTAACTACTTTGGCAATATGATTGTCAAAGGAGAGATTACTATTTACCTGGGTCCCCAGATCTCTTATTATCTCTTCTGTATTAAGGGGGCTGCCACCTATGTGGTAATTTGTGGGTGTTTTATTTTTCCCAAATGGGATGACTATGCATTTTTGGCATTTAGCTTGAGGCCATGACTTTGACACCAGGTGTCTGTCTCAGTAAGGCCCTTTTGGAGGAAGTCCATGTCAGCCGGAGAGTAAATTATGGCTCCCCGTTTGCAGTCATCGGTGAACTTGGTTAGCCATAGTCCTCCTGTGCTTGCCTGTACTTCTGAGAAATAGATGCTAAACAGTAGGGGTCCCAGGATCGAGCCTTGCAGGACACCACTTGTGACTGGTTTAGAGTTGGAACTGGAGCAGGCTATTCTTACCGTGTGAGTTCTGTCTGTAAGCCAGTTGGCAACCCATCTAGTGTCATAGGGGTTTATGTTCAGGCTGGTGAGTTTTTCTGCAATACCTGAGTGGGGAATGGTGTCAAAAGCCTTGACGAGGTCAAGGTAGGCTGTGTGGAACCACCTTGCCCTCGTCTATGGACTTGGTGACTGTCTCGAAGAAGTCAACCAGGTTTAATAGGCATGATCTTCCCTTAACAAAGCTAAACTGGGTCAGGTCAAGTGTTTGGAGGTTCTCAATGTCTTTGTTAATGAGTTCCATGATGATGCACTCCATAGCCTTGCAGACAAGGCTAGTCAGGCTTATGAGGTAATAGTTACCAGGGTCAGTTGTGGCCCCTCCTTTGTGGAGAGGAATAACCGTTGCTGTGTGCCATTCTATGGGCACGTAACCTATGGAGAGGCTGAGGTTGAACAGCGTGTTTAGGTGGGGACTTAGTTTGTTCTGTAGTTCGTGCAAGATGCAGTCTGGGACACCATCTGGTCCCACTGACACTGTGTTTTTGGCTTTTGAAAGGGCTGTTTTCACCTGTGCGTCTGTGATTTTTTTGGACACTACACTTTTCTGGTATTGTTGTGGGCCTCTTTGGAGGTGAGAGGGGGGGTGAAGTTTGCACTGAATCTATTTGCCAGGATGTGTTGACAACATCAGTACGTTCAGTATATTTTGTGCTATTTTGCACTAGTTTAGTGCATATCTGTGAGTTGCCACTTAGATTCTTAACATAGCTAAAGAAGGCTTTGTGGTTATCTTTTGAATCCTTGGCTATTTTTCTTTCGAAGTTAGCCTTGGATGATTTCATGAGGGACCTCAGTTTCTTACTGATACTGATCAGGGATATCTTTCCTTCTTGGGATTTGCTTTTTTTCTGAACTAGTTTCCTCCTTCTATTGTATAGCTTGTTTATTGAAGGGGTCCACCAAACTGTTTCCTTCTCTTAGAGGAGTGAGTCTTGGTTTTGCTAGCAATGGCACAGTCCATGCATCCTTGCAGGTGCTCATAGAGTGCATTTGTAAAGGTTTCTGCATCTTGGGCAGCATTATCCTTTAGCGTGAGGGCTGTAAAACTTACCACCTCTGTCTTAAGTAAGGTGAAGTTTGCTTTAGAAAAGATTTTTACTGTGGTTTCCTTAGTTGGGGTGGTCATGGGGTGTGGACATCCAGAGTGATTAGTTTATGGTCTGATCTAACCAGTCACTGGTTGACCTCTGGTGTGGAACACCTGTCTCCTATGTTGGTGATGACCAGGTCCAATATGTTTTCACCTGTGGTAGGGGAGTTTACCAGCTGATCCAGGGTATTTGAGTTGATGAATTCCAAGAAGGACTGGGCCTGGGAGTTTGTACTCGAGTAGTTTTACCAGTGAATGGTAGGGTAATTGAAATTTCCCAATATCAGGGTGTTTGGTAGGACCTTCATGTTCTCCAGTGTCTCCAGAAAGGTGGAGTGGTGGTCCTGGGTCATGGAGGATGATCTGTAGCAGGCCACAATTTGCAATGCAGATTTGCCCGATGTTAGTTGCACATGGATGATCTCAGAGGTATCATGCTGCGCCACTAACCTGGAGTTGTAAGTATCCTTGACGAATATGGATACACCCCCTTCTTTTGTGTTTCGGTCCGTGTTCTGTGGCCAAAACGTGTGATATGAGTTGTAGCCCAGTAGTGCTGGGGTGCTCTCTGAAGCCTTGAACCAAGTTTCAGTTACTGCACTGATGTCGATGTTATCCATACTGAGGAGTGCTTTGAGCACGTGCATTTTGAGATTTAAACTCCTGGCATTGAGTAACATAACCCTCAGTTTTTTGTTAATTGTGCTGTTTACAGAGGTGGGTTTGACTTTTGGGCCTTGCCTAAAAAAGGCACTATGGGGGCAGCAAGAGCCTTGGCCAGTATTCGAATGCCTAGGGGAGACAGGTGCAAGCTGTCTCTTGTGAAGCAACGAGGCTTGTCGAGCATGTCATCCCAAGCTGACAGACACTGGATCCCCTTTAAATGATACCAGAAGTTTAGCCAATTGTTGAAATTGATAATTTTTTCTTTATACTGAGGTATCATTCTTGGTGAGGGCAGGACGCTACTCAGGGTCAGGGTCATACCAGCCTGGGCTACATGATCAGAGAGCTCTTCCATGTCTCTTTTCATGTAGTCCAGGGAGGTACATCTCAGGTCATTCACACCAACATGAACAATAACAGAGTCATATTTGTACTTGTTCTGGAGTGACCTGAGTGCTTGTGTTATGTAGCAGATTCTGGCTCCTGACAGGCAGCTAACAGTAACCTTCTGCTTGTCCAGCCTAGTGAGTGGGACATCAATGTGCCTGACTATAGAGTCACCTATTACTAGTGTGTTAGGTATGTTATTTCGCCTTAAGGGCTGTGATTGTGTGGCACACTGATTTTGTGTTTTATGTGTTGTCTGGTTTGTGATGGGAAGTGCAGGTTGTTTGGGTGTCTACTTTGGAGGTCTCTGATGCTTTTTCAGGTTTTTATTTAGAGCCTCCGAGTATGATTTTGTATATTTATGTGTATTTTTTGCCAGTGCTGTTTTAGTAGGTCTGTGTGCGGCTGGAGTTGTGGTCCATGTGTTAACCTTCTCCTCTTGACTGTCTGTTCCAGTCTTGGGTGGAGACGGCTTAGCTTCCAGTTTAGCTGTATAATTGCATCTCTCGCATATGTTAGTGTTTTGTGGTAAGAGGAGAGGGTTGTCTGTGTACATGAGGCAGTTGTAACATTGCCTCAGGATACCCAGATTCACCAGCTGGACTGGGGAGTGCACCTGAAGTTGCCCTTTGATCATGCCTGAATAGTAGGGTGAGCTGCTTAGTCACTTGGTTGGTGAGGGGTGAGTAAAGAGCCTTGCCCTGCTGGGCAATCAGTGTCAGGGTATATTAGTGCTTGCTATTAGGTCTGAGCAAATGTTGGGCTGTAAGATGCTTTTTGAGTGCTTAGGTTGAGAGTTAGACTAGTTTCAAGGGAAAAACTGAAGAGGAGACTTAGTGGTGCTGGGAATAATTTAACTGTAGCTAACTGGCACTGCCCAGTGCACAAAACCATGCAAATGCAGTTTTTATAGTAGGGAAATGAAAGAGAGAAAAATTAGCCCAAAATGGCCAATAAACTACTAATGTCTGGGCTGGAACCACTCCTCCAAGGACAGATAGGTTGCTCAAAGCTCCCCTCTCTCACGGGTGAACAGAGAAACTTCCTTCTATCCAAATAAGTTATGGGCAACTCAGAAACTAGTAACACAGCCCTGAATTCAGCACTAGCCTGAACACTTGACTATACTAGCTTAGAAAGGTAGGAAACAAGGATTTTTTTTTGTTTTTTGTTTTTTTATTTTTAAAAGATAAGGCAAAAACAGTAAAAAAATACACTTAAGACAGATTTAAATGACTACAAACGATCACAAAAGGCTATCGCACTTTAGTGTGTAGCCTACAACAGTTAAACAAATTATATAAAAACAAAAAAATTTTTTAAAGTGCAGGCAGTCAAATAAGTACAATATGTGAAAAAAACAAGCTTTGAAATCACAATAAATGCCGGAAAATCTGCGTTTAGGCGGAAAACAGTTTAGTACAGCAAGAAAGTACAGAAAACTGGTACTTAATCAATCCAAAGTCTCTCTCTTAAGCTAGAAGGCTTGCATCAGTTTAATGCTTTTTAGTGCTACCAGTAGGTTAGTTACAGGAAAGATGGGAAACAAGCGCAGATTTGGTCTTTTAAACCAGAAGGTTGAAAGAGATGGACAAACTGTCCAAATGGTCAATAAACTACAATTTCTGGGCCAAGAACCTCTCCTCTCATGGTAGACAGGCTACCTAGTGCTTACCACTCCCACTGATAAGCTAGAAGGCTTTCCTCCAACACAGAAAGGCTTGCGCGGCTCAGAAGCATACCAACAGTCCTGGATACAGCAACTCTGTATCTGGACTAGGCTAGTAACAGGAAAGGTAGGAAACAAGCGCAAGTGCGGCTTTTAAACCAGAATGTTGAAAGAGATGGAAAAAAACTGCTCAAACAGCCAATAGCTAGAATTTCTGGGCCAGGGACCACTCCTCTTGTGGTAGATAGGCTGCCTGATGCTTACCACTCCTACTGATAAGCTAGAAGGCTTAGCTCCAACACAGAAAGGCTTGGGGGGCTCAGAAGCTTACAAAGAGTCCTGGATACAGCAAATCTGTATCTGGACTAGACTAGTAACAGGAAAGGTAGGAAACAAGTGGAAACACAGGCTTTTAAATCAGTAGGTTGAAAGAGATGGAAAAGCTTCCCAAATGACCAATAAACTATAATTTCTGATCCAGAAACCACTCCTCCTGTGGTAGATAGGTTACCTAGTGCTTACCACTCCCACTGATAAGCTAGAAGGCTTCTCTCCAACACAGAAGGGCTTGGGGGGAGCAGAAGCTTACCAACAGTCCTGGATACAGAAAATCTGTACCTGGATTACACTAGTTCTAGGAAAGGCGGGGACCAAATGTAAAACAGGATTTTAACCAGAAAGTAGAAAGAGATGGAAAAACTGCCCAAATGGCCAATGAACTACAATTAAAGGGCCAAAACCCACTCTTCCCATGGTAGATAGGCTACCTACTGCTTACCACTCCCACTGATTAGCTAGAAGGCTTCCCTCCAACACAGAAAGGCTTGGGGGGCTCAGAAGCTTACCAACAGTCCTGGATACAGCAAGTCTGTATCTGGACTTGACTAGTTATAGGAAGGAAACAAGCTTAGAATTTTTTCTTTTTTTTTTTTTTTGTTACAGAAAAGCAGCTAAAACAGAGTAAATACAATTCAAATTGTAGTGCAGGCCAGCACACCCGAGCGTGTAGCAACACTACGGCAAATATAGTAAAAATAAATGCAAATAAATTAACAAATGACTAAAAAACAAGTGCAGAAGGCAGTAAATTAGAAAGCTACTAACAAGCAGTAATAAGTGCAGAGTAAGAGCGACTGAACAGATAGCAGGCAGAAGAACAAATAAGACAATTACAATAAGAGCAGATGAATAAGATATATATATATATATATATATATATATATATATATATGTATATATATATATATATATATATATATATATATATATATATATATTTTTTTTTTTTGAGAGAAGGAACAGAGCAGGATTAAGAGGCTACAGGAGTTGTCCTTCCCAAATGCTCTCTTTGTACACAGTAGGAGTGCCTGAAATCAGAATATGATCTCACTGCACTCAGCTGAGTGAGCAAATGAGATGGGCCCAGAAGGAGTATCCAAATACAAATCTACAAGAGGGGTGGGTAATTTCAAAGCCACCAACATTAATACAAAAACAAGAACAGGAAGGGTGGGTGGGGAACTAACTGTAGAGAGACAGCCACAACTTCAGTTGAGTTAACATTCAGTGAAAAACACAAATAAATTAATTAAATACAATACTATATGCAAAAGAGCAGATAAAAGTGTATTTAAATTCATTTATACATCCAGCTGATTTCAGGTAGATGTTAGCCGGCCAAAGCTCTAATATAAAGCAGAGATAACTCAAAATGTACCATTTATATAAGGCAAGACAGGATGTCAGTGATGAGCTGAAACTACCCCCACTGCTATCAATGGCTACACAGAAATTCTAAAAAGTACTCTGTAGAGAGACAGCCACAACTTCAGATGATTTAATATTCAGTGAAAAACACAAATAAATTAATTAAATACAATACTATATGCAAAAGAGCAGATAAAAGTGTATTTAAATTCATTTATACATCCAGCTGATTTCAGGTAGATGTTAGCCGGCCAAAGCTCTAATATAAAGCAGAGATAACTCAAAATGTACCACTTATATAAGGCAAGATAGGATGTTAGTGATGTGCTGAAACTACCCCCACTGCTATCAATGGCTACACAGAAATTCTAAAAAGTATTCTGTAGAGAGACAGCCACAACTTCAGTTGAGTTAATATTCAGTGGAAAAACACAATAAATAAATTAAATACAATACTATATGTAAAAGAGCAGATAAAAGTGTACTTAAATTCATTTATATGTCCAGCTGATTTCAGGTAGATGTTAGCCGGCCAAAGCTCTGATATTAAGCAGAGATAACTCAAAATGTACCACTTATATAAGGCAAGACATGTTAGTGATGAGCTGAAACTACCCCCCCCACTGCTATCAATGGCTACACAGAAATTCTAAAAAGTACTCTTTAGAGAGACTGCCACAATGTCAGTTGAGTTAATATTCAGTAAAAAACACAAATAAATAAATTAAATACAATACTATATGCAAAAGAGCAGATAAAAGTGTACTTAAATTCACTTATACGTCCAGCTGATTTCAGGTAGATGTTAGCTGGCCAAAGCTCTGATTAACTATAAAAACTTAATTAGCACAATCATAAATCTCATAGATAACTAGAATATTTTTTTTTTTAACGTTTGAAGATAGATTAGATCTAGAGTGTTTTTCCCCGGGCCTCTGTTGAAAATTGGCTTCATTCCAAGTCGGAATTTCCTGGTAAACAAATGTTAAATAAAAAAAAAAATTAATGTTAATTAAAATGATATTATTACATTAAATCTTATACATCAGTAAGTCCCTAATTATTCCCCCACTCAAAAAAGTCATACATTAAATTAACAATATTTTATTAAAATTTCTTTGGCACCCAAAAAAAACCCAGAATATCCTTACTACACCACACTGCAAGTTGGGAAGAAGGGGGTATTAATTTCCCCAAACACTGAACTTTATTTAAATGTCACTATCCTTAATTTGATTTTCTTATGGTTAAGTTCCTATTACTCTTCACATTGGAAATTGATACATGAAACAATATTAATCTCTAATAATTTTTTTTCAAAACGCTTATTAAACTAAATAGAAACATTGTTATTTGTCTTTAAAATGGATACACAAGAAAACAAACAATCTAAAATCTTGTTCTTTCATTAATCACATACTATTGAATTTCAAAAGATTTACCCAAACTAATCATGTAATCAAAAACCTATTAATATCCATCTTTCCAATCGCTTATACTCACAAATGTTTAATCTCCTTCAATCCCAATAAAATGTATGATTTTACAGAGAGAAACTTGCTCTATTGGAATCAGTTCTTATCTATAAATAAAGTTCATTCATCTAATTATCTAACAGCCAGATATAGTTTAAATAAAAATAATTGCCTTGATATACAAATCTGTAGAGAATTGTTTATAATAAATTCATATTATCATTAGACACCCATGATAATAATACAACAAAAACTTTGGAACTGATATACAATATTATAAATAGCACCCTAAATGGTACCTCATTCACATCTATGATTTTATAAAACTATCAGGTCAGATTTTAACTTTATAGATGCCTCATACTAGAATTACTCTACAAAAATTAACAATAAAGAATTCAATACAAATAACAAACAAACTCTTACTAAGATCAATAAGAAAAACAGCAATCTCCATCTACTGGAAGATATATACTTGGAAATTTCTTCATAGATGCTACTTAACACCACAAACAACAGCCAAAATAATAAAAAAATAACATAAAATGTTGGAGATGTAATGCAGAAGGGGTCTGTATTATGTTGCCGAAGGCTGTTTACAGAGAATACAGCAAGATCGATCTGTAAACAATGAAAACCCACTAACGTGAATGGCAGGTCAGCAATTTTTTGCTCCTATGGAAAAAAATTGCTTGGCTATCACCATGAAATTGCCCTTTACCCTACTGTAGTGCGATCTCAGAGTTGGTATATTTAGTTTGGCAGATGTGGGGGACAAAGCCCCCCAGTTTGTAGTAATTTAGGTGGTGTGTTATGTTTGACTGGTCTGCTGATTTTTTTTTTCCTTTGGAAAAAAATCGCTGACCTGGCAGTTTGCATTAGTGGGTTTTTGCTGTTTATGGGTCAATGTTATCATATTCACTGTAAACAGCTTTCGGCAACATAATATAGACCCATGCAGAAAATGCTGACTGGTGTCATATGATTGTTACTTGTAAAATGTTATCTTTATTTTGGAATGAATTTAGAAATTTCTGTAATGCACTATGGAATGATAAATGCCTAATGTCTGATTCACTTGTTTTATTTGATTCCAGAGGTTATACCCAAAACTTAATACACATATTATGGTCAATACTAGCTGTAGCAAGAAAGGTTGTAACAAAAAACTGGAAAAATAACTCTCCTTTTTCTTTTAATCAAAAATTTATTTGTTTAGCCAAGTCTCTGTGTGATAAAGAAATTTCAAACATAAAGCTTAAGACAAAAAACTCAATGCCTAAATTAATTGCTTGGGGAAAAGTCACATTCTTTACTGCAAAAAATTTAAATGATTTCCTGTGTGTGTGTGTGTGTGTGTGTGTGTGTGTGTGTGTGTGTGTGTGTGTGTGTGTGTTTGTGTGTGTGTGTGTGTGTGTATATATATATATATATATATATATATATATATATATATACATATATATATATATATATATATATATATATATATTTATGTATGTATTATTTGTTAGGGACCTTGTACATAGTTCGTTTTTGTTATTATTATTGTAAACAGAATGTTCTTTATATTTCTCATTAAAATAAAAAATATTGATGAAAAAAAAGAAAATAAGGTGTTCTATATTTTGTCCATTTGTCACACAATATTATGGTTTGTGTTCCACACAGGCCGTTTAAGTAGTTGAGACCTATGATTGCAGGGGTTATATAAAACACTTATGCTCCTCTGATTTGCTTAATATTTATGAGGAGTAGTAATGTAGTGTTGAGAACTTTAGACCAAAAATCAGGTAAGTAGAGAACATGGCCTAACAGTGAGACACAGATTTAACAATTGTTTTTTCTACTGGTACATAGCTTAGGGATGTCACCATCATTCATTTTTAAACATCCAGGAGTCTTTGTCACACATAATAATGTTCTTATAATATCAATTATCTAAGGTTATGGTACATATTCCCATATAAGGGATATATGACTGTAGCTATGACATACCTTGCATATACTATACAGTTATAAAGTGTAGTCAGCACATTTATAAAGCAGATTGGAAATACATATATTATTGCTGACAGTACTGTTAAGTTTTACTAGATTGTCGCTGTAATTCTTGATTTGTTAGTTTTCATCATGTTGTTAGATTTGTTAGTTTTCATCTTGTATGATGTTAATAGAGAGAGGCCTCTATGTGTAAGACTACTACATGCATGAGGAAAATGTAACAAGAAAGCAGCCCTTCTTCCTTATTCTGTGTTATCTATTTTATTTTGTACATCAACTAATTGCCAAGAAAATAATACTGTATAAAATGACATACATGAACATTGTTCATGTAATT
Organism: Protopterus annectens; assembly: GCF_019279795.1. NCBI lineage: Eukaryota > Metazoa > Chordata > Ceratodontiformes > Protopteridae > Protopterus > Protopterus annectens. The sequence goes on from NC_056725.1 coordinate 217,261,065, forward strand.
TATAGTGATGGTTTGGTTATATGCAATATTTATTTCAGTCATGGTGCCAACACTGTATACTTTTTGAATTTGTGTACTACAGTACATATTAGAATATAGTGGCATCAGAGTCCTCTCTGTATACAAATTATGATACATTTATGTTAAAAGATCATGTCAAGTATACGTATGTAACAAAGACTCATGGGTTTTATGCAAACTATAGCTGAACACATTTCTGCTGGACCTTTGGGTAATATGCAAACTATAGCTGAACATGTTTCTCTTGGACTTCTGGGTAATATGCAAACCAAAGCTGAACATATCTCTGTTGAACCTTTGTAACCAGACATAAGGTACACTGGGAATGTATGAATTACAGCATTTTTTACTCTGAAATGGGTGCAAAAACAGCTTGAGTTGAGCTGAGGACCCAAGTAACACGGCCACAAAAGTGAATGCTATTTTCCAGTTCCTTACTCATATAACCATATTTTTACCTACATGACATCTGCTGTCATGATACTATGTGATGACTAGTACTGAGTGGTATGGGAGTGTGTTACAGTTTCATAACTCCTTGCATTATTAGCATGTGTGAACCATCACTGATTTACACTTGGAATTTTCTTTATATGATACACTGTTCAATACTGTACACACATGCTCACATTACTCAGACTACTGCATACTAACAGGTAAAACCTTTGTGTGCATCAATGCATAATCTTAAAGCATGGTATGCTAACCACTGGCAGTATTCCAGGCATACCTGCAAAGTCCATGCTTCTGAAACTCTCCTCAGCTTTCACTCAGATAATAAGACCAGCACTAGTCTAGCTGCAATTTATGAGTCTGGTCTTGACCAAGGCCTGGGAAGAGGGACCATCTGCCTCACTTCAGCAAATTGCCATTATCCCTCACATCAAATAGAAGTGATCAAGCATAGCCTCATAATTTTCCCCCATCATCTCCTATAGGTACCAGGGCTGCAAAAATGAACCCACATCTGGATCAGTGTTAGGAATTCATTGCTCTAAACCAAAGTTGCTGGCTTGCTGTGCAAGACTTGCAGACTTTGGTGCAAAATATTGGATCAATGTGTGTTTGTGAAGATTAGCACTGTTTGGTATCAATCTCTGACAAGGTACACATTTTGCAGAGAATAAGATTCTAAACACGTTGCACACTAATGAGGTCTATTAGTGATGTATGACACTGTAGAGCTAAATATGGTGGCCAATATGTCATGCATGTTTGTAGTATTCTCAGATATGCATATATATGGGATTTTTGCTTCTCCATCAGGAAAATAGGGTAGATACCCAATACCAAGATGTCCACTTATCTGTTATATCACATCAGCAGAGCTATATCACATTGTAGGCCTGTGTTTTATATGCACGTGACTATTGTGTTTCCTACTGCATTTATTAGGCTTTCTTTGAAACCTGTTTAATGTAGATGGCAATATTTCCACTGTGATGCTTGTTGTAGGCACTGTTTGTTGGTAATAATTCATGTTTTTGACATATTTGCATTGACCATAGTTATGTCATATAAAGCTGCTTGCATCTGCAACCCTTCATGACAGTATGTTATATACCAGTCCCGTATGAAAGCAGTTGTATATCTATGTGGATGTATAGATAAGCGAATCACTGTGATGTTTATAGACAGTCCCCCGGATTCATGAAGTTCGGCGCAAGTACGGTGGTAGGCTTGTGCCGACAGTGTGGCGTGAAGATGATGCAGTAGCACCAAATGCATATTAATGAAGGTGCGCTGCCAATGCAGCCACGTGCACAGGAAAGGAGCACGAGTGCATAGGACATGTCGAAGTGCCACACAGAGGCGTGGAAATGGCAGCTGTCGATGTGCAACCTAAAATGCTTGCATATAACAAGTTGCAAGATAGTAATCACATCTGTCAGTGTCAGTGGATACTGAAACGTATGCAAAGCATGCAAGAAAGTACCTGCGAACACAAAGTGAAGAAGCAAACACAAATGCAGGGTAGGGAATAATGGGTCCCTATCCCACGAACAAATGACATGGAAGACCGTGTGGCCGTAGTCCAACACAGTATAGATAGCTATACCAAGTGGAAGTGAAACGCATCATATGTTAGCGAGCCACCAGTAGGTATGTCCAGCCCAATGGTGAGGGTCACCAGCTGACCCATAATGTGAGGGAGGGTACACAGCTCGGCAGATGTGTCCATAACAAAATGCACGAGAAATGTAGATATCTAGCAACCGTATGTCCGAATCATATCCCACAAGGCATGTAATAGTCACATACAAAAGGTATGTCCGTATTTCACATACCAAATGTGATAGGAAATGGAATAAGCATGTAAATGAAACAGAAGGAGCATATAAACAGCTACAACAATAAGGACACATGTAGGCTGAAAGGAACAGTATTATCCGTACCGTCAACTAGGATTACCACCTGTCCCACTTTGCGAGCGACAGTCCCTCTTTGGGCAGTTGTGTCCTGACAAAAACTTGTAAAAATGGCAAATGTTCTGAGAGTATATGGCAAAATTATTCCCTATACATTATGTAATAGTTGCATTAAACAGTTTTTCTGTATCTAAATTACATAAATGTTATAAGAAACAGAATAAGCAACTAAAATGCTACAAGAATAAGCTTTTATATAGGCAAGAATTTTAAGTTCTATCCTTTGTACTGACCATGGGTATGTGTCGGCCTGTAAAATGTGATGTTTGTACCAAATATGTCCCACTTTGGCCAATTGAAAAGGTGGCAACCCTACCGTCGACTGTGAGGAGGTGTTGTCCACTACAGTCGGATATGTGTACGGAATATATCCCATCCTGGACATAGGAAAAGGTGGCATCCTACCAATGAGTACAACAGGCTGCCAAAATCCGGAAGTCACCGGTACAAGCTGAACTTGTCAGGATGTGTCACAGTCAAACAGGTAGTACCCAGGTATACCAACCATGTAATGAAAGTTAAGTATGGGCGTGTACCTATGTGCGTGAGGTATAGCATGTGGAAAGCAAACATGGCAGGGTAGCCCACACAACCATACAGGTACCTGACACATGTAGAGTATTCAATGTGTTACTCTGGCCGTGTCATGGGCCAACAACCAAAGCAGTGATGTATGGGGTGTGAGGAATCTGTGTGTGTGGGGTGGATGGGTAATTGTACAATCCTCCAAGACGATACTGTGTCATATGCAGAATAGGTGAACCGGAGGTGTATGAGGGAGCAGCAGGTGAAGCTGAAAGAAACACAAACACATGTATAAACAGCTGCAATACAAGCAGACAGGCCATACTGTAGAAAACAATCCCACAAACATATGAATATTGAAATGTGCGATACAAATGTATAGCTATGTCACCGGCACATACCCACAGATTGGTCCTGATTGAACTGGCCATAACAAATGCAATACACCTGGATGCATAATGGACTACCCAGCATCCCCTCCACATCACACAACCCGGTCCTGTACCTGAACGTCCACCAAATCCAGCCGTACTTGGCCTACTGGTTTGGTGCAGCCACAGCTACACATAGTGACCACTACGCATATGTAATAGGTAGTGTCACCCTAGGCAGTTGCAGGATTGCACACTATGTATCTCTTGCATGTAAAGCCCTCAGCACATTTTCGTAACTCCAAAAAGATGTTCGTTATTTCACTTGTTGTGGATCGGTCCAATTTTTGGATATCCCTCATGGGATACATAACCTGTGTAAACATTAGAACGGCAGACACAAAGTCCAGTCCTGTAGATATCTGGACATAAGTTGGAATGTGCATTAGAGGTGCACGACACTGTACGGCCCTAAGTGGTCATGCATAACCTACTACCCAGGATCAAACACCTGCCTGTGACGCACATGTCCCGACACGAATAAGCGGGAGAATATATTGCACACATTCGCATAGTGGCAAATGGTATAAGGGTGAGGAAGGCACTGATGTAAACAGGATAACCCTGATCTACTGTGTGAGGGACAATTAATGTGTGTGTAGGTGTGACCAACCATACGTGTCAACCTCTGAGAGCAAGATATCTGGACCACGCCATGAATAAAAGTGGGACAAAGGCCCAAAAGTAGGGACAATTTGTAAAGATTGCTCTTAGAAACTTAGAAAGTTTATAGAATAACAGTTTGTACATTGGCATTAATTTCCTGAAGAGTATGAAGTCTGAAACTCAACTGTCTGTCATTATGTTCTGACTTCAGTCTTTAATGATTAGCTACTGATTTGCCAGAAAACAACAGTGTATTACAGAGGTCCGTACATATTTACAGTAACAAACCTTCACATTTGTTTACCGTACTACTGCATACCTGTATTTAATTCATGTCCAAAATAATAATCCTTGTATGAATAAATACAGGAAATAGTCAAATGTGAATGGGAGCACCCCTCACCGTGGATTATGTATTGTAACCACCCCCACCCATATTATGTATTGCCAACATAAAAAGCTGCTGACAGGTGCCGAAACACCTGTGTCTGTAAACACAGGTAAAAATTTATAAAATGGACAAACTCTGTCCATGTGCTTTGTTTGACATTTGAACTCGGTCAGGGCAGTTCCGTTCACCAGGTGGACAAGCCTAAACCCAGATCACCACCTGAGCACCCTGACAATCAAAGACTTGTATGTGCCAGGACTATAAGCCTTGGAGTTCTGCATATCCTTGGAGTGATTAAATATGCAGCTTGGGTCCAGAGCAGTAGGGAATAGGGAATGTGTAATATGTAGTACCGCGTTTTTCCCAGCAGGGGAATGCATGCCTGTGTTGTAAGTGAAGTGGGGAGGCGTATGTTAATGTAGCTATGTATTATGGGTATGCATATAAATGAGTCGGAACACCAATAGTATAGTGGTTACAGCATTCGGCCAACGTGAATGCAGTCTCGGTTCAACTACAACTACAGCACATATAATTTTAAAGTGTAATGAACGTGTCTGTGCTGTAAAGACATTTAAATATGTAAAGGTGAATGTGTGTTTCGCATATGTCCGTTAACCGGATTACAGATATTTTACTGGTACCATCACAATTAATAAAGCCCATGTAAGCACAAAGACTTAGTAAACATATGTAACCCACAATAAGGATATGCAAGTGCACCTGCGCGTGTGAAAGCCGCTCACAGCATAGCAAATGAATGCTGTTTTCTACACGTTATTTATATATCTATATATGGATATATATATATATTTGTGTATATATATATATATATATATATCCACAGACTTAAACTAAATAAATATATGAAATAAAGAATGTACAGACATATATATATATATATATATATATATATATATATATATATATATATATATATATATATATATATATATATATATATATATATATATATATATATATATATACACACACACATACATTAATTGATATATACATAACAAACATATAAACATATGTCCTTGTAGATATAACACATGTACATAAATAGGTTACGTCATAGCTATTATGGATAGAAATACAGACATGCAATAAAGGTAAATACACTGCTGCTTTCCAAACCATTGCCCGGAAAGTACCAGTGTGCCAGATCAGCAAGTTCTACTCTTTAAACATGGATATAGGTGTCCTTTGCAGGACCCCAAAAATTGATCATCTACAGGCACCGTCCTGTAATGATTGATGCAAAGAAGTCATATCCGCAACTACAATATAGCTGTACATGCAACGGTAGCTTGTACAAGGGTAATAACACATGGGTTGACAGAATGTATGACATATGTCCAGATACGCGGAGAGTGGATAGTGCTTAGAAGTGTCTTCATACTTTATTATCGCTCACATTAAATATGTCTTATGACTACTGTGGAGGGGTGTCAGGTATGGGAATCATGGGTATGCAATAATGGGCCTAGGTGCCTAGGTGTTGGTTGGCACAGATTTATTAGGTCCGCCCCATGGGAGTGATTAATATTCCTATGTGGGTATAGCACATGACTATATCTTCCAAACATGAAGAACCCATCCACTGGATATTGTGTAAACCATTGGGGGAAGACGTAGGGACTTATATCAATGTCATGTAAGCGATTATCATGGACGTACATGCGTACGACTAAGATGGTAACCATACCTCTCAACCTTTCAGAATAAGACATCTGGACAAAGGCATATTAAAATAAGTACAAATAGGGACTATTTTAAATATTCCTCTTACAAAGTTAGAACATTGATAGAATACTGGATAATTCATTAGTATGAATGTTTTGAGGGTTATTAGTTATAAACTACTAATGTCTGTCATTATTATCTAACTTCACAGTCCTTAATGACTTGCCACTAATTTACTAGAAAGGCACAATATTATGAAAAAAGGAACAAAATTATAAGTCTAAGTTCGGGACATTTACCCAAAATGTGTACAGTTGAGAGGTATGAAGGTAACCCTGTCCTAAATAAATGTACAGAACTAGTGATATTAGGTGGACAGGTGTGAAGAAAGACGTGATGACAAATGACAAAACATGTATAAGTCAAAAGCATGTACCGCGATAAATGTGAATGAATACATATGTCCTGTGATAGTCAATGTGGAAGGTTAATAGAAACAAAATAAATGTGTCCCTCAGGGTGTTATGCAGTGTCCCTGATACAGTGTTTAGTCTCCCACACTCGCATGTGAGTTCTGCCACTGACGGAAAGCGCAAATACCGGCGAACACATAAGGTAGATGATAGCATAATATGTTTTGATTAACACCTGTTGGCTTTTGTGAGGAACACAACACTCTGGGGGGGGGGTGTCCTGCAAAAGGAATGTAATGGAATCTGGCCTGTGATTTCTTCATATATTGTGTGTAGTGGTGTAATAAAATGATATATCTTGTATCAGACACAGATACATGTTATAGGAAACAGTATTATTGACTATACTACTACAAGAAAAATCAGAGGGTATGAAAAATGCTGAAGTAGTCAGTTTAGTATTGACCGCAGGTATGTGTTGACTTGTCAAATGTCACAGCTGTATATATAGTACCTATAGGGCTGTTACCTTTACAAATGATGAAAGTGGGAGCTGCTCTGTAGAAATATCAGACGTAGCAGGTCAAAACATACCTACAGCCATGCATACTCCACAAATAGACATATTAGCACACAGCAAAGTTTAGGCCAGGAGTCATGAAGTCTTGGCCGGCGTGTACGAGTAGATTAAGAGTAGAGCAAGGCAAGATGTCTGCCGAGCTATTCAGCAATATCCTGTAGGGGTGTGTAAGACAGCCCCTAAAATGAGCGTTGCACGGACAATGTTAGGATATGCAAATTACCCCATTTGTAGGTGAAAGCTATGCAAATGATGTAAATTTGCGATACATGAAACAGTAAGCTGTCCGTGCAAGAATAGAGTTATGTGCAGACATGTACTCGGATGTTAACCGAGTAACGTTTTGCAAGTAGCTAAATGGAGCAATGTCAGCTGCAAATAAAGGATGAATTTAGTTGAAGAAGCATGCCAATGGCCAAATATAAGGCCAGTGGCATTTTTGTCCATTGGAAATTAATAAAACTTAGCACACAGCAAAGCTTAGGCCAGGATTCATGAAGCCTTGGCCGGCGTGTATGAGTAGAATAAGAGTAGAGCAAGGTAAGATGTCTGCCAAGCTATTCAGCAATATCCTGTAGGGGCGTGTAAGACAGCCCCTAAAACGAACATTGCACGGACAATGTTAGGATATGCAAATTACCCCATTTGTAGGTGAAAGCTATGCAAATTATGTAAATTTGCGATACATGAAACAGTAAGCTGTCCGTGCAAGAGTAGTTGAAGAAGCATGCCAATGGCCAAATATAAGGCCAGTGGCATTTTTTTCCAGTGGAAATTAATAAAACTCTATTTGTCCTCCCCCGATCTTCGGTGTTTAAGTGTAGCTCAGCGGTGCGAAAATAGATAGTGAATCACAATTTCTCATGCCATATGGGCCAAGCCTCTACAGTGTAAGCGTAGGTTAAGGGGACTATCAGAGCAGAAGATAGGTGACATCATGAGTGTGTATGTATAAAACACTGTAATCTTATCGGAGCAGTGTGTCACATGTTTGCTGTCAGTTACTCATCAGTGGAAGAGGCGTGTTATGATTTATCCTAGGGAAACTGACGGTGTACGCCATGGATATCACTGAAGTTTCTTGCAAACCTGCTTACAGTGTGTTCACGCCTGTGTGCGCCTGTAAGCCCAAGTAAGCATGTGTGCGCGTCAGCCCATGTGCACATTGAAGAACGAGTAAGCTAGTGTAAGAATGTTGAAGCCCATGTAAGCCAGTGTACGCGTTTGTAAGCATGTATAAATCTGTACTACACACATCACACACGTACTGCCCACTCTGAAACACATGCTGCCAATACTACACACGTCAGTCAAATGGCACATGGAAGGATAATAAATCTTCAGAATTAACAGTGCTGTAAACTATACTACATTGATGGTCATAGTTGCAATGCATCATGCCTGCTTACATAAACCTAGAAGGATATCACACTTTGTGTTAACAACATTTTAACATTAATACAGTGCTATAAAGCCACCCTGTGCATCAGCACCATGTTAGTCTGTCCCTGCATCAATGTTACACATTACAGGTGGTGGCACAGGTGTCATCATATGCACAGGGTATGTTGTTTCTTTTCCAGAGCCTGTCATTGAGACATCCAATCAACATGTAAGTATGTGTGAGTGTGTGTGTGTGTGTGTGTGTGTGTGTGTGTGTGTGTGTGTGTGTGTGTGTGTGAGGGACAACAGTTTTGGCATGGCCCAATGTTGATGCAATGTGTGTGTGTATGTGTTAGGCCTAGCTGTTTGTTTTATGTGTGTGTGTCTGCATGTACACAGTTTCAGCATGTGTCAGCCATATATAGGAGGTTGTGGGACAGTCACAGACCGTACCTGCCAGGCTGTACAGATCGCCATTATGGTAGATGGACACCTCTCCATGCATTCAACAATATTCCAGTCCTGCACCTTTTTACACTACAGCATTACACATTTACAGAATGCACTACTGAGATTACTGAACACAGCACTCCCAGAGGCATACTTCTAGGTGGGTGACATCATCCGCAAAGGCAAGGACGCCGATAGGGAATGTATACATACATTCTTGGGATCTGTATCACAACCTGTGGATAAACGGGAGTCAGTAATGCTAACCTGATTTGCATAGTATTGTCAGTTAATACATAGTTATATGAGCCATACTCATCCTCCAAAGTAATAACCACTGCTAACTGCTGCTGAGATGTGCACATGACCGTTTAAAAGTGCTGTACTATCATTGTTTTCAATGTCCCTGGTAATACCCAGCAACAAAATAACTGGTCACTACACAACTATCACCCAGGATCACTACAGCACACAGTATGTGCACTATCACAGAGCCATAGCAGATTTACATACATCCAAGGTGATCACGTACAGATAATGCAGCACATTCAATAGTGCTAATATCCACATACATATCTATATCTATCTACATTACATATATATATATATATATATATATATATATATATATATATACGCACACACACACACACACACACACACACACACACACACACACACACACACACTTGGCAAGGTTGGCATCAGAACACAGACCTAACTACCTTATCACACTACAGCATTACGCATTTACAGAATGCGCTACTGTGTTTACTAGATCACAGCATTCACACAGGCATACGTCTAGCTTGCTGACATCAGCATCAAAGGCAAAGTCACCGTACGGATTCTATGGAGAGTGAATAGTGTAAAAGCAATGTACTGTTGTCATGCAGTGGAAAACTCACACACACACATGGCAGGATTGGGATTAGAACACAGACCTAACTACCTTATCACACTACAACATTACGCATTTACAGAACACGCTACCAAGATTACTGAACACAGCACTCCCAGAGGCATACTTCTAGGTGGGTGACATCATCCGCAAAGGCAAAGACGCCGATAGGGAATGTATGTAGTGTGAGGCATCTAAAAGCATTACTGTGTCCCCAGGCAGCTGGAAACACAAACACTTGGCAGGGCTGGGAGTCGAACATACACCTAACTACCTTATCACACTACAGCATTACGCATTTACAGAACACGCAACTGAGATTACTGAACACAGCACTCCCAGAGGCATACTTCTAGGTGGGTGACATCATTCGCAAAGACAAAGACGCCGACAGGGAATGTATGTGATGTGAGATGTCTAAAAGCATTACTGTGTCCCCAGGCAGCTGGAAACACACACACACACACACACACACACACACACACACACACACACACACACACACACACACACACAGAGGCACACACTTGGCAGGACAGGGAGTCGAACATACACCTAACTACCTTATCACACTACAGCATTACGCATTTACAGAATGCGCTACTGAGATTACTGAACACAGCACTCCCAGAGGCATACTTCTAGGTGGGTGACATGATTCGCAAAGGCAAAGACGCCGATAGGGAATGTATGTGGTGTGAGGCATCTAAAAGCATTACTGTGTCCCCAGGCAGCTGGAAAAACACACACAGAGGCACACACTTGGCAGAGCTGAGAGTCAAACATACACCTAACTACCTTATCACACTACAGCATTATGCATTTGCAGAATGCGCTACTGAGATGACTAAACACAGCACTCCCAGAGGCATACTTCTAGGTGGGTGACATCATCCACAAAGGCTAAGACGCCGATAGGGAATGTATGTGGTGTGAGGCATCTAAAAGCATTACTGTGTCCCCAGGCAGCTGGAAACACACACACACACACACACACACACACACAGAGGCACACACTTGGCAGGGCTGGGATTCGAACATACACCTAACTACCTTTTTGCACTACAGAATTACGCATTTACAGAATGCGCTACTCAGATTATTGAACACAGCACTCCCAGAGGCATACTTCTAGGTGGGTGACATCATCCGCAAAGGCAAGGACGCCAATAGGGAATGTATAGAGAGTGAGCAGTCTGAAAGCATATTACTGTCCCAAGGTAGACGTAGACAAACACACGGCAGTGGTGTGATCGGGGCAACTAAATATCTACGGAGCACTACAACAACACTACATAGATACGGGATGCGCCACAGACAGTACAACCTTCAAGACAGTCAACCAGTGTGTTCAATGTAGGCATCCATCATGATGTTGAAAATGGACATTTGTTGCATGGATGTCTACCATCGCTATACAGGATGTCAATGGCCATGCCCATACACAGAGGCACATCACTGACACAAGGTGCCACTGGCCATACCCACACGCTTAGTATCACATGTCCATTTGGAATGTACTGTGTGTCCATCTACACAACGGCATACTAGGCATGCTCACACACTTAGCAGTTGCAAAGGGCCGTCTTGCATGCACACAGATTCTAAACACGTAAGGGCGCAGTTTGGAATGTACTGTGTGTCCAACTACACAACAGCATACTGGGCATGCTCACACACTTAGCAGTTGCAAAGGGCCGTCTTGCATGCACACAGATTCTAAACACATAAGGGCGCAGTTTAGAATGTACTGTGTGTCCAACTACACAATGGCATACTGGGCATGCTCACACACTTAGCAGTTGCAAAAGGCCGTCTTGCATGCACACGGATACTAAACACGGAAGGGCACAGTATGGTATTACTGTCCCCACGTACATGAAGGCCACTCACATATATTGACCAGTACACACTCAGGAGCCATCACAGATGTCTCAGGTGCAGATCACAGAGGTACACACCGCAGTCTACAATGTAGCCCTCAGACATCACCATGTCATTGGACCAGCAATACACAGCCATACATCAACACAACACCATGTGACTCATGACCAGTGGACTGTACATAGGTGTACAGCAACTGTGCAGACTAGTAGCTGATGTAAGTAACTCATCTGTGCCTAACTACAACATGCAGTTGCAATGCAGCCCCATCATTGACACCTGTATATGGTAACATACTAACAGTTCAGTAGGATGTACAGCAGGTATGGATGGATGTGTGTACATAAAGTGGTGATCCACCTGTGTAGATGGATGTTTGTCGGGGACGGCTCACAGGTGTGTCACATGCCATCCTACCATTACATGTGCAAACAGTACGCTATGTTACCATTACTTGATGGTAAAGACATAAAACCTACACAGCGATCAGGTGTTACCGACAGTACATCACTTGACACCTGTAACACTTACATCCTCCCATGTGCATATAGCAGCACAATTGCCGGACATAGCATTGGTACACATAATGCGGCCAATACTGCTGCATGTCTGTCAGACGTATCATCATATAGCAGGTGTATCATTCACAGTACTGCCATGTGTGTTTGCTTGTGTGACCATATATGCCACATATGGTGGGGAATACATCCCAATTGTTACACACCCCTGTACACTGTTGTAGACATCTCTACATACTGCAGTGTGGAAAGCATGATGTAGGCAGGTGTGGTGTGTGTATCACACACATCAGATATCCATATGTGTATGACATTTATGGTCTCCACAGTGTGTGTGTGTATGTAGGTATGTATGGCTGTCTGGTGCATGGAGTGAGGGTGTATGCTACCATACAGAACAGACAGGATCCCTAACCCCTCATGGTGATGCAGTCTACTACCCCGTTGATGCCATCGGTCTCAGCCGCACTGGCTACCTGTACATGTTCTTTCTCTGTATCGCGTCGTGTGGGTGCACAGTACTGTGAGGGTGATGACCACATAGGCAAGTGTCCTCACCTCAACACTATGGGGTGTCCGTTATAGTGTTGTTAACCCCATGAGTGTGGGCATGTTCCTGTAATGTGACAGGGTATTACTGCTACACAGTGAGGCCTCATGCTATCAAGTGGCCTCTAAAGTTATCTTTGGCCAGACCGTTGTGTACAACCCCTGCACCATGTCAACATACCTGTGATGTGACCTGGTATGGATGTTACGTCTGTAGCCACTGTAACCTATTAAACTGCCCACATGCTTCTGGATCAGTATATGTGTGGACATCTGTGGTATGTTAGACTTTCCAACAGTCAGGTTGAGGTTACGTATAGCATGCTGATATTGCCATATGTGCCTGTGAGTACTCCACAGTTACACAAGGGAGACTGCAAACACTGCTACCTGTAGGCACATGCAAGTGGACCATAAGAAGGGAACAAGGGCATCATTACCAACATGCTGTTACTGTTGTTACTGAGACACATACTTTGAACATATAACAATGCATGCTAAACCTGTACTACATGGTATGTCTGGTGCGTGTCAACAGTACACAACTAATGTAATATACACGTCACTCACTATTCTCACACAACTAATGTAATATACACTTCTCTCACTATTCTTACACAACTAATGTAATATACACTTCTCACTATTCTGTTCACCCTGTGCATCAGACCATTTGAGCATGTCCCTGCACCAATGGTGTGGATGACAGGGATGCGGCACAGTCTTCATCATATGCACAGGGTGATAATGTTTGCCAGGGGCATAGGCTGCACCAATGGATGACATCATGTGTGTGGGTAAGGGCCAGTGATATGATTGGACATGTCTGTTCAGTATGCATGTAGGTGTTGTGGTGCCCTACAGATGTCTTTGCTGTGTCCGTGTATGTGTGCACACAGTTCTGCCTTTTGTGAGGCCTACACGGGGTATTATTGACAGCTCCAGAGTGTACAGACCAGGTTGTACAGCTCACTGTGTCCGGCCACGGCCACGTGACCTGTGCCTGCCAGGGGTTGCACGGGCACTACCAGGCAGAGGTACAGATTGGCTACTGTCCGATGACACATGTCCACTGGAACCATATCCCCGCTGGGAACGTCCAGGGCCATGTCCACGTGGCCTGCTGTATCCTGGTGTGGACAGCCCAGCACCAGCTGCACTGCTACTGCTACCAGCACTATGGGAGCGGGCATGTGAGGTGGCACGCCCACGTTGACCTGCACTAGGTAGTGTAGCTGGCCTACGTCCACGTGGCCTATGCCTCACTCCTACCAGATGTTCCAGCATAGACAGCTCACGCTCGCGGATTGCCATGCCACGGTCAAGGATTCCGACCATGTCACCCAATCGCCTGTCCAGAACATCAGCATTCTGCTGTTGAGCATTTGCCAATGCCTGGCTGTTGTCATTTAGGGTACAGATAGCATCCCTCTGCAGTCTCTGCCCTTCTCTGTTCTGCCGTTCAGCACGTGCCTGTGCCACCATTACAGTCTGGAGCATGCGTCTGGTGATACCAGCTGCTGTGCTCTGTCCTGCAGATGCATGTCTGCCAGAGGTCCTCCTATGAGCAGCACCAGCCACATGCCTGTGTGGCACATCTGTAGTCATTACACTGACACCATGGTGTGTAGACACACCTTCTGTAGCCACCACACGTTCCTGTTCCACGCTAACAGACGCTAACTGTCCTTCCTTTATGGCCACTGGTGATGCGGTATGTGTTGGCAGCAGAACTGTGTGTGGGGAAGAGGGGGACATAGCTGGGATGGCAACCATTGGCACAGATTCAGCCCCTGACAACCCTGCCTGTACCTCATGCATATGTTCATCACTGCTTGTATCTGTGGGGACACTAACATCAGATGGACCGCAGGAGGGTAACGCACCTACATCATCTGTGAATGCAAATAAAGACTTTAAATTACAATAGACACATGCACAGACACAGACACACACACACACGCACACACACACACACACACACACACACACACACACAAACACACACACACACACACACACACACACACACACACACACACACACACACACACACACACACACACACACACACACACACACACACACACACACACACAGACACACACACACAGACACACACACAGACACACCATGCATGTGATTTGACAGATGGCATGCAGCATGTCTGTGATACAGCAGATGGCATGCAGCTCAGACATTAATAGTGTTAGTAAGCATACCTCCCTGGGGTGCACACTACAGCAAGCAGGTGTCATATCAGTAGCCATGCAGTTCACACAATCATGGTAGTATGCATGCATCCCCGTGATACACCATGTGGACCAGAACAGGATAATAGTACACATGGCTGACGTGATCTTGACATGTAATCTGCTGACATGTGCATTAACATGCATACATGTCTGACACAATGGTGTCCTGACACATATACAGCATCATAATGGGCATCACACTGCAGTGTTGTATGTATGCCCTACAGATAGAATGCATGTTTAGCAAATGTGCATGAGCATGGAAGGGTAGTGTGAGCCATCTACATTGCTATACAGTGTGATGTACAGACACTGTGCCATTGCATGGCATCATGAGGCATCTATATTGCTATACAATGCATAATATGTACACATAGCATAGCCATAACTGCATGCATACCCATGGCAAAACTGTGGATTGTGACCCACGATGCTGAGGTGTATACACAACAAACCATGCTGTGTCATGTGACAGGTCACTGGAGGACCTACAGATGACACCCCTGCACAACAACTACAGGGTCTTAGCTGCCTGGCAACCATGTCCACACATAACGGACATGTCAATTCACCATTTCCCACATGACATTGATGTACCACACACATGAGGTGCACAGCTAATGGTGATGTCCTACAGCAGCAAGGAAAATGTACAGTATCTGTGGCCTGATGTGGTGTCAATGTCTGTGGAAGCTGTACAGGTGACTACTGTCATGCTATGACACAGTCGTGATGTTCAACAGATCTTATATGGTAGACTTCAGTGACACCTCCACTAGCTGTTCACAGGCTTTTAGGATGTCCAGTGTACCACACCAACTGTATAATCAGTCAACTAAGGCTATAATTGGACCATGTGTGGACAATGTGCAACAGGGTGTATACACATCATATCTACTGTGTGGCTACGTGTCTCTGGCCATCCCCCATGGCCATGTGTGCACATGTGTTGGCCAAATGTGTGTGATGGCCATCTATCTCACATGTCTGTGTTGTCCCATATGACATACACCCATAGATGTCAGATATGTCACCATCCACAGGGCTATGCAGATAATGGGTTGTATGTTTGGTATGTGGGGTACGGGTCATGGGATAGTGTGACAATACTGCAGCCAGAACACTACGTGTCTGGGACATGTCAGAAGGCACATCACAATGTGTGCACCCAATGCAGGGGCATATAGCACAATGGTGACACCTGTGGGCTGCCCATATCACAGCTCACTGCGTACCACACGTGTTTTTCCAATGTATACTACATATGCCTCCATTGTAGAACACCTCCACCATTGTATGCACAGCTGACCACATATGTAGCAATGACAAATACTGTGATTAAGTCAGTGTATCATTTCATTTGTATATATTGCACATGGGTGGCCTGTAGGAATGATGGGTGATGCGACCTGTATATCATGACTGGAATGAACATCAATTGTGCAAGTGTTAACTGGCCACATGGCAAATAGATCTATGCTTTAACATTCCTGATACTGACGACAGTCTCACCTGCAATGGACTCATGTCTGTGTGGCACGCCAGAGGTACCTGTATAGGGGTGATACAGCAGTATGAACATTATCCATGACTGTATGACAGTCACAGGGTGCACTGTGCATGTTAACACATTCGCCTGTACAATAGCATATAGTATGCACATGTGTGCATACACAGGGTAGCATACTGTAGTATGCAGCATGTGTGTCCACATACCTTGCATATGTTGTTACATTACATAATGTACAGTGACACATGCAATTAAATGGGATATAATAGCCATATGTGCAGTACTGACTTACCAGGCAACTCCAGGCTCATTGGTTGGGAGACATCCACCTCCACGATGGCAGCTAGTGTTTGTGGATGCTGTTCTGAGGGTGTCCCCAGACTGGCCAGTAGCTCCTCGTTCTGTGTGAGTGGGGGCTGGGTTAGTGGCCCACCACCTGTTCCACCTTGTTCCCTGGCAATTGCAGTGACACACTGTTTTGTATGTCGTATCAAGTCCGTGCAGTGTCTGCGCACCTGCTGGTAGGTGCAGTTATGGCCATGCACATCGTTCACCCTCCTGTGAAGATTCTGCCACAGGTCGCCCCACTGCTGGGCATGCTGTGGCACATGGCTGAACAACACCTCATAGTTCTCATGGAGGTATGGGATGAGGACATCATCCTCTTGGCGGCTGTACGCTGGCAAGCGTGTACGAGGCATTATCTGTAAGACATAATGATGGTGACAGGTCACAGTTTCAAACATGCATTTCTAGTAAATCTGGTACATCTGCACAGTTATCTTTGCATATCATCATGACACTGATATGACTGACATGTTTGTGTCACACACATGTAACACCCATTATGCATTGGATATCATCACCATATATGTGTGTCACCTCATTACATTGTTTATACTCCATGTGAATGCTGTCTTGATGTGGGCATGTCTGTTTGCCTGCACTGGTGTTCTTACCTATCTGCACATGCCTGGATGTGTCCACGGTAATGCTGTTGACCTTGATGCTGTGTATATGTCACATATCAACACATACACAGCCTTAATGGACTTGAGCAGTGACAATGCACACATATGCATGGAAACCTTTACATGCATGTGTTTTGCCATATACATCTACACGGCACTGTACAGCTTTTCAACATCCTGCCACAGATCGCCTGTGTTGCACATGTGATAGACATGGGACAATGGCTAGTCGGACGTCATTCACAGGGATGGTTATCAACTATAGCATGTATGGGCAAGGATTCCTAGCTGTATCCGACAGCCATTATGCCACTGCGAGGTGCACCAGTGCCACATTACTGATCCAGGCAGTTGATACTACATCTACCATGTGGCCATCACACCATGTATGACAGGGATGACATGTGCAGCTTTGATGGACAGGGTTGCATGGTATGGTGGGATTATGTCACATGTATGGCACAGGGATCTGTCCAGCATGTGGGGATACTAGTAGTAGGACGGTGGCTGCCCATGACGTATGTTTTTCATATCAGGATATGGACATGTAACATGTCCAACATCATAGTGTAGCGAATGTCTTTATGCAAGGTAGACAGCATGCTGCATAGTGGAGGTGAGGATTGTGAAGGCTGGTATCGCCCATCCACGCATGGCCAATACCCCTTAAAGGTGATATGTGATCCACTATTGGTCACCCGAGTGCTGTATATGCCTGTCCAATGATCTCCATGCTCATGGATGGCACCCCGTCATGACATGGGTACCTTGTATGACTACCTAAGGGGTCTGGAGACATCACCAAGTCAGGGAGGTGTACTGCACAGCACCATCCCTTACACAGTGCCCATAATGTTGACCACAGCCTAGGTGGTAGTTAATGGGTACAGGGATATTCACCTAGCGGTGACAATGCTGATATCATCCATCAGAATGTGCACATATGTCACTCACCTCACCCACACAGCCCATTCTGTATGTTGCTCACACCACTGAGACAGCTATTGCTCATAGGTCATGGCCATTCACATCCTTACATACACAGATGCCTGACATTTGTCTGTATGGTATGGGCTACAATGATGATGGAGTGCAACACATGAACCCTGTTTTACTGTAGCTGGCACTGGTGTGATATGCACATGTCACTCTGACACCTTTTGTAGTTGTGATTCTGTCAACAGGCCACTGGTAAAACACTCCTGTGACATACAAAGTATATGTAGTCAAAAATCCATATTGTCATGTACATCTGTACTGCTAACATCCACATTGATAATGGTTCATGGACTTGCAGACCATACTCAGCAGGGTTATAGTGCAGTGCCACCAATTATGGCTGTTGTCACTACTTGTGGGTTGATATTATCCAACACCCTATCTGTATTGCATGTTCATGCTCAGCACTTGTTCAGAACTTGTGAGCATGTCATGAGCAACTGATTAATATAGCACCCATTCCACACCATTTCTCACAGGTACACTGTCTGTCATTGCATTTCCAGCTTGTTTACAGTACAACAGCTGTTGTACACACGTAACTGACATATCTTGTGAGACATGGTTGTATATACAGGCATGTCCAGCTGTCACGTACCAGTGCTATTGCCTGTCTATATGATGAATATGGCGTACATGTGGCAATATGATGAATATGGCATACATGTGGCAATAGAGCAATTGTCTCATGTACACAGTCAATGCTCACCTCCCAACATGCAACACTACAGCCTGTGGGGGATGCACATATGCAGCCGTTCTGGGAGTAATGCTGTCACCAACCCTGACTGCACCTGACACTCATGTGGGGATGTGTAACATTCGCAACACACCCCACTCATCACATAGTCTCACAAGATCTCCACCACAGGCCACACATATGAGGACAACTTGTGCAGTACCTCTCCATACTCTGTGTAGGCACCGAAGGCAGCCCCCATCACCAAACACAACACCGACAACTTATAGCCCACAGACTCATGTGTGCCCATCACATACAGCCAATAGGGTGTTATAACATACACAACACACCTGTCATAGGTGACTCTGTAGGCGGTCACACTGCTGTTCCACTCAGCGGGCTACACAAGGTGATAGTCGCTTACATCTTGCTGCCAGGTAACTGGTTCTGCAACATAACCTATGCACTCATGCCACACCTCACTAGGTACAATGTGACTGTCATTCTCTAAGTTAGTGTGACTGTCCTGAGATGCAACTTCACAGACTACGTGTGCAGGGACATGCAATAGCTCACCAGTCTTGTAGCCCAAGCCCTGGGGAGCATTATGCATTCATCCGGACCTGATACCACTGTACAGCGAGTGACTGTGTCACTTCAACTGTTGCCTATACTTCTGCTGTCATTCCACAGGCAGCTGGTATCTGTCCGCTTTGACTGACATGGTCAAACGACACGATGCTTTGGCACAGATGACCTGCACCTGTCAGCCCTGGGAGTACAGATCACATGTAAGGATCTTGTTGCTTCTATACTGGCTGTCTTGCACAGTTTCCAATAACATTCACCACCAGAATGGGAACTGGCAAACAAAACATGGGGTCATGTGATGCAATGCTTGACATCTTCATCTCTGATGCACGCAGGCAAGGCACTCCTTATAATGCACCACTTAAATATCTCTGCACTGACTGGGACCTGCCTCTAGGCTCAGCAGAGCACACCTGCAATGACAGGTTATACACAGACCATACCTTTCAGGCATGTACCTGGACTGGCACACCCATGGCTGAGGTGTTCCCATATTCCACTATATTGTACACACATCCTGGCTAGTTACTTAGCACAATGCATCAGAGGTGCTCCACGTGCAACTAACTGTGTCCAGAACTGCTATACACATTGTAACAAGCTACGGATTCAACAACATACCCCACGGTTACCAGACCTCATTTGTTGGTGTACTGGATGGTAGGGCTCAGACAGATACTACTGATGTGAGACTGACACTACCCCACACTTAACTGGGATAGCCACTCATGTACCAACACATTAGGCCAACACTGTCCGTGATTCATAACCTCCACTCGGCTGGATCAAACCATACACACCATCTCCAAGACCAACGATATCCTTGACATGGACACTACCAACATGTGACTGGTGTTCCACACCTGGGGTTATCCCCTCATTGGTGGATTCTGGACATATGCTAATCACCCTTGTTAGCTACATCCCAGCACCACACCCTTCACGGCATACATAGTACATGAGTACTACAACACCTACTACAGACGTCTTATGACAGCGGTAGTTAACGTCATGACACCCATGCAGATGGACAATGCACATACAAACACTGACACATACCCCAGTGCACTTCATTAGCATGTACACGACTGCATGGATCATGCTATTCCACACAGTGTCATGATGGTACCCACCAGATAACAGACGCCACTCTGGGGGTCCATTTCCATGGACATAATTTACAACAACAGGTGGTGGCTGTTGCACAGTGGTGTACAATTCCATGAGTGGGGTAGCTCACTGGTCAGCCTTGGTAGGGCCACGGGATCCCTCATCACATACTCCAAAACTAGCTACGTAAGCATTACTGCGACACATTCTGGGGTGTACCACAAGGCATTATGGTGGTATGTCAGTAGTCAATGGCAATACCCACATCTGCTCTCACATACAACAGTTACTCAGGAACATTACAGAACCAGGTGATGTTGGCAACATGCTGAAAGATGGATTCAATGCTAACATTACACCCTCTCACTCCCTACAGGGCCACAATCCATGCAGGAACATTGCGGTGTCCCTGCGGTCACACCTACGCAGTACTAACCTACACTCTATATGGCCTGGGACACTGGCCCCATGTGACCATCCAAAGTCCAAGGCTGTGATGTCCACAAACCTCTGAATGACATGTCTCCCCACTAGGACACCATATTCAGGAATAGCCTTGTATCAGACATTGTGGCCCCTGAATGGCACACAGCAACATTTATCGCACTCCACACAAGTGGCGCCACAATGCACGAGTGGGACTATTGCCCTACATACCTGACTGGACTGTTCTGCATGGCTATGGGGCACATCATCATGGACGTCATTCACAGAGACATTGTTGGGCTCCGGTCCTTTGATGCTATCCAGGTTGCACTTGTTAGGGCCAGAGCATGGCTCCTACACCTGGTGGACTCCTTTCATATAGTTACCAGGGTAGTTGATGATGGTACAGGGGTCCACACAGCCTACATTGTCCTCTCATTGCCTTTCAGCACCATTCTCCATTCTGGTATTGACAACATACACATCCACCTGCACATTGAACCCTAAGTCTCAGGATGTTATGCAAAGTGGCTCATGGACAGGACACACACAATGAGGGTAGCATACCATAGTACCCACTGTATTTCAGTTACACTTGGTATGCCAAGGGAGGTGGCCTGTATTGTGTTTTGTTGTGTGTAATTGCAACTGCTATGTGTAGACATGTATAGTTTGGATTCATGTCCCCCGTGGACCTCATTCCTCAGTCATAGGGCCCCTCATGTTCGGTATATGCTTCCCTGATGTACAGGCTAGCACAGAGGGACTTTCCCTGCCTAGCTTTACAGACCACTGTATACAAAGCGCCATGGTTGCTCCACCAGCTGATACTGACTCCATCCATAAGGGTGTCACTGTGACGGATACCTGATAACAATATCATGGCCTCAAGCTGCATGACACAAGGTGCATGAACATCCCCTTTGCATTACACCATTCACCCACTGACTATCACATAGGTGGTAGTCCCCTACATACATGACACATTGTACATGTTCGTAGTACACACGTATGTCGCACCCACTCCTGTGATAACCATATTGCCACTGTGGCATGGATAACCTTCTTACTGGCCACACTTATCTGTACTGGGTGTGTAGCTGGTGCATAGGCACCCATTGTACCTCTGAACTCCAGATTTATATACACATTCAAGGGTACAACACCTCATTTAGGGTGTACCTTACACAACAGCTACGGCTTTACATACCACAACATTAACACGCCATGACGTTTATAGAGCTCCGTCAGTTAAAGTATGCGGCTGAACTATGGACATCATGTCTGTACACATTTGCATACTACATACTCAGGGGTGACCTCTGCTGAACAGACAGGGCCCATGTCCACAACAATATTAATGGATATACTACACATATGCGACATAAGCAAAAGCCACTGTGAGCAACATGCTCATGGATATGTGCACACACGCAACAATGAATGGGATGTGCTTGAGGGTTACATTCCCAAACCAGACACTCACCATGCTTTGGAACATGATTCCTATGTACATCACGCAGGGACACTCTGTAGCACTGTTCATGTGATACCTCACTTGGTGGATGGGAGACACATGTACACCAGGGATCACTGCAGTGGCTGTACTGTGCAGAGGTGCAGGTAACACATGGCTCTGCTGTTCACAGGACACTACCCTAGAGAGGTGCCACTGGTGTGAACACTGTGGTTGTGCTTACACATAGACTTGCCAGACTGCATAGTACCCCACTATGAACCTGTGAAGCTATTACATGTCCTTTGTGCATGGTTACTTGAGTAGCCCTTCCATTTAGATTAGCTATCATGCTATTACAATGTCCCGTGACTACAAGCCATATGTATCCTGTTATTGTACATTGTACATGCCAATAGACAATACCTTTGGTATGGATGATATGCCTGTTATGCTGTGTAGCATATCTGACATATCTACCTACAATAGTATACATTACACATATTTTACACAGTATCCCATAATACAAAGCATACTTGCATAGCGGGACCACCTTAGACATGTCATTGTCGTTATATGCCCATACACATGCCTACTGTGACAGTATATCAACATATTCTATCCCCTGCTATGGCATGTACTTGTTGGACATACCCTACCATTGACGGCGGGTGGTATTTAATTGTTCTGTTTCAAGCCCTCATGTAGCATCCCTTGTGGTGTCTGGGATGTTTACCTTGTGGTCCACTGCTGGACGAACAATTTCTACAAGCGTTAGTTTGCTCAGCAAGACATCACTACATAAATACCTTTTCCCACTTTATGCATTGCGGACACGTTTAATTAATGCAAACCAGGCTATACATACACTAACATAATTAATACAAAACATGCTATACATACATTTACATACCAAGTGTTCTACATACCTTGTTTTCATTCCGGACTTTCATCTCTATCTCTCTTACACTGTTTAAACAGTTCTATGGTATGAGCATACGGTTTGAATGTCTGGCAAGTCATCCTTATATACGTGAATACCTGTAACATGTGGTTTCCTGCCACCAATTGGTGTTCCTGAGTGACTTATTACTTGCACATCAGCTGTGCAGCTACTCCATTCATCAATTATGCAGCAACAGTGGTGTATAATTGAATTCTCCACTTGGGCGTTGGCCATTTGCCCTACCTTCAGGGAGACAGCCTGTATTGTGTTTTGTTGTGTGTAATTGCAACTGCTATGTGTAGACATGTATAGTTTGGATTCATGTCCCCCGTGGATTGTGTGTGACAGCTAGAGTATGTGGTGCTATGTGTAGACATGTATAGTTTGGATTCATGTCCCCCGTGGATTGTGTGTGACAGCTAGAGTATGTGGTTCTACATGTGAGTGTACCTGTCATCCCAACCATCTGATAACGGACTATTGCAAACAAAACCTGTAACTAAGCTATTTGTTCCATTATACAATGGCTACAATTTTGCATGGCGCCTTTAAATGCGTCTCTCACAAGGTATGCTAATGCTTCAGCGAATGTAATTGACTGACTGGATGTTTGTGCTGTAATTACAGTCTGTATTGCTATAGTTTCTAGTGTGGGGGATGTAGGTAGGTGTACGTTGCATATGCAGGTTTGTGGGGCTTGCATTTCTGCATATTCCATATATATGTGTGTGGTCTCCTTCCCTAATTAAAGAGCTATCAGTTAGTAGACTTATGTTACGGGATTATACATTGGGCCATTGTTAATTGGTTTCTATATAGTATGCAGGTGAGGATGATACTTCCATACCTCCGGAATTACAGCGATATGTAAAGGGATAATTCTAAATGACAGCTATCCCATGTATTTCTGTCCCGGATTTTGCAGTCATTGCAGTTGTGTTGGTGACAAAACCTCTTTGGCATGGGTTGCCACCTTTTTATACGGCCATTGTTGGACACTTGCAGGACACACATCGGTGTTTACAGGCCGACACATAGCCATGGTCAGTACACAGGATAGCACATACTTTTATCCTCAATACATACTTATTGTTGTGGGACTTTGGCTACTTATCATATTGCATGTAACATTTACGTTTCTTACATACAGGCATAACTATTTCATACAACTATTACATAATATCTGGGACATAATAATGTCCTACAATCTTGGACAGTTGCCTTTTGTAATGTTTTATGTCAGGAAACAACTGCCCAGGGAGGGACTGTCCCTCCAAATGTGGGACAGGTGGTAACCGTATGCCTACGGCTAGCTATACCCACACCTACCGTAATGATCTACCTCTGAGTTGGCACTAACAGACACACTATGCAGACAAATACACACACATTACAATCACACGGGCACACACACGGCACCCTCAACACACACATACACAGACTACGGCACTCACAAACACAGTTGAACACAGTACCTACGTGGACCGCAACACCAGCAGCGGTAACTAAATGTCCCTTCATATCGTCATAATATTACTCGCGGTTCTACTGTTCCGGTACTGTGTTCTTTCGGTCTTTCAGCCTTGTGGTTACGCGTGTCGGTATGTGACACATTGCATAGTTGGTAGTATCCTATTTATTTGTACCTCCAAGGTTTTATGAATGTCATTGACCTATCTATATATTTGCAGATATCGGTGAATCCGTATATATCAACATATATCACTCTATCGCCCTTTCTATCTGTATTTTATATATATGTATATATGTATATATATCTATCTCTCTCTCTCTCTCTCTATATATATATATATATATATATATATATATATATATATATATATCTGACAGGGAAAGTGACAGGCAAGCTACACCTTTCATTGTGTACTTGTCGGTGTATACTGTTTCTTGGACTCCGCACGTTTGTGTCTGTACCTGTTACATTACACACCTGCCGTAGGTTAGGGTTACCACCTGTCCCGCTTTGCGAGGGACAGTCCCTCTTTGGGCAGTTGCGTCCTGCAAAATATTTTTAACAATGGCAAATGTCCTGAGATTTTAGGACAAACTTATTTCCTATAGTTTATGTAATGGTTCCATAAAACCGTTATTCTGTATCTGAACCACCTAAATGTTCTAAGAAACAGAATAAATAAATAAAACATTACAAGAATAAGCTTTTATCTAGGCAAAAAAGTGAAGTTTTGATTTTCGTACTGGCTGGGTGTATGTGTCGGCCTGCAGAACTCTGACATATGTCCCACATTGGTCATTTGAAAAGGTGGCAACCCGACCGTAGGTACATCTTGGCTATCGTGATTGTATACATGATTGCATGTACTACTCCTGGCAGTGGTCGTTTTACCCTTCAGAGCAGATGCTATTAGTACAGGGGTGAATAATGCTGGTTTCACCTGTTCTGGACATCATTGACCATGGTCTGCACGATATTCGGAGAAGCTTAGCCCTGTTTCGCATATATCCATATAGTCATATTTAAATGATGCTTACCAGCAGTGGGCAATGCATATTCCCGCTAATGTGTGCTACACATGATCTGATGACCTGCATCCGACATGCATTACTCGTGCCTTCAGGATTACGTTACATCCCTTGCAGGACGTGGGACCGGGAACATGCATGACAGTCACTGCATTTACCACTTGGCCATCTGGGATTTGTACACGTGTTATGGCGTTTTGTATGTGGAGTATACTACGGCTGTTACTCCATGCTGCACTCACATGGGTAACTCAGTTAGTTTACATATTGATGAGTCCAGTTAATGGTATGTCCATGTGATGTTTACTGGATGTGCTCCAGCATTGGGTATGTATATCACAGTGAGCCACACACGATAATGTGCTACACCTTCAAAAGACCATAGGTGGGGCATGCTGGGGTGAGGAATACCTGTCATGGGTACACCCCATTACTTGGCACAACATCCATGATTACATTATGTGGAGCCGCTCATTAACGCAGCAGGGAATCCGTGCAGAGTGTGTGCAGAACAGTGCTTACACACATGTGATCCTGCGATCGCCTCTGCTCCACTAAGCGACAGTTGGTTACTCAATGTTGTGGTGACAGCAGACACTGTTTGCCTTGTTTGGTGTATGGCCTCTGACAATCGGGTGTGTACCTACCGATGTTCCTGGGAACCTATACACACAGCAGCAACATATGCTGATAGGCGCATGTACTGTTCAGGTGTTGACATTCCGTGTTCCAATAGCTGCTGTGTGTACAATGTTTGAGGCTGCCTATGTAGGATTCACACAGTGGGCCACCTATACATTACAATTTACAGGGGGTCATGTGTGTGTGTGCCATCCATTTTACTGTGTGTGCAGGTGGAGAGGTGTGCCAGTCCGTAGGGGCCTACACTGTCAGAGTATGTGCTATACGTTCTTTCTTTGCCAAGGCGTAGGCATATTGGGCATGCCTACGTCTGCCTACTGGGGCTGGCACAAGGTGTTCGTGTTCTGAATCCCTATGTGCCTGTGATGGCCTTGGCATTTGTGGTGGGCTATGAGGGCCTTCACCATTTTGTCCCTGCTACAGCTGTTTCTGCAGGACCATATTATGTAGCATGGCACATACTATGAAGATGTGGGCACACGTGCCTGGAGAGTACTGCAAGGCTCCACCAGATGTGTCCAAGCAACAGAACCGTGATTTCAGCATCCCAAACACACGCTCTATGATGATTCTGGCTTGTGCGTGTGCCTCATTATGGCATTCTTGCATGGGTGTGTGTGCATTTCTGATGGGAGTCATCATCCATGGCTCCAGTGCATAGCCAGCATCCCTCACAAGATGGCCATGTGGGATGTCCCCCCTGACAAATACCTGATACAGCTGTGAGGCATGCCAGATATGGGAGTCATGGTTGCTTCCAGGGCTGCCAGCACACACATCCATGATAATGCCCTGGGCATTGCACACGACCTGGCAGTTGATGGAGTGCAATCCCTTGTGGTTTATGTAGCACCTACCATGCTCACCGGGTGGTGACTTGATATGTATGTGCATGTAGTCTATTGCACCCAGTACCTCCAGGTAGTGTGTCACACAGTGGAAGTGACGCATATTGCTGGCCAACTCCTCCTGAGTTCGAGGGAAGTATATATGCTCATTGGCATGTAGTAACATGGCATCCAGGAACTGGTGTAGTACCCTGGATGCTGATGCCTGTTGAGATCCCCATTATATCTCCAGTTGGCCTTTGAAAGGTACCTGTGGCTAGTATCCACAAGCTTACACATACCTTCATGTCCACTGGAATGGGTTCTCCTCTGTTGTTTCTGGTTCTCAGGCGTGGCCAGCACAGCTCAACTATTTGCTGTAAGATGTCCCTTAACACCCTGAAATGCTCTACTATCTCCAGATCATGTAGCCCCTGGTAGGTTACCCTCAGTCTGAACACTCTTCTCCTCCTCCAGGGCCTGCGGTGGTTGTCGGCATCATCCTCAACAACACTGTCGGTCTCTAACACATGGTGATGAATCACAGCTATGGCAGCACCCAACATGTACATTTTAAAAGTTCCCTGTGTGTTTACACCTATGGTGCAGTGTTTGGGAATACACAGGTGTCTGTAGGGTGCTTTCACACTTTATACTATTGTGCTGTGAACATCATAGCTACAGGGTATCTTATGTGTTTTACTACAGGAACTACTATTGTGCTGCCTTTGGTGTTGAATTACATTTGGCTGCCATGGATTACCACTTGCCCTTCCCTTAACATTTCTGCACATTTCACCTATCATTTTCTGGCATACATCCAGCAGCCTGCTTTCATTTGTACTTTCCTAGACCTGCTTATCTTGCGTAATGTGTTCTATTGCCAGTCTACTGTAGGTTTGCTTTGCTCTGCTATGACCATTCTCCTATCTTTGCAATCCAATGCCTCCCCTCCTTTCTTTGCAATCCAATGCCTCCCTTATCCTGTTCTGCAGGTTTCTGCAAGCAGACTTGTCAGCTGCCGTCGATTGGCCGCCGTGAGTTGATAGGTGTTAATTGCTCAATTGTACTCCAATTACCTTACTGCGGCATTTCCTTATTTTCTTCTCCTGACCTTGCTGTTCGTGCTATTGTTCGCGGCGCATGCATCCGCTTACCGGGTTTGGGGCATGTTTTCATCAACGTACACATGCGCTTTTGGGCACCATATGTGCGCTCAGCTAAACGATACTATACCTACCTCCCCACCCCTGTCCTGCAGCTTTGCTTAGCAATGGCCAGGCCAGATTTGCATTGCTCCAATGTGCTTACAGCTACGGTGGCACACCCCTCTGCTGATGTCATGTATCACCTCTGAGCCACTCCTCGGTGTTATAGCGTTGTGCCGTATGGTATATCCTTCATCCGGCAGGACATTTGCGATTCAGTATTAACTGCCTCATTTGCATGGCATTGACTACTAATTCATAGTTACCGCGCTGAACACTGACGCAGACCCTTAGCAACCCTTGCACCTTGGTTGTGGTGTACCATGCATACCATTGCGTATTATGGTGACAACCTGATTTGTATTACATTGCGATTTTATGACATTTGTATATATTTTCTATGTGTTCCTGTTTGCGCACACATGCCCTGCGGTTTTACTGTGCGTTACTGTGGACACAACATTAAATGTTGTTTTTTAGGTGTTGTGCATCTTTTCTTATGCCATTGGCTGTGTATTTAGCCATTGGCATATGTTAACTTTGTAATACATGAGTCTGGTCTGCTTCCATAGCTCGGATGTTCTGTTTGGGAAAATGTAAACCGTGTTTTTTGGTTCACATTTCCATGGGCTTACGCTACCCCTGCACCACTTCATGAATCACTATATGCCTTCATTTGCATGGTGCAACACTGTGCATGGGGTGATTAGCATACCTAAGCCGAGGGCTGCACAGTTCTGGCGTACACCGGTAGTGCACATGGAATTGGATCGTACCTGAATCACTTGGCTGCCATATTTGGCGTTATACCGCCTATGCTACACCTGGACCTGGCGCAAGCTTCATGAATCCCGGGGAGTATTTTTCCTTTCTCTGTCTCATATATATATATATATATATATATATATATATATATATATATATATATATACATATATGGATCTAGGACTTTGGATTGAAAGATCAAAAGCCCAAATCCATTACCCCCGAACACACTTTAACGATAATGCTTTTATCAAAAAAGCACTTTTGTTAAAGTATGTTAAAAAAAAATAAACACAAAATCTACTTGAATGCAGGGGGGCAAGCCCCCCTGCACAACCCCCTACTTTAATATTCTCACTCCGAGGTTACACTACAGTGGGGAAAAGGGAATTTTCCCTTACTGCACTGTAATATGACTGGAACAACAAGCATACTTATGCAAAAGTGTTGCTTCGGTGTACAGCACTTTGCGCAAGTATGCTCACCAAATTGTATGGATCCCATATATATATATATATATATATATATATATATATATATATATATATATATATATATATATATATATATATATATATATATATATATATATATATATCATATATGTGTGTATATTTGTGCTTGTGTACATATAACCATAATGTAGGCAAAGCAAGATACACTGCATTAGTGCATTGGATGAAAAAGTGTTTTTAGTGTTACAATTCAGGTGCACACCAAAAATGAAAATTGTTTGTTACCTGACCCATTTAATTACTTCAAAAGGTTTGAAGTACAACAGTGCCAGAATTTTTGGAATTCCCATTTTTTTCCATAGAAACACTAAAATGTTGAATGCTGTAAAAGAAAAGATTAACAGGAGTACAGCTGCAATTATGACAACAGTAGAATCTCAAAGATACAGTCTGTTGAATCAAAGACTCTGTAAACTATAGGATTAAACCACATACATAGTAAGGAAGCTGTGTATTTTCAGTAATATTATAGCAATGAAGCAAATAAGCAATAGGTGTAAGCTAATATACTTTTCCCAAGTACAGAAAATAGACACCTAAGACCTCCAGTTCTAGGCCAGTCACTTTATTAAGCAGTGAACCAAGAATTTACGTATAGGTGGATGTTATCTATTTGGAGGTATCTGGACATACCTGATTAATGACAGCCTGATGGGAGTTAATAGCATATACTCTGCACATACAAGGACAAGCTTGCATGTCTTCTATGGATTTGATGGAGCTAAAGAGAAAATAGGTTTTTCCACATTGCTGCAAAGGAGTTTGGCTGGACCTGCAAGATTTTCTTTTCATAATCCTGATGAATGGGGACATCCAGAAGAGCTTAATAGATCATATAAAGGGATTGTACAGGTGTCTTTTGCAAAGGGTGCTTTTGGGCTCATTCATTCTTTCATTTTTCTTCCATATATTAAATTGGTCTAGGCAGGCCTGCCATCTGTCCTTTCTCCTTATTCACTGGACGCTGGAGCACAATTAGTAGACATGCAGGTATTCTAAGTATCCATGGTTGGGGTAAATCATAAAGACACTGGCATATGCTGCTGATATAGTTCTCTGATAATGTATAGGTTTATAGGTTCATAGGAAGGTACTAGGCTATTGGCCCAAGGGCCTACGTAAGCCTATCCAACAAGGTTCTCTGGCTTACGCCATCCAAGAAAGATATTTTCCTGTGCCAGTGTTGAGCAGAGACACAGAAGTGATCCCCGGGGTGTATTTCCTATTTCCCATCCACTCATCAATATTTTTCTTGATGAGTGCTAATGAAGAACTTTGCTTGACATAGATAGGTAGCCTGTTCCAGAGTATGGGAAGTCACTGGGACAGGAATCTATCCCTCTAGCATGTCCTGTTTATTGTGGTGACAAGGTTTAGGTCCCTAGAGCATGTAGCTCAGAGGGATTGGGATTTTTTTAGGTGTAGCATGTCGAACAGCTATGGGTTTGACATAGCTTTATATGTTAGGCAGAGATCACCTCGGAGTAGACGATATGCTACGGAGTAAACTGGAGTTTTTTGAGACGGTCAGTGTAGGGCATTTGTTTGAAGCCACTAATCCTCTTTGTGAGGTACTTCTGTGGCCTTTCCAGCTGCTGCAGATGTCTTGTGAGGTAATTTCCAAAAGGGGCATTGTACTCTATAATGGGTCTAATGAGTGTCGAGTAGAGGGGAACAATGACCTCATTTTTCCTAGATGAGAACCCTTTTATGATGAGGTGTGCCATGTAGAAGGACTTCCTGACTACTGTGGAGATGTGATTATCAAAGGAGAGACTACTGTCCACCTGGGTGCCAAGGTCTCTTATCACACATTTGGTGTTAAGTAGATTGCTGCCTATGTGGTAGTTTATGGGTACAGAGTTTTTACCAAAGGGGATGACACTGCACTTTTTGGCATTGAGCTTGAGGCCATGGCTCTGACACCAGGCATCTGTCTCAGCGAGGCCCTTCTGTAGGATGTCCACATCATTTGGGGACTCGACTATGACTCCTAGTTTGCAGTCATCTGCGAACGTCATTATCCAGAGGCCTTCTGTGTTAGCCTGTACTTCAGAGAAGTAGATACCAAACAGGAGAGGTCCCAGGACGGAACCCTGTGGTACTCCACTTGTCATTGCTTTGATGTCAGATTTGGAGTCTCTAACTTTTACAGTGTGGGTTCTGTCAGTGAGCCAGTTGGCAACCCATCTTGTGACATAGGGATTTATACCTAGTTTAGTGAGTTTAGCTATAATTCCAGAATGAGGGATTGTGTCGAAAGCCCTGGCAAGGTCAAGATAGGCTGTGTGAACCACCTTACCCTCATCTACGGCTTTGGTGACTGCCTCAAAGAAGTCAATCAGGTTCAGGAGGCATGATCTGCCTTTCAAAACCAAAACTGGGTGGGATCCAGAGTTTTGAGGTTACCAATGTCTTTGTTTATGAGTTCCATGATGATACGTTCCTTGGCCTTGCAGACCAGGCTTGGCAGACTAATAGGTCAATAGTTCCTGGGATCAGTTATGGCTCCCCCTTTGTGGAGTGGGATAACTGTTACTGTGTGCCATTCAGTGGGCGCAAAGCCTGATGTGAGGCTATATTTGAACACGGTGCAGTGGGAGGCCAATTCATTCGGAAGTTCATGTAAAACGCAGCCTGGGATGCTGTCCGGTCCCATGGATGCTGTGTTTTGGGCTTTAGAGAGAGCAGCTTTTACCTGCGTAATTGTGATTACAGGAACTCTGCATTCTTCCTGTATAGATATGGGCCCTTTAGGGGGTGGGGGGGTAAAGTTGGCACTGAACCTATCTGCCAGGATGTTGGCAATATCAGTTGGTTTTGTAATTTTCATGCCATTGTGCTGTAACTCAGACCAGATATGGGTGTTGCCATCAAGATTCTTGACATAGCTATAGAATGCTTTGTGGCTGTCCTTAGAATTAGTGGTGATTTTGTTTTCGTAGTTAGCTTTGGAGGATCTTATAAGGGATCTCAGCTTCTTACTGAGGCCGACCAGGGAGCTCCTCCACTCATGGGATTTTACTCTCTTTTGCAACAGTTTCTTCCTTCTGTTGTATAGTTTGTTTATGGCAGGGAACCACCAGATTGGCTTCCTTTTTTTGGAGGATAGCATCTTGGTTCTGTTTGGGATAGTACAATCCATGCACTCATGTAAGTGCTTATAGAATGCATTTGTGTAGGATTCAGCAGTTGTAACTGTGTTGTCCATCTGCATGGGTGTCATGAAGTTCACCGTTTCTGTCTTAAGAAGCATAAAGTTGGCTTTGGAGAAATTTTTTACCATGGTTTCCTTAATGGGGGGTGGGGGTGGGATGTGGATATCAAGGGTGATTTGCTTATGGTTAGATCGGACCAACTAGGAGTTGACTTCAGGTGTGGAACACCAGTCACTCATATTGGTAATGACTAGGTCTAGGATATTAACAAAAATCAAAAGTCGACAAAGCAGCTGGACAAAAAATAAATCAAACGAAACTGCTCAAGGCTGGAAAATATGAAACCACAGACTAGCGTAACTTCCACTTTATTCAACGCTTTCATAAAAAACTTCTTCAGAACCAAAATAAATGTTACATCAAACATTCACTTAAATACTGCACACAATTAAAATCAATTAATCAATTGCATAGTGTAAAATTGTAATTAAAGAGCCCTTTACAAAAAACAAACTCTTCATTCATCATTATGCACTATAGAATGGGCATAATTGAATACATTACAATAACAAACATTATAAAACATATGCTTCACAATCTTTTAAGAAACATTTAATATTAATAGCTTCATTTAACCCAGGAAAATGATCCGTCTGTAATTTAATTTGCCATCTAGTTTCTCTTTGTGTCACAAAATTCCTGTAATCACCCCCACCCCCCCTGTAATCAGGTTCTCAGTGTTCCAGGATAGAATCAATTTTTTTTAAAACCAATACATTCAACACTATGTCTATAAAGTATTTGTTTTTTGTCCTTTTTTCTAATATTATGCATATGCTCCTTCATTCTAACATTTAATTTTCTAGCAGTCATACCAATATAAAATGATGAGCATTTGTGTCACACTGCAATATAAACAACTCCTTTTGTTTTACAACAGAAATTACCAGGGACCCCTATAGTGTTAGGTATGTGAGGAAGTTGAATATAAGGACCTTCTAAAATAAACCTACAAACAGAACAATCATGACATTTGTGCATACCCCTATTAATGTGCCCCTTCTTAATGCTACATATGCTTCTATCTCTCCCCTTTTCAAATGCTCCTTTCAAACTATGCTCATTCCTATAAACAAACTTTGGTTTCCCCTTAATAGCTGCCATTAAATCAGCATTTCCTTCGAGGATCTTCCAATTATTGTTTATAATATTACATATGCCTATATTGTCAACACTCATGTTCATACTGAAACATAAAATTTCAGTATACTTTCCAGTTTCCTTAACTTGGGGTGTTAGTCTATTTTTCAAAATGGGTGGATACAAAGTTGCACGTTGCTTAGAAATGTCATTAGCTGCTTCTCTTAACAAACTCTCACTGTACCCCCTCTCCAAAAACAATTGTATGATGAATTCAAGCTCATTAATAAATGTCTCATTAACACTCGTCATCCTGCTAGCTCGTATAAACTGGCTTTTGGGTATGTTATTCAGCATGAATTTCGGATGTTGACTGGTTGCATGTAAATAATCATTCTTAAAGGTTTCTTTACGAAAAATACTACTAGTAAAATTTTTTCCAAATGCATCCCATGTCAGAGTTACATCCAAAAAATTAATGGAATTCCCATAACATCCCACAACAAACTTAAAAAAGTCAGAAACCTCATTCAACTTGTTACAGAATAACTGCATTTCTCGAACCCCTCCATATAAAATAAAAATTAAATCATCTATAAATCTTTTATAATAAATGATCTTGAATTCAGTTTTCAGGGAGTCCAAGATGGTATGTTCCCACCACCCCATGACTAAGTTGGCAAACACTGGGGCTGCTGGGGACCCCATTGCAACTCCTTGAACTTGCTTGTAAAATCTATGATTAAAAGTAAAAAAAATATTTTCTAAAATAACTTCCATAGAATCACAATAAAAACTGACTTCTCCGTTAGTTACATTGCTGCATTGCTGTAAAAATGCTCTCATTGCTTCTATCCCCTTGTCATGGGGTATAGACGTGTACAAAGATACTACATCTAGAGTGAGCATAATGTGCTGTGTTGGACTGAATAAATGAGCTTCATTCACAAACTGAATACTATCTAAAAAGTCCCAAGAGTCCCTCAAATACGACTTCATTTTGTAAACAATAGGACTAAGCATTGCATCAATCATTTTTGACATACCCGCTGTGACATAATTCGGGGGAGAAATAATAGGTCTGAAGGGGGGGGGTCCGTTAGGTCTAGGATATTGTTGCCCCTGCTGGGGATGTGGATAAGTTGATCCAGGGCATTGGAGTTTATGAATTCCAGAAAACGTTGAGCTAAGGAGTTGGTACACGAGTAGTTTTCCCAGTTAATGTTGGAGTAGTTGACGTCACCCATAACAGTACTTGGC